>NC_072381.2:118200000-118502500 GCF_028885625.2 Pongo pygmaeus | reverse complement strand
TTACTTTCTTACCAATTTGGAATTATCTGAAATGGTATACAGATAAGAATGAGAATGTACTACACAGATTCTGTGACATGAAAAATGTAAATACACATATTCTGTCTCAATCTGGCTAAACAATGCTTTTAATCTAACAAGTTTTTTAATCATCAAGGAATACATGTTTAAGCAAAGATTAATTTTACAAATTCCTTCAGTAAACATTTTGAATCATAGAATATTAAAAATAGGTTTCCAATTCAAATTCTGTCTAAATAGAAAGATAAACCCTATTAACTCTCAGTTTCATAGAGAAGTTTGGATTTAAATCATTTAAGAAAGGTTATTATGTTCTAGGTTAAAAAATAATCTTACGTATAAACTAGAATATTGGAATTTAAGCAGAAGAGTATCTTGATACTTCAGAAGAATCAATGTCTGAGGACATATCCTTTGCCAAGAGGTTTGCTTCTTTGTATGCTGATTTTGGACAGAAGAATGTCATTAAGTTCAGAGTAAAATGTGCCCGACTAATAGAAGCTTTATATATTCCTTTGATTTACAGTGTGTTATGTAATGATTGTGTTACTGTTGTTCCGAATCCGTGTATCATAGGAAGAAACTAATGGATGTATTTTCTTCAATCAATATGGCAACGTGTTTTCCCCATTGCAAATGTCAGGGCTGCCTCAGCACCCCCATGACAAAACATAATGGAAGTTTTAAAGGACCGTGATTTTAATAAATACTTGCCTTCATTTGTGTGTGTGTGTGTGTGTGTGTTGTGTGTGTGTGCATGCGCACGTGCGTACACATGCATTTCCCTCCCACAATATATATATTGAGAGAAGGGGGGTAAATCCAATTAGTTTGCTTTCCAACACTACTCTAATCATAAAATTTAGGTAGTAGTAACTTTGTGTTAGTGTTTTCCCTCCTCCCATTCACCCCCCAATGTTGATACTCACTTAACCTACTTGCAATTCTAAAGAAGTCAACACTTGATTGTGACAACGTTCAAAAGAATTTCCTCTGCCACTAGCACAGTAAAAAAACTTTCACCAATTAGTGCAGGAAAAAAGGAGGGAAAAGCCACAGTGCTGGCGCTCAAAGAGCCAGGCCTTGCGGCAAATCTGTCATGTCGAGAGGATTGATCAACAGGACGGCAATTTCTAATGGCATGTTGTCATGAAAAGTCAGCCACAGGGAGCCACCTGCTTTGCTCCTCACAGACAGCTAGGAGAGGAAGGAAGGAAGAGGGCGGGAGAGGGAGAAAAGGGGCAAGGCTCTCTCCATTCCTATCCCTGCCAGTTCCCTTTTGCTAACAGTTTTGGTAAAGGTATCATGATTTTTCATTCAGTTGAAATATGTCAAGTCTCCAATCATATTACCCTTCCTCTAAGATTACAGTGGTTTGAAGGCTGACTCTTCCTTTTGCCTCAATCCCTTTCCCCGCATTTTGTGAAGGGATAGAGGTACCTTCCATTTGACCATATTCCCTCCTTGCTTTTGTCTACAATTCTCATTAGATCAGAAGACATCTATCATGCCTTTAAATCAACAAGAAGCATCCTGATTTAATAAAATCCAAGTTTGGAAGAGTCTGGAAGATGAAAGAGATGCAGGTGACACCATCAGACATTATTTTTCTGAGCCAAGCATTTAGCCAATTGAATGCATGTGTAACCGCTCTTGGCCTCATACTTCCTGGGGCTTTGTCTGGTTGAGAAACAGTTCTGAAAGTCAGGGTTTGTAGGCCATAATCTAATCCACCACAATCTACTCCGCTATCAGTATCCTCCTGTGACACTGGTGCTGTTAGTTTGTTGTAAATTTTCTTGCGCTCGGTGCAACTCAGTATTTTATAACACCCTCCTACGTCCCCTTGAAAACAGAAGACATTCTGCCTCTGAATACTCCTCTAGAAGGTATGATTTTCTCGGTACCCAAGACTCTGATTACCAACCACTCCAAAGAAAAGAACAGTCCTTCCTCCTCCTAATGTACTACTCAATGGCTTCCTTGTCATTTCAAATGATGCTGTATTTGATTATTAGTACTACAAGATACTTTACCAGTACCAATCCCCAAAATGTCAAGCTACTGAAGGACCCAACACTAAATCGCAACATCTGAAAAACTGCTTCCCATTGACCTGATCTTAGAAAGTTGATGTGGTTGCTCTCCATAAAAGCCACTAACACAAAGGCCATCTTCTCCGTCTGTGTGAGGATGGTCCAAAATACAGTTGTGACCTCCTGTCCCTGGTAATTTTCATACTTTAAACACTCACAAATATACTACCCCTCAATCTACTTTGAACAAAAGAAAGAGAGTCAAATAAAAGTTAAAGAACTTTTAAGTTCATGAAACCAAACCCCACTTGGCATGCAAATCACGTACTGTAACCTTTTATTGGCGGAGCCTCTGGTCTCATCAGTCGATGAAATTCTCAGCCCGCGGCAACAGCTTAGCCGAGGGACACAGACCAATGAGAAAATATTGTGTTAGCATTTCAAATGGCGAGAAAGGAAGAAGAAGCGCTAACTGATCACTGCCCGTGGAATTAATTGGATATTCCAAGAATAATGTCTCTCACTGAAGATCCTTGGAGGCCAAGCGCTGGTAGAGACCACATTTTGTGCGGCGCCTTCAAAAAGAGACCGCTTGGGGGTAGTGGACATATTAGGGTTTTAGCGCATTTCCCTAAAGGCCAGAAGATAATCAGATGCACTGAACCAAACTCAACTAATCCAATCCATAATTATACACACAAATCCAATAAACTTTGCCACGTAACTGGAAAATTAATCTATTATATTGAAACCTTCGATAAGTTAAAAAAAAAAAAAAAAAACACCTTAAGGGGCACCATGGCTAAAATGTTTCTTTTGGGGGTGGAGACATGTGGCCAAGAACTTTATTATTTTTTGCTTGCAAGTTATAACCTTCTGTTATGTTCAAGGACTGATCTTAGTGCCAACATGGTTTCTTTATTCAGGGAGGGATTTGTGTTTCGGCTTTATTGCACATAACCTAAGCATCTGCAATGACCCTGACCGATATTAGTATATCTTTCCTTAAGACACATCTTAATCTAACCTTTTTAAGACTCTTTTGCTTTCAAACTCAAAACAGCATAAAAAATAAGCATTGTTGGTGGCACCAGGAGTCTGAACTAAGAGCCTGGCGTGGTTCGCAGCAATAGCCCCCTGGATAAACAGCTGCCGGTGAAACTAAATCACCATCGGAGACCAAAAGGTAAGGGGGGAAAAATGAGATTAGGAACTTTCCCAAATGTTCCATCTCTCCTATCGACCACTGGCCTAGCGTGAGGTGTCAATTTTGACTCCAAAGAGAGCACACGAATTCGCAGCGGTCCCATTATGCGGTCTCTGCTCTCATTGTAAATTCTGTCAACGAAGTCAATCTTATTAACTTCCGCACTGGTTCACACATGACATTTTCTTCAATTTTCTTGCTGACATCAAAAACATCAATTAGCAGCCCGAAAATAGGAAGGAACGAATGACAGCGCCTGATAACGTCGACTATTTGAAGCCAAGGGTAAATCTATTCTCCAGTTCTGAATGCGTTCATTACAATTGCATTTTCAAAGAAGACCTCCAAATAGCAAAGAAAATTAAATTTATCATCTAGAAATGCCTAGAAATTGTTTTTTTAATCCTATGTCTATCTCTCGATCCCAGAGCGTAATACAAAGTATCGCAATTGAGTTTTATGATAACATGCCACAACTTTAATAGAAAGTTTATAAAATATGCAGCCTGGACCACACTTACTATCAAATAGCAACCAAGGCTTGGGAATTTAAAAAAAAAAAAAAAAAAAAAAAAAAAAAACTTCCCCAACAGATTGCAGCCTCTCCTGGTAGGGCCCATCCATTTTCCTGGGTTCTCACTATACTCCAGGCAAATGTGTAGGTGAACAAAAACAAACACACACACAAACACCCCAGATGACCAGTTGATTGAAAACTTTAAAAAAGGAAAAAGAAAAGGCAACAAAGTCTGTCATTCAAAACCCAAATGTTTTTATGGAGAAAAACCAACACTCTCCCTCCCTATAAAACTAAATAAGTCTTACTATCCACATACCCCTTTCTCTTCTTTAAGAAACAAGTTTCCAATAAAATTTCCCCTCTTCCCACTGATCACCTCAAGACAGACATACAAGCCTCGTCCAAATAGTCCAAGCCAGAGACAAAACCATTATTCATCTGCCCAATGTGCTTCACCTAATTATCACCCATTTGCTTTTAATTGACTTTTTCTCTCCAAAATCAAATAAAAAAATAATAAAAAACATCAAGGGTTCTCCCCTGGCCAGAAAATTAAAACGCCACCAGCAAATCCTCGAACCCATCTGCTGGGCTGAGCCCAGCGAGTCCTGGAAATGGTTGGAAATGGACCGAAAAACACAGCACCAAAAAAAACTTGGTTCTTGCAGTCTTAAGAGAAAAGCTTGTATTTATTTTATTATTTATTTATGGGGGCGGGGGGTGGGGGGCGAGCAAGCTAATGTGCCCGCTTTGTGTGCCGTATCACAGCTCCCAGGGAGGGAGGCGACGCAACTTCGGTGCCTGCCCCAGACACCGCCTCGGACTTGTGGCGGAGCAGAAACAGCAGCTACACCCCGGTAAACAGATTGCATTCCTGCGGCCCATTGATTTTTTGATCTTTTGACATTTTTTAGTTGCTTCCATTCCCTTCCTTGTCTTTTCTTCAATGTCACAAAAGACAAAAAATGTCTAAACAATTGAGGGCAGAGATATCTATTAGCTGTCAGACCGCCGTTTCCCGGCATTGACTAAGCGCGCACCACAAAGAATGCCGAGAACTGGTAAGATGACAAATTATATCATTTTTTTTTCCTTAAATAGGGATAATCATATTCCAATACCTTGCCTTCTCCTAGCCAACCAAAACGTGCTGTGAGAGAAGCGAAAGAAATCTCATTGTACCCTGTTCTGTAATTTCTATTACGTTAGCTATATTTGTTGGGGGGAGAAGAAAGAGAGAGAGAGAGAAAGAGAGAGAAAATCCCTTCAAGGAAGGTAGCAACATATTTCTGGTTGTAGCATCTAGGAGAAGCAAAGCATATCTTCCTGATTATTTTCCCCGAAGAACTGCTTCCATAGTGCAAGTACCACATTAATAAAAGAAACAATTTGTTATACTTAGGGATGAAAGACTGTTAGAGAATGAACTGATGTCCCCTAAGTTATTTGTTTCCCCCTGAAGACAAGCAAAGCCGTTCTTTCAAAGCAGTTAAATCGTAGATTTGATGTACGGCCAACCTCAACTTTCTAAAACCTAAAATCTGAAACTTATCATTCCCATTAAATAATGCCCCGACAGGAATGCTTTAAATATTGTTTCAAATGGGTTCTCTCTGCTTGTGATTTGACTGCAATGAACATGTTGTACATCTATGATTTCAATGTTAAAATTCAAACCACACTCATACTGCGTTTTCCTTCAAAACCAATAATCAACAATTTATGGACAAGAAAGCTAAAACGGATCAACTTTACACTTGCATTTGAGAAGATTAATGATTTTCTTTCAAGAAAGCAGTGTGTTAGGAACATTAGCTTTCAACATTTATTTTTGTATGTAATAAAAAATATTAAAATGTATGATTTAAAATCTATTTACCTAGATTATCTATGGATCTATTTTATAAGGAAAGACTATTTAACCCTTTTTAAAAAATAGGCCCAAATGGGTAGGATGCACTTACGGGGAAAAAAAAGCAGCAAAAAAAGAAATGTTTCAATTTACAGTAACTAACTTGTAATCTTACAAACAACGATTTCAGAAATAAGCAAAGGATCCCCAGGCTTAATTTGTACTTTTATTTCTATTTTATTTACATAGACTCCTACTTGACATTTAACATATAATGTTTATTTTTCTGTTTTCCAATATGCTTTTAACAGAGACTACATATTTTAAGATACTGGCAATGTTTGCACTATTACAGTACAAGGGAAAATATTAATTAGGTCTAATTTAGATTATAAGTGATAAAATATAACTAATTCAAATTCAGAGGGAACAAAGCCCTATTATGCTTTTAGGAATTGTATGCAATAACACCACAATACTTGAGAGTATCAAATCTATGATTTTCAAACATAAGTTGAAACTGGCAAATATAAGAACATATTTATAACCTACAAAAGGGGAAGGGGAAGGGAAAAGAGGGAGAAAATGATAAATTTAATTTTTCATCAGATTATCAAGATAACCTATACATAACCAATCCAGTTTTTCTGTTCCTAAGACAAACATTTCTGCATTGTTGTCAGCTACATACATCTACCTTTTCTTAGAGAGCATACCATAGTCAAATAGGCTCACTCACACATTGAGTAAAATAGGATTGAAGTTCCTTAAATCATTCCATAATATTAGAAGACAGGTAAGGAGCTATATCGATATATATCTTTATATTGTTTGAGGTTTCTATTTTTAAGTTTATGAAATCAAATATGACGTGACAGCAGCCTGTTTAAGGGGGAAGGGTGCTAAGGAATTACAGGAGGCAAGCAGAGACACACGCACACACATTCACAAAACTGACCACAGGTTGCGGACGGGATGGTCGGTAGTTGTGGTTTTTAAAACCGCGCGCTGTCCTTGAAACGGAGGCCGCACACAGCTCCATTAGATACAGATCCAGTGCTCTTGATCTATTATTTACAAAGAAAAACCCTTCACTGCTTAAGTGCCCCTTCTACTTCAGCCTTCCATTTCAACAGCATCAAACAACTTGGTGGGGGGAAAAACACAAGACACAACAACTTGTGTTCATCACAACGTTCCATGCAATTCAAAATTCTACTTGGATGAGGAAAAAAAAAATTAGAATAACCTGAACACAGGATGTTGGCTAAATGACAAACAAATGAGAGGTCTGTCATTTTCTAACAAGCGATACAAGATTTGATCATCTTTCTGTAAGAGAAATTTCTATTTGAAAAGAAGGGAAAAAATTCAGGAAAACTCATTTTACCTCAAGGATGTGAAAAGAAATGTTTTCAAAATGTATATTTGGTATGAAATTCTTTAATTATCAAGTCTGCTCTTTAAGTCAAACTGCATTCGATCTAATTAGTAAGCTTAGATCTCACCTTCATACTGAACTTTAAACTCTCTGAAGCCAATTAAAAACTATTTAAATGAATATTAAAAGGATTCCTGTGATCATTTCTGACATGAGAGAAAACATGCTTTTCAGCAAAAAATAGGTTTACACAGCATGCCTACATTTCACAAAACATTTGAGTTGAGTTTTGCATTTAATCTGTGTATTACCCTTTTTCGATTCTGCCATCCAATGCTCTTCCTCAGCTGTTTTATCATCCTTGTTCAAGCATATCTGCTGCCAATACAGTTTTAACTGCAATTAGAACTGCTTTGTTATTCAGTGCTCTTCAATTTTCAATAACTTAATTAAGATTTACTGGACAGTACCTATTTCCTACTTTCATTTCAATACGCTATTGAATTGGGCACACATGGAAATGTAGCAATAACAAGTTGGAATCTGGAAAAAAATTCTTAGCAATTTTCAATCTGATAAGCCAAAGCAAACTGAGACTACAGTAAAACACATAGTCTTTCTCTCTCAGTCTAGGCCTTGAAATCACTTTTTGAGAATTAATAAATTATTCTGTTTGCTTAGGAAATTAAGTGCTCCCATGCAAAGCCGTTACAATTAACACTACTAAATGTGTTAGGTTACACTAAATAAATCCTCACAGTATAATTATATCAATGAGTCAGTTAACTCACATATATTAATTCAATTTATCTTCATTTTGAACCATGTGGACTGATAGATTGTCATCATTAGAAATGACAAAACTCCACGCTGGAGGAAAATACAGACCTGCTAATGCCCTGACTTCTCCTTAAGCCCACACACCATTGCCTCCACTAAGGGCGCCTCCAAGTTATCAAGGGAATGTATTCTCTGCTAAGGACCAAAAAGTCAGAGCTTCTGATCGAGATGCAAAAAAATATCAATTGGACTCTCCGGAACCTACAAACCGGCATCAATAAAGAAAATTCCAACACAGAAATCTCAATGCTAATAAGTTCTTAAGACAAAGACTATTATATATTTAGTACTAAAGAAACATTCACCCAATATTCCTTGGGAAAATGCTACAAAATAAATGCCATTTTCCCCAACCATGCAACCTACTGATAAGCATTTCTGATTAAAAAGGAACTACAGTGCCAGAGCAAACATATTAACCAAGAGAGCTCAGCTGGGGATATTTTCAGTAAATAAGATGTTACCAGGCAAAGCAATTCCAGGATTGTTCACAGGGATTTCCTTCTGAAAACTCACAGGATTAGAGGGGGCCTTATTAAGATTTTACCAATCATGAGACTATGATTTGACCTGTAACAACTGATAGTCCAACTAAACCCATCATGATGGTCATCCTGGGTTTTGAAAAGTGGAATCACAGTGGGAAATTCAAGGCTAAGTGACTGGCTTTGCATTTGATTATTAAAAGGCTGACTTTTATATTTAACATCTTAAAACATCTGACCCAAATATTTTTATTCCCCTCTCTCTTAAAAAAAGGTCCTTGGAAAACTAACATGGAAATCCTTGGGTTTATGATGCCCCAAATGTCATTATTTATCTCTAATGGGAAACAAATTAGATGGTGAGGAGCTCAGGAAAACTAATTTAATTTCTTTAAATGCTGCAGAAATAAGAGAAACCACACAGTTCTTTGGAGCTTGGAGAGCTGGAAGCCATCAAGACTAACAAGGACAAAGGGTCACAAATTCTAAAGGGGGGTGAATGCTGCTCTAAGAAATGTCTCACATCTCCTTCTAGGTGAAGGTGCCAACAACACAGAACCCCCCTTTCAAGAGAAGTCATCAACCTGGCCAGTGTGTCCAGCCCAGACAGCTTATCCTATGAGGATGTCCTATGCCCTGTGATTCATGTCTAAATAGCCACTGACCAGTTTGTTAATCAAGCACTGGTGGGGAGGTGCAGGGGAAGAATTAAGTAAGGACGTCAAGTTGCTTTGGTAAGTTATAAGTCGTTGATGTAGTCAAAATGACAATATTTCCAATTCACCTGCTTACGGGTGTTGGTGCTCTTATTAGCGATCAGGACTATTACTGGGCTGCTCCTGTACTGAAGTGCAGGGAGGGGGGCTGAAGAAACTGCAAGCTGTCAGGATTTCACTGACTTTGACAAGGCAGACCTGGATGGCCAGTGTTTGGGTTTTCGGTTATAGAACCCAAAAACTCCTGTCACTCATGGGGTCCCTAATTAACTACTGCTACTACATCAATATGACAAAAATAAGGGAATTTGCTTTTCAGATAATGGTGACTCTGTGCTACAACCAAGAGTTAATATTAACAAATGAATTGGAAGCAGAGGAGAAGAAGCCATTTTATAAACCGCAATGACAAATAGAAACCCACCAGAAAAGCATAATCAGGGAAAAGCCTTCTACCTTCTGTTTTATTCTTTTTAAAAGGAGGAGGATCTGAATACACAGAAACACTAGCCAAACTCGCCTCCCATGATTGCCTCATAAGCTTAAAACACAATATTGCCTGCCTCTGGAGAAAGACAACATGCCTCCATAACATCAGAGAGAAGGTGACAGTACAGGACAGTACGATCCCATTCTGAAATTGCTTGGTTTTCACTAACAAATAAATGATGTTTTGGTGGACTTTGAACTTTTGCTGTTCACATGAAGTTTAGGAATGTTGGCAAGGAAAGGCACCCAAATCCAGTAAGTTGATTTAAACACTATTAAGTAAGCACGGGAAATTGCTGTGCCCTTTACAACACGTATGTGTTCTTAGAGAAATTAGGTGTGCACACACCCAAGCCCCAAGCTGCTACAGGGAATTACGAGGCCAGGGGAGGAGATTTTAGGAGAGCAAGTCCTTCTGAGCCTTGCCAGTCACTAGCTGGGTGGTGATTTCACCTCTGCCCCAAGATTGGTGCTGCATGCCAGGGAAGAAAAGTGTGCGTGTGCACGCATGTGTGCATGTGTGTGTGTGAACATGCCTGGCCCCTTCTGCTGACAGCACAGCCTCCACAGACAACACAGCCTCTACCTCCTTCCTAAGCTCCTTGTAAACATACCCAGAGGCTAACATACAATGGGCACATCCAGTGAATAATAAAGTAAAATTGAATTATGTCATGCCTCCACCATAGCAACGCCTATTGGCTCTCTCCTCTCTCCAGAAGAGCCCTGCCAATGTTCCGGCTGCCATGTGGAGCTGGGAGTGCGCTCCCATTAGGCACAGATGGAAAGCATGTCGCAATCACCTGCCCAAAGCAGACTGTGAAACTGGTTTCAAATGCAACCAGGCATCTTAGTACAGTCTGGACAGTGGTGTTATTTTTTTCAAAACCATCTTGTTTTTGTCTAGCATCTGTTCAAGGAAGTTTAGGCGTGACTATTTCTCATAATCTAAGTCTCACATGAAAACAGCCCCATTTTACAGACAGAAAAACAAGCTCAGAGGATTTAGAAGAACAGATTTGAGATTAGCTGGTTAATAATTTTATTTATTTACTTATTTTATTTGTTTATTTAAAGACAAGGTGTCACTCTGTTGCCGAGGCTGGAGTGCAGTGGCGTGATCACAGCTCATTACAGCCTCCGCCTCCTGGACTCAGGTGATCCTCCCATCTCAGCCTCCTGAGTAGCTGAGATGATGGGCACATGCCACCACGCCTGGCTACTTTTTGCATTTTCTGTAGAAATAAGGTTTCGCCATGCTGCCCAGGCTGGTCTCAAACTCCTGGGCTCAAGTGAGCCTCCTGCTTTGGCCTCTGAAAGGGCTGATTACAGCCACCTCCGCCTCCTGGACTCAGGTGATCCTCCCATCTCAGCCTCCTGAGTAGCTGAGATGATGGGCACATGCCACCACGCCTGGCTACTTTTTGCATTTTCTGTAGAAATAAGGTTTCACCATGCTGCCCAGGCTGGTCTCAAACTCCTGGGGAGCCTCCTGCTTTGGCCTCTGAAAGGGCTGATTACAGCCACCGCACCCAGTTGGTTAGTAATTTTAGCAAATGCAAATGAGGAAGAGGAATTATTGCTGCTGTTTCCATAAACATAGTAGACTCTTCCTGGTTTCCTTCCCTTAGGTACACTAGGAGATTCATTCACTGATTCAATAAATACTGATTCAGTGCCTATTTCATGCCTGGCTCTGTTCTAGGCACTAGGGAATAGATATATCAGTGAATCAAAGTCCTGCCCTCAGGGAATTAATAATCTAGAGAAGGAGATAATTATTTACAACTGTCAAAAAGCTGACAGATACACCCCTGGAGTACCTTGATGGTATAATTTCCTCAAAGTCAATTAACCTCTAACAGAAACCAGTTCTATGACCATCCAGCCCAATGTTCAATTCACTTCAATTATTCTATGCCCCAGAAAATATAACTGAAAAGCTTGATTTACATGCTAGAGAAGAAGCACAAGTTTTTAATCACCACTTAGAGAAAAAAAAAAAGGAATCCCAAATGCTAAATTATGCTGTCAAATCATCTAAAGATGAACAGCTATTTGCACTGGAGGTCAGAGAACATTACAGATTTGGGGAATATGGTGTTAACAGTCAGATCCCCTTTTTTCATACCAATCTAAACTCAGAGCTGTTGGCTATTTTGTTTGACCCATACAATTGGCCAGATTAGTCTATGATTGGGACAGAAGCATTACGGGCACTCAGGGATTGCTCATGAATACCAATTAATATTAATTTGGATTTCTTCTCTTTGACCCAGTACATAGTTTAGGCTTTCTTGTACTTCCATACTTAATTTTAGGGCTTTATAAACTACAACAACTCAAACTACTGGCATGAACTCTTTTAACATTTTTAGCTGCTTTTCCAACTATAAATTAGGTAAAATATATAGATGTAGGGGTCAAAAGCCAGCAATTAGAATTGACATTGTCCTTCACTATAATTTTGGGGCAGCCAGGCTTGTAAGAAGAAGAGCTTCCTTTACCAAAGACGTGTGTATACTACATGTTTATTGCTGTGTCCTAAGTATAAATATATAGAACCAATTAAGGACTGGTTAAGTGCTGTTTGTTGCAGATATTTACATGTGAAAACACTGCTTCTGAAAAATCTTTTAGGAAAAAAGTTCTTTAAAAAAAAAAAAAAAAAAACCCCAGTAGACAATCTCAAACATTTCAAAGAAAATGCTAGAATTGGAATTTCTTTAAACACAGTTTCTAAAATTGACTTTTTTACAATTATTCAGACTGTGATGGCCTGATGAAAAAGTTATTAGAACCTAGTATAACAACTAAAAGTTCATTATTATCTACAAAGATAATATTTTTTAAAATGCATCTTTATTCAGGCATCAGGGAGGGAAAAAATTGATTTCTCTAACAGAAGAGCTTCCCAAATTCAGAGGAAGAAGTCAAGAATTATCATGCTTGCTTTAAACCAAAAATATAACTGACGTGTTTAACATTTTCTAAACATGTTTCTTTAGAGTCTTCAACAGGTGTTTTCAAAGTGTAAGCATAGCAAAGCTATTTTCTGTATGAAATGATGTATAATCTTCAAACAAGTCACTTTTTAAAAGATCTATAAAATATTATACATTCTGATATAAGCCATGATTTAATGAGAATATTTAAGTTATCAAAGAGGCAGGTAAAACAGCAAAATGAACTATATGCACATTATGTTTCAAAAAACAACTGAGGCCATTGCATCTAAGCCTGTTGCTTATAAAAGCTGTATGGGGCTTCACTTTCTAACCCTTGAACACCAGATGTCAGGATGCTTAACACATCCACCAGCCTTTCATAATACCTCACTTAAATCCCACATCCAGCCAGCGCAGTGGCTCATGCCTGTAATCCCAGCAGTTTGGGAGGCCAGGGCAGGTGGTTGACCTGAGGTCAGGAGTCCGAGACCAGCCTGTCCAACATGGAGAAACCCCGTTTCTACTAAAAACACAAAAATTAGCTGGGCATGGTGGCAGGCACCTGTAATCCCAGCTACTTGGGAGGCTGAGGCAAAAGAATCGCTTGAACCCAGGAGGGGAGGTTGCTGTGAGCCTTGATCGCGCCACTGCACTCCAGCCTGGGCGACAGAGCCAGAGCCTGTCTCAAAAAAATAATAATAAACAAATAAAAATAAAAAAATAAATCCCACACCCTTACTGGGACATTGATAGCACTACCCCTATTTTATAGATGGTAAAACTGAGACTCCAGGAATAAAATAGTTTCCCCAAGATAACACCGTAAGTGGCAGAGTCAGGATTTGAGCTCAGGTCTTCTGACCCTAACTCCCTGCTCTTCCCAATCCCATGGCTAAATCCCCTTCAATTCAACACTACATGGCAGGGGTTCATGATGGAAAATGCCAGTGCGGCAATTCTAAAGCTGGAAATACGCTCCTTTCTGATCCACACATTACATTCTGTGGCGCATGTGTGCACGCGCGTGTGTTTGTGTGTACACACTGTCGGCAGGGATTGTAGTGGTTAAGGGGACAGTTGGCAGGTATGGTGGTACAATTAGTACAGATAAACCCTCAATAGCCTATCTGCCTTCTGATTTTTAAATAAACAAAGGCTGAATACTATAATTAAGATCAGAGTGCCTCTGAAAGACCATATGGCAAAACGAAAATTAAATGAAAAAGTCACCGGCAGGGAATGGGGGATCATGTTATTCCTAAAGTGGAAGAAGTGATTTTTGAACAAATGCTTTTTAACTCCGATGCCTGGAGGAAAACGGCAATCTCCCTGCAAAAATGATGGCCACGATCAGGGCAGGCAGTCCCTGCGAAGAAATGGAGCGCCCTGGCCCTGCAGAGGCTGGAAAGGGAATACCACGTCCATACTGCAGGGGGCGCTCCGCGGTGCTGCCAGCCTAGGCTAACCTTGCCCAACCTCTCGGGTTAGGGGGTTCCTCCGGGATAATGCAAACCTAGAAAAGCAGTCAGTGCAGTGGTCGGCCACACTGATGCCTGGAGGTCCCTAGAGTCCTACTCCTTTTCTTAATACTGAGAAAACAATGGTATCTCTATGCCCACAATGGCTTCAGCGTGCACCCCTTCCCCCCCACAATGGCCCCATTCAATCCCCCACCAAGAGCGATTGCCCCAAGTTTAACAGCCTGTGTTAGGAGAGCACCCGACACAAAAGGAGGTGTTTCCAGGTTCAGTGAACACTTTACACCCATTCATCAGGGAAGGGACAAAAGCGATTCCCCACTTCACCTCAGGCAGAGCAGAGGCTGGGGGCTCTGCCATCCCCACCAAAATGCAACCTTTGCCTGGTGGGGTGGGGGTCCACATTGTGTTTAAGGATCACTGTGCAAACATGGTTCCTGATTATTCTACCTCCAGCTAAAAACATTTGCATAAAAACGGGATTCTTTTGTCCCCTAAGAAGAGCCAAGAGGAAGCTTGGTGGGGAAGTATGAGGGCAAAGGGGGATGGAGGCTCTCAAAGGAAGACCAAGAAGGTCAGCCCACAGACCCTAAATTATACTTTGGAATCTTTATTAGGAAAATAGCCCACCTCTTTCCTTACATTCAGTTTTTACTAGAGCTCACTGCTATTTTTATTAAGGAACGTAATGTTTACTTTGTGTAATTGCTTTAATTACTAAGTGCCCCTGCCAGCAACACTTGACCAGTATAGGCTGCTTTAAGAAACACCATTATTTCACAGGACCCAAAAGCATTATTTCTCTAATTGCAAGTGATGTACCTTGATTTTTTTTTTTTTTTTTTTGACGGAGTCTCGCTCGGTCACCCAGGCTGGAGTGCAGTGGTGCGATCTCGGCTCACTGCAAGCTCGGCTCACTGTAAGCTCCGCCTCCCAGGTTCACGCGGTTCTCCTGCCTCAGCCTCCCTAGTAGCTGGGACTATAGGTACTCGCCACCACGCCCGGCTAATTTTTTGTATTTTTAGTAGAGATGGGGTTTCACTGTGTTAGCCAGGATGGTCTCGATCTCCTGACCTCGTGATCCACCCGCCTCGGCCTCCCAAAGTGCTGAGATTATAGGCATGAGCCACTGCGCCCAGCCGCACCTTGATGTCTTGACCACAAATGTGTACATCAAGGCTTGGGTATCAGTCAACAGCCCCTGACTGTACTGGTTGGTCAGTAAGGCTTAACTTCTTTTGTGGGAGGGGAAGGGGGTGAGGGGAGGGACTACAGAGTTTATACAAAGTGCTAAGATTTGAAATAGCCCAAGTCATACCTCCCTCCTCAGAGAGCCACCCACCCTCCCAGTACCCAGCCGAGCTGGATTAGTCATACTAAACATAGTCCATTCCCAACCAACCCTTCAAGCTTTGGCAGGCCAAGCTCTGCTGACATTCCAGGCCCAGTTTAACATTACATAATGAGAGTTTCACTCCCATCATGGGCTGCAAGTCAAAACAAACTTGCTGAACTCAACCCAGGGCACCGGCTTGTTTCCTGGTTACAGGACATGGGAGTGCTAAGGGCAGAAGACAGCTCTTCGCAAAAATTATAAAACCAGTGAACTCTTGCATCCATTCTGATCATGGTCAACTCAGTCAGGGTGGTTCTGAGTTCAAGAACTGGTGATCCACAACCTATATACTTTTCAAGTTTTCTCACATAGTGTTGGTGCCAAACTTGTTTTCAAAGGATCATTTTCATACATTTCTATGTTTGAGGTTTTAACGAAAGCCCGGAAAGCAACACTTTATAAAAAGATTCCCAAATACCAGTCCTCTGGGAAAGACTAGTTACTTATTCATTCATCATTCAAAATACACACATAAATGGTAAGATCTGATTGTCTATGTATCGCTAAAGCACATTCACTGCTTGAAAAGTTTTCAATATTTTTTATGTATCAATTCCAGCTCACTGCTTTCTAGTTAACCTTTAGCAGAGATGATTATATTAATCCATCCTCATCACCATCACGAGCCTCCTGATCATCACATCAACACCCGGGGCATCCGAGAAAAATCAGGATTTCAAGTGGAAAATAAGTGAATTCATACTGAACACACTGAATTTCACACACTAATCCAGAAAGACCTTGAAATTAATGGCACTTAACAGGAATGGTTCACAAAATTAAACTCTCCCTTGAATCGGAGGTGGCCGAGGGGAAAGAGGAAAACCAAGAGATCTGGATTCTAGTCTTGATTCTCCCACTGTCTGGCTACACACAATTGCTTGATCTTACAGCAGTCTTCCTTCTCTGAGCCTCTGCTTCCCCACTGTTCAAGAGAGGATTTGAAGAGTGGTCAGCTTAGAGTTATCAGTCTGCTCTCACAATTCCAAGATTCTGTAACAGATTCTACAAACCCACCCACCCCAACCATAGTGAACACATTACTCTGGTTGGGGTCTGTTTGCATTAATATTCTCAGTGCACTCAGGTCCATTTCCCCGACCTGAGTTATTTTACTTTTCTTGTATCAGAAGCCCAGGTTCAAGGGAATACCTCAGAGCCCATTTGCACCTTACCTGTTAGGTAACATTCCACTTACTGCTATCTTCTTACTATCTCCTTACCCACAGGACAGTCCCAATTAATCTCCCTAGAGAATCCATTTTTCTGTTTTGTTTTGTTTTAATCCTGGAGACAACAAACTCTTCTTAATAAATCAGGAAACTAATTACAAACATTGATTGCCAGAGCCCCAAGGGCTGTTTGCTCTATTCTAAACAGCTCCAGCTTATGGTGCTTTTTAAGATTCTCTTGCTCTCTCCTCTTTCTAAACTGTAAGACCCTGGAATGCTCAGAGACTCTCGTCTGCCTGGAACCTGGACAGGATGCTTTTGGCAGACAGGATCTTTGTGATTCGAAGAAAGGCAGAGCAAAGACTTGATGTTGAATGAGCAAGAATTGGAAGTGTGGTGGGAAACCCCACTAGATGGGTGAGGTGTGGGGCACCTCCCTGGTCACCAGGCAGAACTGAAGAGTGAAAAAGGAGAGAAATGGGCCTGGGAGCATCTAGACTGCAGTCTGAACAACAGCCATGGTAACTCCCAAAACTTCGAAAGTGGACCTCCCCACCAAATGTCCCTGTGTTATGGCTTTCCTGGGCAGCCTCATTACCAAGACGATTCACATGAAGATGGAAGGCATCCAACCATGCAGGGAGTTCCAAATCCCAGAAGCTCTCAAGGTTATCTCTTCCCAGAGAGGAGCAGGCCTCAGAGCAAACTGGGACTCCCTAAGAGGCCCAATGGGAGCCGACTTCGACTCAAGCCGTTACTCCTGGCTAGACAGTACACTTCCTAAAGGCAACAACTCAATCCCCTCACTCACACCCTTGTCCCCAACACCAGAACCCTGCCTGGCACAGAAGTCCTCAATAACATTTTACTAAATGGACTCAAGCTGTCTCAAAAGCTGGAGTCCCTGTCATGTCACTCTGGAAGTTAACGAGACCTATTGTGCGGGCTTTCCCATAATTTGTGTCCAGAAGCAGTAAGGAGAGACCTACATGTCTGTCCCACAAAGTCAAGTTAATGGCTTTTGCAACAGTTATTTTCACAATCTTCCCTTCTTTTCTGCTTCCTGCCAACATTGCAGGGAGGGAGGCTATCAGCCAGCAATCTGATATTTGAATAAGCGGGGGCTGAGTTAAGTGTGTCCTCCTCCACCCCGTGACTTCGAGGAACTGTTTAATCCTCATGTACCAAGCTAATGGGATGGGACTGTCTTGTCTGCCTTAGACCCTAGCCTGGGACCCAAGCCCCCAGACAGCCAGAAGAGCAGAACTGTGTTCCTTGAGTGTCACCTGATGTTACAGCAGTGGGTAGAGATCTTCAGGCTTTGTAAACATCCAGGTGTAGAGCTCAGTAATGCTGAGATATTTGAGGTCAAATTAACTAAGTGGCTTACCACATGTATTTTAGGCCATCTGCAAGACCATTAGGACACTGTGTCCTTTGTCCTAGAATTGTAGAGTATGGTATACGACACTATGGTACCACCAAAAAAATCACAGGCTGCATTGCCCTGAAAAGGATAAATAAGAGGCTGGGAGATGGCGTTAGGGGTAAAATCTCACTTCTAAGACTTTTCCCCCAGTGCTTCTCAATGCCCCTCCCTGGTGTCCAGATGACATCTATTAAATTCAGGCACTGCTCCACAAGGGATCTTGGCCTCTGGCTATGAGAATAGCATCAAAAAATTGCTTGCCAACAACCCATAAATTTAAACAAGTCAGGATGGCAAGAGGAGGCTGCCTGGGAATCATCACAGAGGAGAAGTCAAAAGCAGTGTGGTTTAAGTGGGACACATAGACAGACACCCCTCCAGCGTGATGTTCCTCCTTTAACAAACACAAATCCTTCAAGCTCCCACGAGGATTAGGAAATCATCTCTTTTGCCCATGTGACCACTTACAGTCTTGAAACTATGGGGGAAGGATGGCCAATGAATAGCACATCTTACTGGACCAAAGGCATTGAACTCAGATCCTGGCTCATCCTAATTCTCAGGAGAGGGCTGGGAGCGAGGGGAACAACTTATATACAAGGGCACCGATTTTATTCCCACAAAAGTGGGGGCGTAGCTTTGATAATCAGAGCACAGTGCTAAGAAACCAAGAGCCCCAGCTACACTGACCCAGCTCCCTTGACCTGGAAAAAGGCCTGGCTTGCTCCTGCCTCAGTGACTCCGTCCGTACAATGGAAACTGTCAAGCTGTGCTAAGGCTTGCTTCTCCTCCTAGTGTAGCCCACCATCATGGGGAGTGGAACACAGCAGCGAGGACCACACACTGTGCAAATATACGCTTGATGCTCTCAGTACTCACACCCACTCGCACAAAAGACATACCATTAATAAGTACGAAAAAATGTGGGTTTCCTCCCAGAGCCATCTCACGCATTGTAACCCCTCCTATCACTGGCAACCACCATTCACATTTGATTCTCAATGCAGGCAAATGGGAAACTTGAAAAACACGAGGGTCCCAGCATCTGTACATTCAAAGCTCACCCTCCAAAGCAGACTTTCCTCTTTAAAGCCCCCTGTTAATCATTCTACCAAATGGCCTATTTTTTTTTCTTTCTTACTTCACGGGATCCAAGCAACTTTTTACTGTGGGTGGTAACAATTGTAGAACTGTTTCTAATTATTTAAAAAAAAAACCACACACACAAAACAAAACAAAACAAAAATCTATGTTGCCAATTGCAGAGAGGCTCCGAAGCCACAACTTCCGGTAATAAAGATTTTTTCTCTGCAAGGATCATAAGTCAGCGTATCTGGACAGCATCTGTGTGCTCTGAGCTTCTCATACAGCTGGGTCCACCTTCCATGTTACAGGACAGAAGGTTGTCATTGATGGGGAGGTGGGCAGCCTGGTTTGGACAACATTTGAAGACCCAGCCTTCAAATCCCAGTCCTAACAATTACTTTCAGTGGAATCAAGGACAAATTATTAAAAAGAAAAAAAAAAGTCTGCACCAGTTTTCCTCTCTATAAAATGAGAACAAATGGTTCCTATAAATTAAGCGGATTAAATGAGTTAAGATATGAAAACCACTTAAGGCAGAGCCTGGTATACAGTAAGTGCTGAGTACATGTTAGCGACTAGCTTATTTATACATAAACTTTAAATAATATTGGTTTTTCTCTCCTGTGGTAGCTGTAAGGTTGAAACAATAATACTTATGAAAAGCTTAATCCAGTGCCAGAAGGGTAGTGGATTTTTAATACATGGTACATAGTATTAACATTAAAGCCTATCCCACTCCCACTAAGAAGAGGGTTCAAGTTTCTTTCCTCCCAAATAAAAGAAGTGAATTAAAAAATACAGATATGGCCAGGTGCTCATGCCTGTAATCCCAGTACTTAGAGAGGCCGAGGAAGACAGGTCACCTGAGGTCGGGAGTTCAAGATCACCCTGGCCAACACGGTGAAACCCCGTCTCTACTAAAATTACAAAAAATTAGCTGGGCATGATGGCAGGCACGTGTAATCCTAGCTACTCAGGAGGCTGAGGCAGGAGAATCGCTTGAACCCAGGAGGTGGAGGTTGCAGTAAGCAGAGATTGCACCAATGCACTCCAGCCTGGGCGACAGAGCGAGACTCTGTCTCAAAAAAAAAAAAAAACCAGATGTTTGCCAGTTTCCATGTATGTCACTTGCCTTACATACTGTAATTCACCCAAATCTACTGATAAGTGAAGATAGGCATAATAATGTCCTGGTTTTATAATGCAAAAACTTAGGCACAAACAGTGAGTTGCACATGGTCATTCAGCTGGTCAGAGGCAAAGCCAAGGTTTGAGCTCAGAGTATGGAGCACACGCTCCTAACCATCCCATTAAACAGACGTCCTAGACACTGACAAAACCACATTCTTTCTCACTTCTTTTTTTTGTTTGTTTTTTCGATGGAGTCACGCTCTGTCACCCAGGCTGGAGTGCAGTGGTGCGATCTTGGCTCACTGCAACCTCCGCCTCCTGCCTCCCGAGTAGCTGGGACTACAGGCGTACACCACCACGCCTGGCTAATTTTTTGTATTTTAGTAGAGATGGGGTTTCACTATGTTGCCCAGGCTGGTCTCAAACTCCTGAGCTCAGGCAATCCACCCGCCTTGGCCTCCCAAAGTGCTGGGATTATAGGCATGAGCCACTGCACCTCTCTTCTTCTTTTTTTTTTTTTTTTTTTTTTTTTTTTTTTTTTTTTTTTTTTTTTCCCGAGACAGAGTCTCGCTCTGTCGCCCAGGCTGGAGTGGAGTGACACGATCTCGGCTCACTGCAAGCTCCCCCTCCTGGATTCACACCATTCTCCTGCCTCAGCCTCCCAAGTAGCTGGGACTACAGGCGGCCACCACCATGCCCAGCTAATTTTTTGTATTTTTTAGTAGAGACAGGGTTTCACCGTGTTAGCCAGGATGGTCTTGATCTCCTGACCTTGTGATCCACCCGCCTCAGCCTCCCAAAGTGCTGGGATTACAGGCGTGAGCCACCGCGCCCAGCCCCTCTCTTTTTTTTAAGAGGCAAGGTTTTGTTCTGCCACCCAAGCTGGAGTGCAGTGGCTCAATTAGAGCTCACTGCAGCCTCGAACTCCTAGACTCAAGAAATTCTCTTGCCTCAGCCTCCCAAGTAGCTGGGACTACAGGTATGCACCACCATGCCTGGCTAACTTTTTAATTTTTGTAGAGATGGGGTCTTGCTATGTTGCCCAAGCTGGTCTCAAACTCCTGCCCTCAAGCGATCCTTGAGGCCTCCCAAAGCCCTGACAATATAGGCGTGAACAACCGTGCCCAGCTATCTTATGAGATAAAATATATCTTCCTCAAAAGACTTGCAGGAATTATGACTTTATCATTAAATCTGAAAGAGGGAATAACAAAATGCTCCTTTTTATAGGGAGGAAACCAATCCATTGAGTAGAACGTCCTATTAAACACTGAGAAGGAAAAGATACACATTGAAGAAGGATGGATTTTTTCCCCCCTTGAGATGGAGTTTCACTCTTGTCGCTCAGCCTGGAGTGCAATGGCACGATCTCAGCTCACCACAACCTCCTCCTCCCCGGTTGAAGTGATTCTCCTGCCTCAGCCTCCCGAGTAGCTGGGATTACAGGCATGCACCACCACGCCTGGCTAATTTTATATTTTTAGTGGAAATGAGGTTTCTCCATGTTGGTCAGGCTGGTCTCAAACTCCCGACTTCAGGTGATCCACCTGCGTCAACCTCCCAAAATGCTGGGATTACAGGAGTGAGCCACCACACCCGGCTGAAGGATGGAATTTCTTTTTGCTAACTTGAACCTCAATTTCAACTAAGTGCCCTATTCCACACAACATGAAAAAAGAATCCCGTATACTCCTCCACCTTCCCTTTCCACCTGATTTGTTAATCATGCCCAGAGGGTCGCAATAAGTTTAACTGCAGACAGTCATTTTGGTTAATGGAATTCTAAGCCCATAAGTTTTCAGCAGGGAGGATGAGAGAATCTTCCACTGTGTTTTTCTAAAGCAAATATTTAGTGCTTTCATCTTTCAGTGCCCTAACATGCAATCTGTCACCCAAATAAGAAAAAAAAAAAAATACACCTTCTCATGTGGGTGTTTGCCGAAGTGACATCATGTTTCCAACGTCAATCAGACAAATGGCAAACACGTTCAGAGCAGAGCTGATCATTCTGCCTTCTGCCTTCTAGAGGCAGATTCGAGAGAATTAAGACCCCACAGTGACACTTGGCTGTACTTGTGGAAAGAATGCCACCACCCGCTTTCTAAAGTACCCTATCATTTCAATGGGGATGCTGAAAAGGAACTTGTTTCCTGGCTACTTTGTTCTTCTTCTGCTAGGTACCCTTGCTCTCGGGATGCTTTGTTTATAGTGTGTGGCTGTTAAAAATGAAAACCATTCTTCTCCCACCTGGAAGACATTCCTCTACAGAAACCTGTTGCCAGACAATGGGAGTTTCTTATCAGTAAAAGTCCTTCCTCTCAGCTAAGTCACTGACGACCTGACTCTACCACGCTTGCTGAGAATTCCTCCAGCCTGCTGAGAGAGGTAGAGGGAGTGGGAACTTGGGACAGAAAAGCTGGGGTACTTGCGTGGAGGGCAGTTATAATGTTTTTGCTTTTTCCTGATCCTGAAGTGATTTTAGATGCTGTAAAGCCAGGAGAGCTACAACTGTGTTCTGGATGCCACCTCCCTGCCCCTCCCCTCCCCTCCAATTTCTGCTTTCTGCCCAGGGTCACTGCTCCCACTTCTCAGTTGGCTGCGATGGCAAGTCTCCAAGTAATTACAAAGACAGGAATTGGATTACACAAGAATTTACATGTGTGCGATGGCTGTTACCTTCCCCAGCAAAATGCACGGCAGAAGCATCATCTACTGTTCACTCGAGTGTGACACTCTGAGCTGGGACCTTGGGGGTCACCTCTCATCATTTCCCAGGGGGAGGACAAGCACACACAGAAGATCCCCACCACACACATAGCCCTACATTGCACTTTTCTCTAAGAAAGCATAAGCTCTGAACAACAGCCAGGAAGACGGCAGCTCTGGTCTTCCCATGCGTGTAGCAGCTCGTTCCAGAGCCTGGGTGGGGATGCACTGAGGGTTGGTGCAGGCGGCTTGGATGCTCTCCTCTTGCCATTCCTGGTTTCATCTAAGTAGTGGGGCAGGTGAGGACAGCCTGGGAGGACCAAGTTGGGTCAATAAAATCTACAGGCATACCATCTTCATTTTAAACATTATGCCCAAATCTTGAAAATCTGTCCTGACATCTGAGAAAGAGTAAAACAAATAATTCAAAGCAGAATACTCCAAAAGCCGTTTTCACTCTGAGGCCTATATGGTTAGCAGTAACATATTTCCCTCGCTATTTTTTTCTTTGGCCACTGTTGGAATTAGCTTGAATTCTCATAAATCCACAAAGGGGTCCAGAGCATGCTAGGTGTACAGGCAAGGACAGCCCACAATGAAGAATAGAAAATCCAACCAAGACTTGCCAATAACTAACAAGCTGACAACCATGGCACTGCAGTTACATCTCTTTCGCTGGAGAGGGCTGGAGAAACAGCAGAGCAGAGCCCCTGACAATCAACAGTGAAAAATTAGCCCTGGAATGGATGAAGTGAATCAAGTTGGCACTATCTATTAAATGGAGAATATAATAAAAATAAAACCCACATCTCCAGTGACTACACAAAGGCAGCAACAGGACATGTACAGGGCGATGGAGCCGTTCTGTGTCCTACGTGGTGGCAATAATACGAATTTATATTACAATTTGTAGAACAGGAGACCAAAAGAAAAAGTCAATGATCATAATATATTTTAAAATACATTTTTGTTTTTTGTTTTGTTTTGAGACAGTCTCACTTTGTCACCCAGGCTGGAGTGTAGTGGCATTATCTTGGCTCACTGCAACCTCCACCTCCCAGGTTCAAGCGATTCTCCTGCCTCAGCCTCCCGAGTAGCTGGAATTACAGGCGCGCTACCACGCCTGGCTAATTTTTGTGTTTTTAGCAAAGACAGGGTTCCACCATGTTGGCCAGGCTGGTCTCCGACTCCTGACCTCAGGCGATCCGCCCACCTCAGCCTCCCAAAGTGCTGGGATTACAGGTGTGAGCCACTGCGTCTGGCCATAACATGTGTTTCTGAAGCCAGTAAAAGATGCCATAAGCAATCCCTCCAGGGTACACCTTTCCCTCCTACCTCCATATATCTTTCTCATGGGTTTTCGGTTTTTTTTTTTTTTTGAGACAACAGTGTTACTCTGTCACCCTGGCTGGAGTGCAGTGGTGCAGTCTTGGCTCACTGCAACTTCCACCTCCCGGGTTCAGGTGATTCTTCTGCCTTGGCCTCCCAAGGAGCTGGGATTACAGGCACCCACCACCATATCTGGCTAATTTTTGTATTTTTAGTAGAGATGGGGTTTCACCATGTTGGCCAGGCTGGTCTCGAACTCCTGACCTCAGGTGATCCACCCGCCCTGGCTTCCCAAAGTGCTGGGATTATAGGCATAAGCCACTGCGCCTGGCCTCCTCATGGATTCTTCTACAACCGGCAAGAGGAAAGAAATTTGTCCTGAGAGAGAGTTGTGACAACCTACGCACCGGACTTCCCCCGGTTGGTTACAAGCTGCTCCTACTTTCTAGTGGAGCTTATTTCTCTGGAACAAGTGGGACTTCTCATCTGTCACCCTGGCCCCTGGCGAACCACAAGGCTTACCACAAATATTGCCACAAACCTAGCACGCAGGAGCTGGGATGAGCACTAAGTGACAGAGTGTGCAGGACCCCTCCCAACCTGCCCTGTGTGTAGATCACAGGCAAGCTACTGTCATCTCCCCCAACTCTGTTTTTCTAAACAGCAAGAGGCTACCACCAGGACAGGGATGGTGACGCGGGGCTCAGGCTAAGCTTGTCTGACCCAGTGACTGGTGGGGTAGGAGCAGAAGCCGAGCAGGGGGGTCCCATGTCCTGCAGTCACTTTATGCCTCCTCACTTCCCCCTCTTATTTCTTCTTTCTCTGGTGTCTTCATTGCTTTCCCATCCCCACCCTCCCCTCTGGAGGGAGCTGGCTTTTCCAAAACAGAAACTTTCACTCTGAGCACAAACAGGCCTCTAATTTAGATCTTCCCAGCCAAGAGCTTTTCTCCCTGCTGCACTGGCCTCTGAAGCTGGCTGTGAGTGTGCTGTGACATGGCCAGAATCTAAAAGGGTGTGGCTGCTCCTCTTTCATTTTTGGCCCCCACAGAAGAGGCCAGACATGGACCAGGAAAAGCAAATCTGGCCTCCTACGGCGCTTCCACCAAACTGAAAAAAAAAGAAACTACTGATTTTTCTTAATGCAAACTGGTTTGAAATGGCCTTTCAGAGACGTGACAGAGAACACTGGATGGGTGTGAAGTAAAAGGTGAAAGATGATGGTGCTCCTGGCTAAACCAGCAGCAGCTGATGCAAAAAATACCTTTCCAATAAGGTCCATAGGACAGGCCTTATAAGGAAGAATAAGAACTCAGATCTGCTATTAGCTGCTTGCCTAATAATCGCTGCCCTTAATAAAAATGAGTAAATTAAGTTCCAGAGTCTGGGCTGAAATATGGTTCCTCTCCATTTCCAAATTCCAAACGTCTACCTTGCTGACGTCATAAAAGGGATTGATATCTGAGAAACACGTACGTCAACAGAGACGCTGACTGATAGGCAGATAAATCAAAACCATCCCTGCAGCGTCTACCCCTCTCCCTAAGTGCTAACCGCATATTCTCATATGGGAGACCCTATATGGAATACAAAGTCTTAAGGCTAATTTATACTCTCCTTTGACGCAGACTAGCCCATTAAAAACTGACCTGTCACCTCACAGCATTACAAAAGGGGAGGAGCCAAAACAATCAACTGTGGGGATGACATGTCACACACCAAAGGCCCAAATCTTCTCTACGAATAACCTTTGTCACACGAGACGCAAAGAAAATACGTGACTCACGACAAAAGGGGAAAAGGGAGGTAGCCACTAATGTGGAGAGACATGGGCACAGCTTGCAGCACCCTGGGGGGTGTCAAGTGAGCTCACTGAGGCTAGGATGCAGGGTGCAGGAACACTCCTATCTTCTGCATGGATGAGCCCCTTGGAAGACCTCCACAGAGAGTGCCTGGGCTTCCTGCTTAGTATACAAAATGAAAAGGATAGTGTTTACAATGACATCTCTTTGCAGTCCAAGGAATGATGAACAATGAGGGAAATGGGGCCAGAAATGATCTCGGCTTCTCCACGTCTATTTTCCTGGTAGCAACCTCTGCATCTGATAAGTAGAGTGGGACTACGTCGTGTTTCCTCTACACTGGGAATATGACCTCACTGAGGCATTAAAAATTCCCAGGGAGGCACTGCAGTGTCCACTGATGCTACCACGGCGGTTGATCAGCAGAGAAAATTTGTCTGCTCATTTAGCCTAAAAGACTTCAACAAAAAAATATTGGCAGATAGAGAATGTGGGAAAGGAAAAAATAAAAATAATCTGGCAGTCCCACCTCCCATCCTACCCAGTGAGCATGAACTGGGGTAGAGAGGGGGAGAGGAGGAGCTGAATTTGCTGGCCTATTTGCACAGAACAATCCGGGGCTATACATGCGAAGCGATGATGGGTCACATACATCAAGGGGGCATTATGGAATGTTCCAGAATCACTCTCTCTTCACTATTTGCAACTTCCACCCTCTGCCACATGAGATGCAGTTGCACTATTAATAGTGGAACTTTGTTTTTTGGTTTTTTGTTTTGTTTTTTTATTTTTTGAGATGGAGTCTTGCTCTGTCACCCAGGCTGGAGTGCAGTGGTGCAATCTCGGCTTACTGCAATCTCTGCCTCCTGGGTTCAAGCGATTCTCCTGCCTCAGCCTCCCGAGTAGCTGGGACCACGTACCCAGCTAATTTTTGTATTTTTTAGTAGAGACAGTGTTTTGCCATGTTGGCCAGGCTGGTCTCAAACTCCTGGCCTCAAGTGACCCACCTGCCTCAGCCTCTCAAAGTGTTGGGATTTCAGGCATGAGCCACAGTGCCTGGCCAACAGCGGAACTTTGAAAACAGTCTGAGTTCACTGGGGCAACAGCTAAGCATAAAGGGATAATCATTAGTACTTTCACAATTTTTGTGGCGTATATAGGAAAGTGTTTCTAGTATAGAGAGATGTAAAATAAACAGAAAACAAGTGCATGTACAGTATGATCCCATCTATGATTTTTAAATCACATTTTTTAAAAGACTGAGAGAAAGTATTTCAACATATTCATTTTGTCTTGGAGGGGTATTTCTTTGGTTGTCTCATCTGCTTCTTTATATACTCAGGGGTAGGAGATAAATGAAAATGTTTAGTTAGCAGAATGCTTGCTAATCCAAAGTTATAATGTAGAGAGTTCTAAATTAGCAAATACTTCCCTTCTAGTGCACTTCATTGTGTAAACCCAAATTTTCCATACATACCACGTACTGAAAAATACAGTACCCAGGAAATGAAGCAATATCTATATTTGTTTCAAATGACTAACAAGCAAAAATAAAACTTTGACCGTGATGACATGCTTTTTAGAAATCAGACATATAATAAGCCACATAGGATGTGGTCTAATAAACCCAAGAAAAGTTTCATTTCCTCTCACCAAAATGGCTAACTCCTCGTTTATGTGTCTAGCTTGGCAAATTTAGCGGAAGTCTCCTCTTCCCTGAAATTTCTAGATTGAGAGGTTAATAAGCAAGTAGCAGCAATAATGTGCCCCCTCCTGAAAATACACACATGCGCGTGCACGCACACACACACCCCAAAAAATGCAATAAAAACAGGCTCAACACCAGCAAAAGGGTAGGTCAACCACAAAATCAGAAGGACAGAGTGCACCATCTCGCTAATCCCCGGCCACTGATCAGGAAAAGTTTATAGAACCCCTGAAAAGGAAGGAAACAAGGAATCAGGGAAGGGTTTGGACAAAGAACTTTTTAAAAGTTTGTTTGCAAGTATTTCCGTGAAAATGGTATTGACTGAGCAATTACAGGAAGAAGAAAAAAAGAAAACTCTTTCTTCTTATCTGAATGCGGTTATATGCCATGGGTCACACCCTATTATTGTCACTATTAAACATGTTAATAGCCTCAATGTAATGACTTTGTGTGGCAAGCTTTAAAATGTACATGAATAGCTAACTAGAAAGAAATGACTCATCCCTGCCCAGGTGGATATTGACTTACTGAGTCACATTTACTCAGCTGGTCTACCAACCTTAATTCCCTAGAGGAAGGGATCTAAAGGGTTCGAATCCGGCTGAATTACATGGAAAGAAAGAGAAGGGACAATGAATTTGAAATGTGGATGGGACACAAAGTACAATTGTTGAGACTTGTAAGAACTTAGGTATCCTGAACCAAAATTTCCTCCCAACTCCTAAGGCGGCTGAGTGAAGAAAAGGATCAAACACCTTCTCCCTGAACAAGTGGAAGATGGTTGGTATCACAGCTCTGAACCATGGCCAAGAACCATGGCCCTTCATTCCCAGCAATTTTTATAGCTCTCACCCTTCAGCTGTGTGATCTTACGGATGTTGCTTTCTCTCTCTCTGGCTCAGCTACCTTAATTGCAAAATGGGAATAATCACAGCACCTCCCTCATAAGGTTGCTATCAAGGTTTGGAAAAATTAATATAGGAGGTAATTACAGTAGTTCTTACAGTAGTTCCTGGATCACAGGAAGCCTGTGTTAAATGTCAAGGGATCTCTGTAGGTACCCAGTGGAGCAGACTGCGGGAATATCCCATGACTACCCCCTTTTCTGCAGATGCAAGAATTGCATCACAGAGCGGGGAAGCACCTTGCCAAAAAAGTGAGTGTTGGACTCAAACTTAGTTCTGACGATCAGTCACAAGAGGTTCCCACTACACTCTGCAGAGCGATTTCTATCACACCCATGCTGTGGGATCAGGATTCTCACACATCACCAAAATTCTTACCCTGCCCCCACCAACCCCCCCAGCTGAGGGAGTCTTGCTCTGTCGCCCAGGCTGGAGAGCAGTGGTGCCATCTTGGCTCTCACTGCAACCTCCGCTCCCTGGGTTCAAGCAATTCTCCTGCCTCAGCCTCCCAAGTAGCTGGGATTACAGGCATGTGCCACCACACCTGGCTAATTTTTGTATTTTTAGTAGAGACGGGGTTTCACCATGTTGGCCAGGCTGGTCTCGAACTCCTGACCTCGTGATCTGCCCACCTCAGCCTTCCAAAGTACTGGGATTACAGGCATGACCCACCACACCCAGCCACCACCAAAATTCTTGAAGTAGGTACTAGAAATGTTACATGTGAATTTCCATGGAAACCTACATGGAACACATAACTGAGCTACTCCAGCAGCGACTGGCCCATCACACAGACACACCATCAGGGTGTGATTCCTCAAGAATCTTGCTAATTGCCTGCACCAGTCTGAGGCCACCAGCTCTCTCACCAAGCACCCCCTTTATATATAGCCCATATGTGAACCTCTATCACTGATGGAGAAATTGAAGCACAGATCAGTCGGGTAACTTGCCCAAGTTGGCACAGCCCATAAGTGGCATCTTTGTACCTCACCTATTCACAGTTTACAGATTTAGATGACATCCTGGAAACGTGGCACTTTGGCACGTCCCTGGGAGATGCTTCTGGGTTCTGAGGACAAGGCTGAGAAATGCTCAGTCACTGGCGCCAGGGATCTAATCAGCTCCTGTGGATCTTGAGTTATAAGGAAGAAACCCAGTCTTTCTGTTTCATTTTCCTCATACTTAAAATGGGTGCCTGGTTCCTTTATCTACCTCCTGCCGCCAACCAAAGATTAATGAGTTACCATGTGCCAGGCTCTGATGGGAGAATAGCTATATTCATATCATCTTATCATAAATAGCCAGAATGAACAGCTACGCTTATTAAAAGCTGAACCAATGAGAGGCTACTGAAAAAGATCTTCTACCAGGCCATGGCTAATGCAGAGAAAAGGGGGCCTCCCTGCTCTATCAGACTCAGGCCAGTTAAAGGGAATGCTCCTTACACACACAGACAGCAGCTCCAGGTAATCAAGACATAGGCATGGCCCAAGAACATGAAAGATCAGAGGCAAGCATGCAAGACAGCGAAAAGTCCGAAAGACTCCAGAAACATTTTGAGACGGGGTCTCGCTCTGTTGCCCAGGCTGGAGTGCAGTGGTGCGATCTCAGCTCACTGAAACCTCTGTCTTTCTTCCGGGTTCAAGCGATTCTCCTGCCTCAGCCTCCTGAGTAGCTGGGATTACAGGCGCGTGCCACCATGCCCGGCTAATTTTTGTATTTTTAGTAGAGACACGGTTTCACTGGTCTCGAACTCCTGATATCGTGATCTGCCCGCCTCAGCCTTCCAAAGTGCTGGGATTACAGGCGTGAGCCACTGTACCCAGCCACATCTTCAGTTTTATGGACATCCGGCTAACAGGGAATAGGTGGACCAGAGGATTTCCACTTTAGTACATGAAGTTACTAAAGAGAATTAGGCACACGTTATAGTGTCAAAAAGTGTCCCTAGAATTAACAGTAGAAAGAAATTGCAAAACCGTATGAGGTATAATACTAATTTTGTGAAACACTTAAGGTTTGTGCACATGAATGACTAGAAATTTGGAAATGTATCCAAATATTAAGAGATTATCGGCCAGACATGGTGGCTCACGCCTGTAATCCTAGCACTTTGGGAGGCCAAGTCAGGTGGATCACCTGAGGTCAGGAGTTCAAGAACAGTCTGACCAACATGGCAAAACCCCATCTCTATTAAAAATACAAAAATTAGCCAGGTATGGTGGCAGGTGCCTGTAATCCCAGCTACTCGGGAGGCTGAGGCAGAATTTCTTGAACCTGGCAGGCGGAGGTCACAGTGAGCCAAGATCACATACTCCAGCCTGGAAGACAGAGAGAGACTCCGTCTCAAAATAAAAAATAAAAAAGGCCAGGCACAGTGGCTCACGCCTGTAATCCCAGCACTTTGGGAGGCCGAGGTGGGCGGATCACGAGGTCAGGAGATCGAGACCATCCTGGCTAACACGGTGAAACCCTGTCTTTACTAAAAATACAAAAAATTAGCTGGGCTTGGTGGTGCGCACCTGTAGTCCAGCTACTCGAGAGGCTGAGGCAGGAGAATTGCTTGAAACCCGGAGGCAGAAGTTGCAGTGAGCTGAGATCGCGCCACTGCACTCCGGCCTGGGTAACAGAGCGAGACTCTATCTCAAAAGAGAGAGAGAGATTATCAATAGGTAATAAGAGTATAGGTATTTACATTTTCTTTATATATTTTTACAGTTTCTAGTTCTCTTATATGGCTATTCATCACTTCCTACGCCAGAACAAACTTTTAAAGATGACTTATTCCACGTTTTCTCTCTCCAACAGCAAGACCTATGTACATATGTATTACTCCAGGTCTCTGCCTGCTGGAGGCACTGCTGTCTGTTCCTGTGGTTCTAACACACAGCACAGCACCCAGTAGGTATACAATAAATGTTTTTAAAGACAGAGCCTTTATTAATTGGTTCATAAATATTCACATTTCTTTTTCTAAAAGCTAACATTAGTACTAAATCATTTGCTGTGTAAACCTAAGAGTTCCTTGAAAATTTTTCATCTGCATTGACTTTTGCTTTTCTGAAGATAAAAGCGTGTTCTAGATGTTATTTTTTCTTCAGGACTATTAATTTGAAGAGAACTGTCACTCCCAAGCACTGAGCAGTGTGGGGTATTGACACTGTATTGAATTATTTAAAGGAAATTAACAATGCTTCCTGTCCTTGGAGAGCAACATCTGCGAGTAAAGCCATTCACGGCTGCCTCGGGTAGGTACTGTCGAGGTAAAGTGGGCATTTTCTAGCACCCTGAATTTTAAAAGAAAATCTTTAAGTTCTAAATTACTAGTAACGAAGGCAAAGTTGAGGTGGTAACTTCTCCTCCATTGTGAACTCTGAAGAGTCCCAAGAGACACTTCCTGGGGCCAAGTTTAATGGGATAATGTTGCGCTCCTCATTTTCACGGAAGTTACGTGTGGCACTGGATCACGAGGCCCTCACTGGGAGCCAGGCATCCTGGAGTCATGCGAGCACCACCCTCCACCCTCTCCTTGTAAACAGGCGTTTTTATGGCTATGATATCCCTATCAGTGGTCAGCACACCCAGACATCATGGCACCCAAAATGACAGTGACCCAACAAGAATTCAGGGATCGCAGTGGATGGGCCCTGCCCTAGAGAGAGGTAAACTTTGGATGGGCGGCTTCATTTTAGAGCTAGCTCATCTCATACCGTCATTCTGCTCCGAGACCTACCTCAATACACCAGGGCTCCCCAACTTTTTGTAAGGAGTGGCTCCTTTTCATGTCCCTGAAGACTTGAGTGCTGACAGTGAAGTCTGAGGGGGGGTAGAAGTGCTGACAGTCATGTCCCTGAGTGCAGCAAGGGAGGGGGCTCTGCTGCCAGGAAGAAAGGGGAACAGAGTAAGGCTCAGGAGCGACGGGGACGCGTCACCAAGGCACACACAGCCCCCAGCCTTCCTTTCTGCCCTAACCCACATTTCTATAGAAGCTCCATGTGAGAGGGATTACAGTTCCCAGAACGAATCAGAACTCTCCTATTTCCCTGCCATCCAGCTCAGGGTCCTTTCTAGGAACATCTGAAATGCAACCTCCTCCAGGCAGCCTTCCTGTTGTGTATTGCCACCCCTACCCACCATTCTCCTAATGGGCATGGCCTCCCCTTCCTCTGAGCCTCTCAAGAACCAGCTAGCTAGCATTTTCTCTCTCAACTTACCTTACTGAATCTATTAGTTATGTGAAATTACTGATATTTCTGTCCTACAAAAATACAATTACATATGGTTCCACTTAATACTTCAGCTGTCTGGGGAGCCGATCTTTTTTTGTTTGTTTGTTTGTTTGAAGAGATGGGGTCTTGCTATGTTGCCCGGACTGGACTTAAACTCCTGGGCTCAAGCAATCCTCCTGTCTCAGCCTCCCAAACAGTTAGGACTACAGGTGCACGCCACCACACTCAGCTAATCTTTTTTTTTTTTTTTTTTTTTTTTTTTTTTGTGGAGGCAGAATCTTGCTATGTTGCTCAGGCTGGTTTTGAACTCCTGGGCTCAGGCAATTCTCCTATCTTGGCCTCCCAAAGTGTTGAGATCTCAGGCAAGCAGCACCACGCCTGGCTAATCTGTCTTCACTCATACCTTAATACCTTTTCGTCTGCCAGGCGACAGTCTTTTGAGAAAAGCAACTATACTACCAATTCTGGACCCCTTGAAAGATCCAGCAGCACACACCTTGGGTGCTCAAGAAATATGTGTTAATTTGAATTTCAAACCCTATTACAATAGCTGCTACAGTTTACTGACAGCCTACTCTGTCTGGGGCCCTAGACAGGAGTGTGCCTCTTACTCCATTAATCCTCACCCCTACCTTATGAGGTAGGTAGTATCATGCCCATTTCACAGAGGAGGAAACTGACTCAGAGACTGTAAGGAGCATGCCCAAGGTCACACAGCTAGTAAATGGCAGAGGAGGAATATAGCCCAGGTCCCAGTCAACCTATGCAGGTGCCTGCTGTAGAGACCCACTGGCCTGTCTATGGCTCTATAAACAGGCTCTATAAACAAGAGAATTTAGGGCTGTAAAAAACAACTTGGGGTCCAAGAAGGGCGATTTCACAACCAAGAAATAATATTCTACTTTTCTTTTTTAAAAAAGAGAAATAGCTATGCCCTTTATGTTCACTGTAAAAAGTTTTATATGAAGAAAATCTCCATGAACCATTTTTTCACGTAATTTGTTCAGGATTAAGAATAAGAGATTGAGGATAACACCAACATCTTGTATGTTTTTACGTTCACTATCACAGTAGACATAGTGGGTATGCAAGACTCTGGAAAATAGGAAATTGATAAAAATAAAGGAAAAAGTTATACAACAGCAGCCACATCTTTAGAGCAGTGTACATGGTTACCATAGTATATGGTATTCCCATGGGCCTCAAGTTTATCCAGATGGATTAAAACCATCCACAGGCAAAGTGAGCTCTCAAAATGAGAGGGGGCCATTGCTGCCCCATAACTGGAGCTACTCCAGGGCCCATGCTGGCTGCAGCTGACCTTGTGTCTGGATTTTGAGAGCCACCAACCAAAAGCTGAGAGATCTGCCCCTAGGAAGGGAAGCCGAGCACCAGAGGAAGTACTTGGTTCTCCACCCCTGGAGGTCTAAGGTCTCCGTCTGGCAAGCAGAGCCTCCCACTCTACATTTCTTCACAGAGCTGATTTGTAAACAGGAGCGTGAGTCATTAGGCAAGTATGAGTCCATTTGGAAGATCAGCCCAATTTTACAGCTAAGGCTATCCTATTCAGTCCAGCCACAGCAATGACTCACCTTACTGCCTTCCACCAAAGGTGACTTGGTTAGCCCTCCAATTGTTTCTAGAAGGAACCCAGCAACATGAGGGTTTAATCCTTGTCTGCTTGCTTTATTTTCTAACACAATGCTGAGAGCAAAGAGGCAGAGTTACCAAAGTGCCCCAGAGAATGAGTTGGGAAAGAAATGCATCCATGGTTGCCACAGACCACATGGTCTCCTTTATCTTCCATGGGCATTTCCTCATGGCCTTTACTGTTAAGAGGAAATTGTACATTATGGAAATGTTAAACACACACACAACCTCTCTGTACAGATCTAGATATTCTTCCATGCCTGGGAACCTCAGAGCCAAATTTATAGTTCACGTCCAACATCGCATCAGGGGCTACTGGCTTTGAACTTGTAGAATTAACCTTACCTCTAACCTTATTCCCCACCTTATCTTACTGGGCTAGGCTTATTTCCCTTTTTTTTTTTTCTTGTGTGTGTGTGGCCTGAAGGAGGTTTATTACCCCCTCAAGACCACAGTTCCCCACTGCCCCCTGCTTTCCTCTTTAATGTTCTTAATTATTCATTTCCAATCCTCTGACAGAATACAAAGTCTTAATAAATGACTTCCAATTTTAGGGGGGTAGGAGATGTTTTATGAAAAGTTCAAATGTATATACAACTACAAAATCTTTTTATACCATGAGAAAACAACTATAGTTTCTTTTTTTTTTCCTTTTGAGTCTTTCTTAAAAAACAAACAAATAAAAAACTCTTCAACAAATCCTAAAGACCAGAAAATAAACATCTGCTGAGTTTTCTGCTCACTGTCCATTCATGAGTTTTCTGGTAACAATACTGCCAGTTACTTAGGGAGCAACCCCCTGAGTAAGCCATGTAGCTTAGTGGAGTGAACCCCACCCCCAGCTTCAGAAGTGGGAAAGTTTACACAGTCCAAGCTCACTCAGACACTGCAACACCTTCCCATAGACGCAGGTTCAGAATCAAGGTCACAGACTTGTAGGGAAAGACAAGATCTCTCTGGACTTGAATAAGCCTCTGTGCAGTAAAACCAACTTGGAGGCAAGCAGAGCCCAGAACTGGAAGGAGATGGTTCTAATACATGGGCCCCTGGATCCAGCCATGCCTGATGCCTGAGCATTCTGGACTTTTCAGTTATGGATCAATACATTCATTTTGCTCAGGCCAGTCTGAATTGGGTTTGAGGAGAGAGGAATTTAGACTCAAGCAGTCCTCACCTCAGCCAGACTGGCCTCCATAGTTGTCCATCCATGAATCAAGGGAGGATGTGGGAAAAATTGAAGGTGTTACAGGATAAAAGTAAATGAAGGCCTCATGAGTTTCATGCTCCTGACATGATGAGTGGGCAAAGTACTGAAGTAGGGATTTGGTGCTTCTTGAAAGAATGAAGCAGGTGACCAGTCTCTGCAGAAAGAAGACTAGGACCTTCAGCCACCACCCACCTGCTGGAATTGCCCCTAGGGCCCTCCTTCACCTCTAGTGTCCCTGTCACCACCACTGGCAGCACTGAGCTGTTTCATGTCATTTCATGGTCTCCATAACACACCAGATCCAGAAAGTAGAGACCACAGATGCTGAACACCACTAAAATCTGCCTCCTGGCTTTCTCCAGAAACACTGCCTATTTGTGACAGAGGACCTCAAGAGGTGTGTTTCTCCTGCGGAAAGTGAAGTTATGAGGCTGGATCAAGTCAAGAGAGAAGGTAGACTGACAGGGCTGCTGGGTTTGAGTCTCACTAGTGGCTCAGCCCCTGATGTCAATGTGTGCTAACCAGATCTGAACACAGCCAACATGGACCAAGAATCAAGATGTGCCACCCATAAAGTCGTAGTAATATTTGTATATTCCACTATCTTGCTTCTTTATGAGCTTACTGCCCCACTCCACAACTAGCTGGGTAATATTCAAATGCTAATGCAATCGAATAGCACCTAGTAAGCCAGAAAATACTAATTGTTTTGCCAGGAAACATTTAAAAATGAACAAGTATAGAAGGAGGTGAAAAGCATTTGAAAAACAAAACCCCTAAAAATACAAAGGCCTCCAGAGATGAGAATTTTGTATGAAATAATATCACTCAGGGCTGGGTGTGGTGGCTCACACCTATAATCCCAGCACTGTCAGAGGCCAAGGCTGGAGGACTGCTTGAGCTCAAGAGTTCAAGACTAGACTGGGCAACATAGCAAGACCTCGTTTCTACTAAAAATTAAAAAAAAAAAAATTAGCCAGATGTGGTGGTGCAGGCCTGTAGCTATTCAGAAGGCCAAGGTGAAAGGTTTGGTTAAGCCTGGAAGATCAAGGCTGCAGTGCGCCATGATTGTGCCCCCGCACTCCAGCCTGGGTGACAGAGGGAAACCCGAACAAAAAAAAAGAAAGGTGACATTCAGAGGAAAATTGGCCAACACCTGTTTGCTGTTAGAAGCATCTCAACCAACCTCATAGGCAAGAAGAAAAAGGCAACAGCTTTACTCTTCTTTGCCTCAGAAAACTCTGGTGGTGATTAATTTTATGTGTCAGGGTTTTTTTTGTTTTTTGTATTTTTTTTGGGGGGGGGGGTGGAGTTTGAGACAGAGTCTCACTTTGTCACCCAGGCTGGAGTGCACGGGTGCAATCTCAGCTCACAGCAACCTCTGCCTCCCGAGTTCAAGGGATTCTCGTGACAGCCTCCTGACTAGCTGGGAATACAGGTGCGCAACACCACTCTCGGCCAATGTTTGTATTTTTTTTGGTAGAGACCGGGTTTCACCATGTTGGCCAGGCTGGTATCCAACTCCTGGTCTCAAGTGATCCGCCCACCTCAGGCTCCCAAAGTGCTGGGATTACTACAGGCGTAAGCCACCATGCCTGGCCTTATCTGTCCGTTTAACTAAGTCACAGGGTGCCCAGATATTTGGTTATACACTATTCTGGATGTTTCTCTGAGGATATTTTTAGATAAGTTTAACATTCACTGAGTAAGGCGGATAGTCCTCCTTGAGGTGAGGAGGCCTCAGCCAATCAGCTGAAGGCCTGAATAGAATACAAGGCTGATCTTCCTCCAAATCAGGGGGCATCCTCCTGAGTAACTGCCTTCGGGCTTGAGCTAAAGCAGCATCTCTGGGCTCGAGCCCACCAGCCTTCAAACAGGAATTACACTGTCAGTTCTGCCAGTCCTCCAGCCTTTAGACTCAGACTACAGCTGCGCCATGGACTCTCCTGGGTCTCCAGCTTCCCAGCTACAGACCATGACACTTGATGATGCAGATTATGGAATTCCATGACTGGGTGAGCCAGTTCCTTATTGCAAATCTCTCTATATAAACACATACATCCTACTGGTTTTATGTCTCTGGAGAACCCTGACAAATGCATGTGGATTCAGATTTTCATGTATTTTCTCCTCCACAGCAAGAGGGAATGGATTTGTGCGTCTCTGAAAGATCGGAGTTTTAAAATGAAGTGAGTCTTAGAAATCATCTCATCTAATTCTTTATGATTTTCTTTAAATCTCCAAGTCTAGATGTAAAAGGGCCTATCCAGGACCACACAGCTAAAAAAGAGCTGAAACTAAAGCCTAGATTTTTAAAGACTAGAGTTCAAGGTTCTATGCATAAATGGAAGAATTTTCTTTTGGAAATGCCGCATCTTTGGAACAATAAGAAATCCATTTAAAAGAAGGATATTGCTACGGGCCATTCCACTAAAAAAGCAAAGTACTGAACTGACAATTTTTAAAAATTGGTGAGAAGGTAACATCCTCATATTTCTCATCATGTATTCACACACAAGGATGCCAAAAAACAAAGAGCAACCATCCAAACAAACCAGCCAACCCTATGTACACACACGTAACCCTGGAGAGAGGTAAGGTCTTTACAGGTCACACTGATCCAGCTTTATGCACCATCGATAATTCTCACCTCTGAAGATGAGGTAACTTTGATGGGAACTAATTACATCTGAAATACACTGTCAACTTACTGCAAAGGCAAAGAAACTGCCATTAGGGGTCCAGATAAGCTACCATTTTTATCATAAAGACAAGCCCAGTTCCTCCCCAGACCGGGATATCATCACTCACATGGCAGATGTATGCAATCCTTTTTTCTCATTATTATTTTTTTTAATGTGAGCATGTGTGAGTGGCAAGGTGTGAGTATGGGCCCACACTTGCACGTGTATGTGCGTGTGTGTGTGTGTGTCTATCAGTATATGTGGAGGGCAATGTCCTAGAGTCACGAATGGCAAGTGTCCAGGTCACACATGGCACCTCCCTCTTCCCTTACTACCTCCATATCACACAGCCACTCTGCTCAAAGTTGGCACGAGTTGGGATGTAATCACCATCTCTGCACTCAAGGCATGCAGAAATGAAGTCTACCTCAGCCCTCAAAGACCTCACCTGAGAAAAAGACAAGGCTCCAAACAGAAGGCAAAACAGAATGAGCATAGAAAGAGACCACTTTTTCACATACCTTTACAAAGCACTGCTCACCCCTCCTCAACCTCAGCACAGACAGAGCGTGGGGCCTCAGTGTCACTGCCACTGCCACCCTCCCACTGACTAGCTGTACTCTCTGAATTTCTGGGGCTCAGGTTGACACAGCATATGAGGATGCTGGCTGCTGGATGACTTCTAAGGGTTGTGTCCATCTCCAACACACTCCACTTCTGTATGGCTAGCAGAACACAGAGGGGCGGGTCTGTTAGGGCCTTGACTCTCTACGTACAGAAGCAATGCGCCTCGATTTCTGGACATGGCCATTATATAATAAGAGGGTAAATTTATTAAAATAAGTCACATTCAAGAAGAAAATGCCACATGCATGTGGGTGTGCACGTGCACGCGCACACACACACACGCACACACATGCAGAGTGAAGATTTCTTTTACCGAATAAAAGTTCAACATGACCAAGAAAAAGTGTTTTAGAAATATGGCATCATGAACAGGAATTTGCAGCATCATTTCAAAAGGTGCCTGCTGGTTAAAACAAAGTTTTGTCAACTGTTTCTTTTTTCCTGTAGGGGGGGAAAGTGTACCTATCAAATATTGAGAAATTGGAAATAAGATTTTTTTTTTATTATTGTATCATAAACAGTAAAGGGAAAATGGGTAAAGATAATAATTTTTTTCAAGTTTGGAATAAAGTTATTTAAAAAAGACATTATATGGGTAATTCTGAATAAAGGAGACGCTTTGAATTTTTAACTGTATCGACACTAAATTAGTTTTATATGTGAAGGTGAAGGCTTTACTGGGATGAAAGGTAATAAGATGAAGTGGTTAACCTTAACATTATCCAAACTTGAGATATTAACCAAGGCATGAGAAAAAAAAAAAGGTAGTGGCTCACACCTATAATCCCAGCACTTTGGGAAGTCAAGGCAGGCAGACCACTTGAAGTCAGGAGTTCGAGACCAGCCTGGCCAACACATGGTGAAACCCTGTGTCTACTAAAAATACAAAAATTAGCCAGATGTGGTGGCAGGTGCCTGTAATCCCACATACTCAGGAGGCTGAGGCAGGAGAATCGCTTGAACTCGGGAGGCAGAGGTTGCAGTGAGCCGAGATCACGCCACTGCACTCCAGCCTGGGTGACAGACCAAGACTGCATCTCAAAATAATAACAATAATAATAATGAAGTTCAAACAGACCTGGCTAACATTAAATCAAGTCTTTTTGAAGGCACATCTAATTTTGAGGACATCCATACACTAACTGGCACCAGCTATCACTCCCATTTGTTTTCCGCAACAGGGATGAGGTTCAATGTGACCTCAAGCAGGTGGAAAATGAATTCTCCTTGCAACCTTTATATCCCTTATTTCCATATGCAACTGACAGAGTCTCTGTCCTTAACACTATAATCTTTCCAGACAAGTCAATAGCGAGCAAGCATGAAAATCCATGCTCATCAATGACTCTGAGCGAATAGGAGTTGATTTCACATGTTTAAGCATAACACAGAAGCCCATCCACCTTACTCAGCAATGACTGGCTATGGAAGAACATTAAGCAGAAGCTCGGGTTCAAGCAGCACAGGCTGCAGAAAGCTTTGTGAATCTAGCTAATGAAGAAAGCATTATACTGTGCTTATACTGAGATTCTTGCTAAAGCGATGCTCCTTCTCCCAAGCAGCCTTTGGGAAGTAGTATTGGTGTGTGCTGTGTACTGTGAACATTACTGGGCTGAATCAAGGGGCCAAGAGGGAGAAGAGGGTCTGATCGGGACTTGTGATGTGTACTAGGTAATCATCTCTTTAAACGCCAACATATCTCTTACAAAAAGAAAGTCAGCAGCCTAAAATGGGACTGCAAAGTCAAGACAACATAGGGGCTAGGTGTGTTAGGAGATCTAGTTACCACTCAGGAAATTTAGATGGATTTGCTCTGAAAAAGAAAGCAGTGTTGGTAAACAGCGCCCTCCTCCCCTTTCAATGGGAATCAAATGTTTTAAAATATAAATAACAGGTTCCTGGAACACCCCTGGAATTTCTCCTGGAAATGCTTTCATAATTCACATCTTGTTAGCCACAGGAACCCCAATTACATATCCTCTTTTCTCATTTCCACTAACCAATTATTAGCATTAGATAATAACACACTATTTTCTGCTAATATGTTTCCTGACAACATCAAACTCCAGAGGGTCTTCATGATGCAATAACTGAATAATTGTGCAAACGAGGGCTAATTTATGAGAAAATGTTATTTAAACCTTCTCGGGTGTTTATGAAAACAAGCCATGTTGGTTAAGAGACACCATAAACACTAAATTATTGCATAAAAATGTACGAAATTGAAATGGCTTTAATGAAAACAAGTTCTTTTCAGACATTATGAAAGGAGAAATCCCAATGGGAGCATACAAATATATAAATATTCAAGAACAATGCATTCCCACAGGCAGGATCAACTTGACACCACCTTGTTCAGAATGGGAACACACAAGGAAACTTGAAAAGAGACTTGCCAGCCCCATTCACTGGCAACCTTGGTTCCAATACTTGCCCCAGTATATGAATTCCAAAAAGGATCACACTGTCGCAAATCTGACTGCTTAGGCAGTCACCTCTGTGTCAGAGAGTATATATCCAGGGCACCCACAATGCCTTCTGCTTGGCCTATGGTGATGTGGTAGCTGCCTTGTAATGTATCTGTAGTGTATGTGGGGTCTCTCAGCTTGAAAAGGAGAGGTGAAGTTTTCATAGCATAAGGGGTGTGGGGTCTGGGATGAATTATCTCTTGCGCCACCCAAAACTTTGGCTATCTTCTAACTCCAGACATTTATAACTTTATTAGTAAAAATCATGTTAAAGAGGATTTTTGTGAGAAGGGGGAAAACCCTAAATTGTGTGTGCATGTATGTGGGCTGTGTGTGTGTGGTGTGTCTGTGGTGCATGTGTGTGTGTACAGAGGCAGAGACAGTACACACATAAGTTGCGGGGGTCAACCTCATCTTGCTCCCTTTTCTTCTCACCAATAAAAGGATGGGGATCAGGCACAGTGCTCACACTTGTAATCCCAGCACTTTGGGAGGCGGAGCGGGGGCGGATCACCTGAGGTCAGGAGTTCAAGACCAGCCTGGCCAACATGGTGAAACTCCATCTCTACTAAAAATACAAAAATTAGCCGGGCGTGGTGGCGCACGCCTGTAATGCCAGCTGCTTGGGTAACTGAGGCACGAAAATCGCTTGAACCCGAGAGGCGGAGGTTGCAGTGAGCCGAGATTACACCATTGCACTCCAGCCTGTGCGATGGAGCAAGACTCTGTCTCAGAAAAAAAAAGGGATGGGCCCATCTGCCAGAATAAGCATAATAGGTCCAATGTTCTTGGATTTAGATGGCTCTGAGACAACCCTGTTTTTAGGGCTGTCTTAAAGATTGTTGAGGGTTCTCCCTGCTTTGTAAAGTGAAAGACATCTTCATATGTCTAACATGTGCAGCCAATAAAGAAAAAATTCAAGTTTTCCTTGAAAACTTTCTTCTGAAAGTGCTTAAGGGACATTAATGCCAAAAACAGCCCTGCAGGGTGGCAATCAGAACTGATTATAATGCTGCTGGCCCGGGCTGGATCTCCTGAGCAGAGCAGCTCTCTGTGTGGCTGCATCAACCCAGATGCAGGCAGGAGTCCCTGTGGCAAATCGGGACAAAACAAATTTTCCTGTCTTCAGAGCATCATCGTGCCTAGGCTTCTTAATATTTACAACAGGTAAAAACAACCACCAAAACAGTAACAAATTTAAAAACCAAACCTAAAACCAAAAGGCTCCCCAGGCTGGCAAGGGCATCACCTGATCAGAATCTGCTGTGGCTGGCCCAGCGCACTGGCTCACGCCTGTAATCCCAGCACTTTGGGAGGCCAAGATGGGTGGATCACTTAAGGTCAGGAGTTTGAGACCAGCCTGGCCAACATGGTGAAACCCCCATCTCTATTAAAAATACAAAAATTAGCCAGGCATTGTAGCAGGCACCTGTAATCCCAGCTACTCGGGAGGCTGAGGCAGAAGAATCACTTGAACCCAGGAGGCGGAGGTTGCAGTGAGATGAAATCACACCACTGCACTCCAGCCTGGGTGACAGAGCAAAATTCCATCTCAAAAAAAAACAAAAAACAAAAAAAGAATCTGCTGTTGCCATCTGACTGATCCCTGCGGCTTCCAGGATTACCACCAGAGTGAAAAATGAAGACAAGGGAGATATCACTTATCAGAGGCATGTTTCAGCCACTGGAGATAACATCTTAATCCTTAGCCAACCTACAGAAAGAGCAACAAACTGGGTGTGTGTGGTGGCTCATGCCTGTAATCCCAGCACTTTGAGAGGCTGAGGGAGGAAGATCCCTTGAGGCCAGGAATTCAAGACCAGCCTATAGTGAGACCACATCTCTGCAAAAAAATTTTTTAAAGAGCTGGATGTGGTGGCACATGACTGTAGTCTCAGCCATCACTTGATCCCAGGAGGTCAAGGCCGCAGTGAGCTGTGATTGGGCCATTGCACTTCAGCCTGGGCAACAGAGTGAGATCCTGCTCAAAAAATAAAAGAAAAGAAAAAGAGTAACAGTAACTAGAAAGTTACTAATTGCATTGATTAAAAAGTCTTTAGTGTTTCAGGGAGACCATGAATTCTAAAGTTATCTTTACCCAATGTCTGGTTCCAGGTAGTCTGCTGAGGTACATATTTGTTGAACTGTGTGGACCACTCATAGACTTGATCATCTTTGCCCCATAACAGTCATTACCATAGGAACACTTAACTTACAATAAAAGGAAAGGGATCATTTGGAAAATTAAAGCAAATATGAACTAGTTTAATATTTTTTTTTAATTCTGAAGCTTACCATCAACTGATGAATGGGTCAACAAAATACGGTATGTATATCCACATAATGAAATATTATTCAGCCATAAAAGGAATAAAGTCCTGGCCGGGCACAGTGGCTCATGCCTGTAATCCCAGCACTTTGGGAGGCCAAGGAGGGCAGATCACTTGAGGTCAGGAGTTCGAGACCAGCCTAGCCAACATGGTGAAACCCCATCTCTACTAAAAATACAATAAATAAATAAATAAATAAATAAATAAGCCAGGTGTGGTGGCACGGGCCTGCTACACAGGAGGCTGAGGCAGGTGAATCACCTGAACCTGGGAGGCAGAGGTTGCAGTGAGCCGAGATCATGCCACTGCACTCCAGCCTCGGTGACAGAGCAAGACACTATCTCAAAAAAAAAAAAAAAAAAAAAAAGAAGAAGAAGAAAAGAAAAAGAAAAAGAAAGAAATGATGTCCTGATACATGCAGCAACATGGATGAACCTTGAAAACATTTAAGTTAAGTGAAAGAAGCAGTCACAAAGGACCACAAATTTTATGATTTCATGTATATACCTAATGCCAGAACAGGCAAATCCATAGAAACAGAAAGTAGATTGATGGTTGCCTTGGACATGGGGGAGAAGTCAGAGTGGGGGAAATGGGAAGTGAGAGCTAATGGGTACAGTTTCTTTTGGGGGGTGAGGAAAATGTTCTACAATGGCGATATTGGTTGCATAGTTCTGTAAATATACGAAAAACCACTGAATTATATACTTTAAATGGGTGAACTGTGTGGTATGTGACTAAACTTATTTTTTAATTCTGGAGTTTAAATCGGCATAATTACCACTATCTTATCTCTGTGTAACTGCTTTGTATTTTAATTTTGAATACATTTTATTGGAAAAGAATATACAACTCTGGGAAACAGGCAGGATAAGAATTATTATTCCCATTTTACAGGAAGCAGAGGTCCAGAGAGCTTCTGTTTTCTTTCCACTGCCTGGCTGAGTTTCTGCAGGACTCAGGGAAGAATGTAAATTATGGTGGAAGAAGGGGGCCACAAGTCTTAGCACCCCAAATCAGGAAGGGATGATAATTAGCTCTTGCCAGATGTCTAGAAATGTTCTGTAGGTGGATCATACAGACATGCTACTAAACAAAAGGCATTGAAACATGGCAGGTGGATTACTGAAATGTAATTCTTAATAGCATGAAATTCAGGTTAAACAATTTAGCTAAAAATGCAGGGGAGGGGGAAGAGTCACCTCTTTAGTTGATATCTGGTGGGGTGAAAATACACCCAATTAGATGTGTCCATATAATTTTCACATCAAACATCCTGTGCTCCCAAAGGCAACTAATGGCACAGCTTGCTATGGATTTTCCCAAGTTTTCAAGAACAGTGACAGCCCTCTTCAACAAAGCCACTTAACATAACACAAGGTTAAAGTGGGAACTGCAAACACTTGCTTTTCTTAATTTACACCTTTCATTTACTTCCCCAGAAATGTCATAAAGGAACCATGGAATTTCTGATGTACTGTCAATAGATGGTTCCTTTCAAGAACAGCATTTAGAAAGAAAATGTGAATAATCCTACAAGGTAATCTGGAGCTATAACTTAAAACAAATAATAATTAGCATTTTGGGAGAAGAAAGATGATTTTGGTCTGGGTCTCTCACTTTAACAACAACAACAAAAAGACTAGTTCAGGTGTGGTGTTTCACGCATGTAATCCCAGCACTTTGGGAGGCAAAGGCAAGAGGATCACTTGAGGCCAGGAGTTCGAAACCAGCCTAGGCAACAGGGTAAGACCCTGTCTCTACAAAAAATAAAAAAGTTAGCCAGGCATGGTAGTGCACACCTATAGTACCAGCTGCTCAGGAGGCTGATGCTGGAGGATTGCTTGAGCCCAGGAGCTCAAGGTTGCAGTGAGCTATGATCAAGCCAGTATATCCCAGCCTGGGTGACAGAGCAAGATCCTGTCTTTTTTTTTTTTTTTTTTTTTTTTCTGAGATGGAGTCTTGCTCTGTTGCCTAGGCTGGAGTGCAGTGGTGTGATTTCAGCTCACTACAACCTTCGCCTCCTGGGTTTAAGTGATTCTCCTGCCTCAGCCTCCCCAGTAGCTGGGTGTACAGGCACGTCCCACCACGCCTGGCTAATTTTTGTATTTTTAGTAGAGGCAGGGTTTCACCATGTTGGCCAGGCGGGTCTCAAACTCCTGACATCAGGTGATCAACTCGCCTCAGCCTCCCAGAGTGCTAGGATTACAGGCCCCGGCTGTAAGATCCTGTCTTTAAGAACAAAACAAAACAAACAAACAAACAAAAAACTATTAGGTAAGTGGAAAACTAGGATTTTGACAAATGCAAATGCAATGACTTCACATTATCTCTTTCACTAACCAGGTAGGATCTAAACCCATGCTGGACCACAGCAAACAAAATTCAGCTCACAGGGAGTTATTCTCTGCATCACAGACCTTTCACAGCTTGAGAAACTACTAGCTTTTACATCATCACGTTTGTGCAGTTTTAATCTTTTCTTTTTTTTTTTGAAGAATACCCTAGTAAACCAGAAAGATATTTTTTAAACACATAAAGTAATTGGCAACATTAAAAAAAATATACATTTGCAAATTGGGTTGCCATTCATTTAAAGATACTCTGTTTTTCTTTCTTTTTTTTTTTTTTTTTGACACAGAGTTTCACTTTTGTCGCCCAGGCTGGAGTACAATGGCATGATCTCAGCTCACTGCAACCTCCGCCTCCCAGGTTCAAGCGATTCTCCTGCCTTAGCCTCCAGCAGAGCTCAGATTACAGGTGCCCATCACCACTCCCGGCTACTTTTTTTATTTTTAGTTGAGACAGGGTTTCACCATGTTGGCCAGGCTGGTCTCGAACTCCTGACCTCAGGTGATCTGCCTGCTTCTGCCTCCCAAAGTGCTGGGATTACAGGCATGAGCCACCATTACCCCGCCCATTTAAAGTATTCTTTTCAGGCTGGGCACCGTGGCTTATACCTGTAATCCCAGCATGCTTTGGGAGACTAAGGTGAGAAGATTGCTTCAGCCCAGGAGATCAAGATTACAGTGAGTTATGATTTGGACAACAGAGCCAGACCCTGTCTCTAAATAAATAAATAAATACTTTCCTATATCTGAGTCTATTCTTTAGTTGCTCAATAAACACATTAAAGCTGAGTTTCTCAGCTTTGGCACTATTGATGTTTTTGATCATTCTTTAGGAGGCTGAGGGGTTGCCCTAACAGCATCCCTGGCCTCTGCCCACGAAATGATGACAGAAGTACCCCCTGCCCAGCTGTTACAACCAACACTGTATCCAGATGTCTCCTGGGGAACAAAATTGCCCCAGCTGAAAACTACTGAGGTAAAGGCAACTGGCATGAAAATTTGCCTATGGCGTGGAGGCCCTAGCTTTAAAGTTTATTTGGATCACTGCAGTAGTCAGCAGCAACATTAAAACCATCCCATTCAAATCCAAATACTCAACAGAGATCAGGAAACCCAGCAAAATATGGTGCTGGTGTCAATGTGTGATGAGCCCTGCAGTAATGAGTGTGCAGCCGTCAGCAGTGTGCCAAGGTCCCGCATAGTCCGACAACTCTGTTAAGTGTCCCTAATATTTATAAATCTATGAAGTGACAGGATTGACATTAGCAAGATTAATACATCTAAAGATATGGAAGGAGGAGTTCCCATATGTGTTTACGTCTTGTTAAAATCACACAAGCTTTAGTAATCTGCTAATCATAATAGATAGCCCAGTCACTCAAGAAAACCCTAACCACGCCCATTTTGGACAAGGGGTGTGGGCTGGTGGTAGCAAACTGGCAAAACAATGATATTTTTATCTCTGATCTCCTTAAAGAAAGAAAGAATCCAAAGTACAAAATAATAAAGAGTCCATCCAATTCACAAATCCAGAATGTTCTGCATAAAGTAAGTCCAAGTATCTAAAAGATCCAAGATGACGTCTGTGCTCCAGGAAGAAAGGTGCCAGCTTCAACACCCTGGCTGACCTTTGGTGTGTTAGTCAGCCTGCGACCGCCCCAGAAACCACCCAGAGGTGACCAGCTACAGCCAGCTCACCAGCGGCCGACACCAGAGTCAACAGCAGCACCGGATGTGGAACGGACAAACCCCAGACCCAGCACACGACCCTGGTGCCTCTCTTACAGAGCAGAGAAATGCTATAACGTATCATCATTCCTGGGGTGTGGTCTGTTTTCTGGACACTGCACCAGCAACTCGCACATGGAGTCGTCCAGGCCGCAAGGATGGGCGGCAGGCAGCAGGGCCAGGCAGTCTGGTGCGGTGAGTCACACTGAGGCCCGCAGGTTGGGAAGCAAATACAAAGGAGATCACGAAGCAGCTCTGCAGGGCGGAGCCAAGAATGTCTTGTGACTTTTTTTTTTTTTTTTCTTAAAGACGGGGTCTCACAGTCGCCCAGGCTGGAGTGCAGTGGTGCAATCACAGCTCACTGCAGCCACAAACCCCTGGGCTCAAGCGATCCTCCCGCCTCAGCCTCCTGAGTAGCTGGAGCTATAGGAGCACACCACCACCCTCGGCTAATTTTTTTGATTTTTTTTTTTTTTTTTGGTAGAGACCAGGTCTTGCTTTGTTGCCCGGCCTAGTCTGAAACTTCTAGGCTCAAGTGATCCTTCTGCCTCAGCCTCCCAAAGTGCCAGAATTACAGGAGTGAGCCACCCTTTTAAATCCAAACACTTTGGTGATCATGAAAATTTAGGCTTTCAGAGTTGACCATCACCAAGATGATAATTCAACATTTCTTTCTCTGGAGGACCCAAGCAGGACAGGGAACAGAGCTTATGAATTCCACCTGCGGTCAACAAGTTGTAGACTGGAAAGACACCTGCTTGAGAAGCGAGGTGGACCACACAGGATGTCTGAGTGCCGATCACCTCCATGTCTCTCTCTGTCTCTCTCTCTGTCTCTGTCTCTCTGTCTCTCACACACACACACACACACACACACACACACACACACACGACCTGGCCCTGCCCTAGGTACACATGGCTGGCCACCAGCACCTAACTAGGGTCCACTTCCATTCCTGGAGACATGAACAGCATAGTTGCTCTAGCTCAGGGGCTGGGAGTGTCACTTAGCACTTAACACCTGAATTTATTAAGAAACCTCAAAACCATGGTCTTCACATTTTTACCTAGACAGCAGAAAAGGTCTCAGGCCCAGTGCCATCACAACCATGATGTATGCAGACTCGTACTGCTTCTTTTTTCATTTCTTCCCAAAAGGCAGGTAAGAAACAACAGATTGCTTGCTACAGATCGAGGCAAGAACCAATATACAGCACCCCGAGTCACCTGTGTGAACTACAAATAAAAACTTCTCATATTCCACTGCCAGTTTCCCAAACTTGAACAAGATTTTGGGTTGGCTCTTTTTATTTAAGTAGTTTAAAAGCAAGTGATTGGCTGGGCATAGTGGCTCACGCCTGTAATCCCAGCACTTTGGGAGGCCAAGGCAGGACGCTCACCTGAGGTCAGGAGTTCGAAACCAGCCTGGCCAACATGGTGAAGCCCGGCCTCTACTAAAAATACAAAAATTAGCTGGAGGCGGTGGCACGCACCTGTAAACCCAGCTACTCAGGAGGCTGAGGCTGGAGAATTGCTTGAACCCAGGAGGTGGAGGTTGCAGTGAGGCAAGATCACACCACTATACTCCAGCTTGGGCGACAAAGCAAAACTCCATTTCAAAAGAAATAAAAAATAAGGGCTGGGCGCGGTGACTCATGCCTGTAATCCCTCCCTTTGGAAGGCTGAGGCGGGAGGATCACGAGGTCAGGAGATCTACACCATCCTGGCTAACATGGTGAAACCCCGTCTCTACTAAAAATACAAAAAATTAGTCGGGCGTGGTGGCGGGTGCCTGTAGTCCCAGCTACTCTGGAGGCTGAGGCAGGAGAATGGCGTGAATCCAGGAGGCAGAGGTTGCAGTGAGCCGAGATCATGCCGCTGCACTCCAGCCTGGGCAACAGAGCAAGACTCCGTCTCAAAAAATAAATAAATAAATTAATTAATTATATAAAATAAAATATTTTTAAAAAGCAAGTGATTAAAAAAGCTCCTCCACCTCCCTTATTAAAACGGTAATTTATTAAAACAATCATTCTCCTTGGAGAGTACTGCTGAAGCCGAGTGCACCCACAATTCCACTTACTCCAGCATCCACAGTCCCAGCCAGCCCCTGACCTGGAGGAATCCACTCATGGGGGGTGGGGGAGAGTCCTCCAAGGATCTGCACCAATGTGATCTGCCTGATAGTGACCGTGCCATCTCCATTGACAGGGTCTCTATTGTGCCAGGCCTATGAGCCTAGGGGCAGCCAACTCACACACAACCCGCCCTGCCATGTCAGCTCTCAGTTTGGTTGCAGTCCAGGCACCAGGAAGGCTTGGTCCCGTGCCCAGTCCCAACACTGATAACATTCCCTACAGCTGCTGCCCAGAACGGAAAAGGTAAAAGATTCCTCCCTCGTGAGTGTGAACTTGGGGAGAGAGGTGGCGGGGGGACGGGGTGAGAATAAAGACGAGAAAAGGAGGGGTTTCCTGAAATTCCCCTGGAGTTCCTTTTAGCGCCAACGGAATCAGTACCGTATCTTCATGTCTGTTCTGGGATCTCAGAGACAGACCCTCAAGCTTCTCTTGCTCCAGTGGACCCTCAAAGCAGAAACTCTCCAATGCCCTCCTGCAGCATTTAACCCTCTGCTTGCCAACGCAGCAGTCACAAGGTATTAAAAAGGAGGAAGCTCTCCATCTGAAGTCCTGGGCTAACCCAGCAAACATTGTACCACTAAATAGAACATGGCTCATTTCTACTCAAAAAGTTAACTGGGGTTTCTACCTTCTGTCTTCTTGTAGCAAAGCGGGTAGGGAGGCAGAGTGGAAGGAAGCAAGAGAACAGTGAGTTCCAGAAGGCCAAGGCTAGGGCGACATCTGAGCTAAGTTTCCATCAAAAACCCTTCCATTTGCTAAGTGAAATAAGTCAGTTACAAAAGACCATGTGTCTATGATTTCATCTATATGAAATGTCTAGAATAGGCAAATCCATAGATGCAGAAAATATATTAGTTGTTGCCTAGGACTGTGGGACTTAGGGAAAATGGGGAGTGGCTACTAGGAGACACGGGGATTTTGTGGAAGGTGATGAAAATGTTCTAAAATTGACTGTGGCAATGCTCGTGCAACTCCTGAATATACTACAACCACTGAATTGCATGCTTTAAATGGATGAATTGTAAGGTATGTGAATTATATCTCAATAACTGTATAATTTTTTAAGAAGGGGTGTTCCTTGCTTTAACTATAGCAAATAGAGCTTTCACTCTCCCCTGGCTGAAAATTTCCTAAAGATCATCTGGAAGACCCTTAGCAATATTTAGGTAAGCTATTAATGTGCTTGAGACTTCAGTACCTTCTGTGGGGATGATAGTATCTACTCCAAAATGTCACAAGGATTAAATTTCTAGATGCACCTAAAGAGCCTAGCACAGTGCCTGGCACATGACGATTCCTGCAGGGCTCTCCTTTGTGGGAAAGTCTTGATGTGGGTCCAGCAGATGGGCCACAGCAAGCAGCTAGGATCTGTTTGGGATCACATGAGATTCTACAGGAAAGTGGTGTCCCCAAACAGTTATTAGCTCAAAATATGCAGGGAAAGCGAGGAAATGAACATTGAACACTCAGCAGATACCAGACAAAGGGCTAAGAACCTTACACCGCTCATTAATGCAACATTAAATTAATTAATTCATATATATATATATATATATTTTTTTTTTTTTTTTTTTTTTTTAAAGACGGAGTCTCACTCTGTTGCCAGGCTGGAGTGCAATGGCGCCACTTCAGCTCACCACAACCTCCGACTCGCTGGTTCAAGGGATTCTCCTGCCTCAGCCTCCCGAGCAGCTCGGATTACAGGCATGTGCCACCACACTCAGCTAATTTTTGTATTTTTAGTAGAGATGGGGTTTCACCATGTTGGCCAGGCTGGTCTTGATCTCCTGACCTCATGATCCACCCGCCTTGGCCTCCCAAAGTGCTGGGATTACAGGTGTAAGCCACCATGCCCGGCTCAATAATTTTTTTAAAGACTGACTCCTGCTGCCTCCCACAGTGATCTCCCTGACACGAACCAGCCATGTGATCCAGCGGGAGTCGCTATCTTATGCTCACCAAAGCATTCTTGCCACTAGTATTCTTGAATATCTGGTTTTACAAAGGAATCTCAATCAGGCCAATGAATCAGCTCTTGCAGATCTCAACTGTACCAAGCAGACACGAGAACCTGTGAGGGAGTGGCTGAAACATCCAGCGAGGGGCCCTCAATGAATACACTGTACACTGACTACATACACAGTCTCTGAATGGGCAGAAGGCCAGACCGGTCTATGCCTTTTAAACACTTCCCAATTCCATTTCTAAATAATGTCTGAATGTCAATGGTTGTTCAGATGGCCCCGGCACATCCTCCTGGACGGGTTAGGCAAGCAGAAATAAACAGCCTTCAGTTATAGATACTGGCCAGGCACGGCGGCTCACGCCTGTAATCCCAGCACTTTGAGAGGTCAAGGCGGGCGGATCACTTGAGGTCAGGAGTTCGAGACCAGCCTGGCCAACACGGTGAAACCCTGTCTCTACTAAAAATATAAAAATTAGCCAGGTGTGGTGGTTGGGCGCCTGTAATCTCAGCTACTCAGGAGGCTGAGGCAGGAGAATTGCTTGAACCCAGGAGGTTAGACGGCAGTGAGCTGAGATTGCACCACTGCACTCCAGCCTGGGTGTAGGAGCGAGACTCTGTCTCAAAAAAAAAAAAAAGAATATGAGTTATAGACACTGTTGCACCCTCTGAGCTGGACATAACATTTACAGTGCCCACCGCACCCATCATCCCCTTCCAAGGGGGCCTACCCCATCCCGGGCCCCTCCAAGAGACAGCCAGCCCTGGGCCTTCCTGTCTAAACCATGTGACATTCCTCCCTGCTAACTGGGCCAGAGGAAACACCTGACCCAAGGACACCCATGTCAAGGATGGACAGCAGTTGGTGATGCTACTTGGCACAAACACCCCATCCAAAGAAGGGTAGGCAGGGCCTAATTCTTGTTCTTGGTGGTGGTTGTTGTTTTAATTGGGAAATAAAAAAAAAAAAAAAAAGAATTGGGAGCCAAAGGTAAAGGGATGTAAGAAGGAGTCCAAGAGTTGGAAGGGGTCTGGCAGCATGCGAATGGCCAAAGTTCAGAGTGTGCAGAAGCTGAGAGATAGAGAATGAAGGTACAAGCACAGCGAGGGGGCCTGCGGACGGGACGAGCTGCCAGAAAAGAGAGCCCAAGGGAAGAGCCAAGCACATCATGGCTGAGCCTGAAAGAGAAGGGTAGTCAATTCCTGCCATGGAGGTCCCTGAAACAGCCCAAGGTCCAGGACAGTGCTCCACATCCGGGCCTCCCAAGGCCAACGTCCAGCTGCCCGTGTTTAGTGTTTGAACTCTGGTGCTGTGAATTCTGGTGTCCATCTCTACGAGGCCCAGCTGCCATGGCATGGCAGGGTAGAGGTGTATCATACTCTCCACACGACTTACAAGAACCCAGCCATGTCCCCTTGTTTCCAAAAGGCCACCTCCCATCCCTCTCCCAGCATCCTGGCTCACTCACGAGGGCTTCTGGGTAACCGCCTTTTGGATGGGCCAATCATTGGCTAAATGTCACTAACAAAGTGTCCTCACACATGGGCTGTCAACAGCAAGCAGTGCAAGAATAGAGATGGCAGCGGCTCCAGCAGCCTTTTTGCCCAAAAAATTGTTCTATTTTGTCCAGTCATAGCACTTTGTTCAAAACAGGAAGGTGGTATATATGCTTCATTAGCCACTTTTTTGAAAGGAGAGTTATATCTAGAGTGTTTTCACGTGTGATCAATGGCCTCCTAGGACTGCATCTCCTAAGCAGGTTTAACAAGCACTTCACACTTTAAAAAACAACACTGTTTTGAAAAGGACATCAGAGTCTAACTGAGGTCCATAAAGTCATATTAAGTGTCATGGAAGAAGACTCGCACCCAGGTAAAGAGGTTTTTTAAAGGGCACCAGGAAATTCAAAAGAGAGCAATTTAAGGAAAATCCTGGTTCTCAAAGATTATGAGGCCCTGTCTACTTATTTTCTTTTCCATTTTGTACTCTAGCCCCCCCTCCAAAAATACAAACAAACAAAAACAAACAAACAAACAAAAAAACCCACAGATCACTAAACCTCTAAGTGTCCGAGCTAAAGGGACAAAAAGAAGGTCATATATAACCCTCCCCACTTTAAAAAAAAAAAAGTTTAACCATGAGGTAGAGCATGCCAAGACTTGCTCAAGGTCACATGGCAAGTTTCTAACTGGGCTAAGGACTCGGGCTGTCTGGTCTGAGCCGAGGACTCCTTCCCCTTTATGCCTTAGAATTTATTTTTCAACACACTGAAAGTTTCCTTGAAATCTAAACAAGTATATCAAACGACTAGCACTACTTCTTATGAAATCTAACAGAAAGATTCACTGCTTCTCGGAAGCTTTGCAAGAGAATCTCAGCAACAGGGGAAAATTATGGCTGAATCTTTCTTGGGGGGAAGTTTCTGGATAATAAAATCACTTCCAACCCAAACTGACCCAAATTTAGAAGTCCAAATTCAATTAATCTGACATTAGTCAATTCTGTGCTACAGTCCAAGCATTTGAAAATTGACTTTGGGTTGAGTATTACCAGAAAATTCTTCTGCCAGTGGTCTGCTGTTCATTTCTTTGTATGACAACCTCAACACCCAAAACTCCGGTCCTTCTGGAGCCCCTCCTACGGGCTGCTCTTAGCTGGTGAATTTAGTTCAAAGTCCTCAAAGTATATATCATTGTCCAATTCACATAATATGTTAATAACCATGGGCTATTATATTGATTTATTCAAAACCACTCACAGCAGAAATGTATATTCTTTGAGCTGTTCTTAACTGTATGTTCAAATGCATCACACTTACAGTAAGGTTAATGTGTGGTTGCCCATTCTTCCCAATAGAATACACAAGAACAGCAGTACATTAAATGCTCTAATATCACCTTCCGAAGAAACCTCCGTATTCATTGTTCCCATTCATGCTGCAGCCTAACTCCTCCCAATGAGGAGATGGGCTAAGGTGAGGCTGGAATGTGGACATGTTTTTGATGGTGTGCTTATGGAGAAGCAAGCTGCAGGGCAGCCCAGCCTCCTCATCTGTCAATACCGGCAACTCTCCTTAATGGTCAGAAACAACATGGAAACAGATATGCAGAATCTTCATGAATAGAATCCTGTAAAATGTGATTGGTATGGTCTTCTAAGCGCTGATCATTGGTACAACCACGCCCAATGACTCTGGTTTGCTGTTACTCTTTCAGCACAGCTGAAAAATCTGGTCCACATAGGTTCCACCCATTTTTGATCAAAAGTGGGTTTGGAAGCTTTTAACATGTCATCCATTTGAAGTTTAGGGCTCCAAACAGCACAGCTTTTATTCAAATTATATAAGCACACAGGCATTATCTCCTCCATTTGAAGACTCGCATTGTTTCTACATTTTTACACATCTGAAATTTAGATGCATATGGTAAGTAGATACATTTAAGAGAGCCGTGCTCTTTTTCTCCCTGAAAATTTGCTATTAGATTAAAAGCATATCTTTTTTTTTTTTTTTTTTGAGACGGAGTTTTGCTCTTGTTGCCCAAGCTAGAGTGCAATGGCGTAATCTCAGCTCAGTGCAACCTCTGCCTTCCAGGTTCAAGCAATTCTCCTGCCTCAGCCTCCCCAGTAGCTGGGATTACAGGCATGCACCACCAAGCCCAGCTAAATTTTTTTTATTTTTAGTAGAGACAGGGTTTCACAATGTTAGCCAGGCTGGTCTCATACTCCTGATCTCAAGTGATCCGCCCTCCTCGGCCTCCCAAAGTGCTGGGATTACAGGCATGAGCCACTGCACCCAACCTTAAGCATATCTTACAACTGATGGTATACTGGAATTCAGAAAACATGGTGTTGCAAACAGTAATTCTCATGCTCCTTGAATCATGGACTCCTCTGGCTGCTTTCTGCTTTCACGCACGGACACAAACCAAATAATAAGAATTATCACAGCCTTATACTGATCCAAAAGACTTACTTGCAAAACACTTCAACTATTAACTGCAACTCTCTCCTAAGCATTGAGCAAAGCAACATATCATGTTTGAGAAGCAATTCTATATCCCTCAGACCACCTGAGCCTCACAACATCTTTTTCCTAACTACAACCTATGAGGGAGGTAGTTATTATTTTCCTTACTTTACAGATAAGGAAACTTGGAGATTAGTAACTTCTCAAGCTGATAAAGCAAGGAGGCAGCTGAGCCAGAGCCCAAACCAAAACCTGTCCATCTCTAAAGCCAGAGCTCCTAACTGCCATGCTACATGGCCCTACCCCTTCAGAAGCCCCAGTTATCCCAATTCTTAACACATAAAGAAACTGCGGCTGTGTATTAAGCTCTTCATAAGTAATTTCACAGCTGCAGGTGGATAAGCCAGACAGCCAGGGCCACATAAATACTGTGTGAGTTTGGAGGCAGGAATTACTTTCTCCAATATACTGAAGAAAACAAATGTCCTATTCCAAATAGCACCCATAAGGTATACTCATATCATGGGTAGCTGGAACAAAGTCTCCATCTGCAACTGCAGATCTATGAATGTCTTCTGGTCTCTGCCCTTGACTCCACCCAAAATATTTCCAAACTGTCTGGATATGACATTTCAGACTTCTAAACAGGAGACATTCAAAACAGGCCTTGTGCCTATTCATGAGGTTGCTGCCTGGTAAACAGCATCCTCCTAGGCCACACTAAACACCTTGCCTGCACTGGGTTCTAGGAGTAGCTGGTACCAGAGTGGCCACAGTGCCTGGCAACTGGAGCTCTGCCTGGCCCAGCTTCCCAGTTTGTAATTCAATGAGAGGTGGAGTCAGGGAACCCGGCCCTTTTTTCCCTATGGAATGGGATAATCCCACCATCTTCTACACAAAGCCTTCTGGTCTCTGGGTGAATATGCATGGAAATATGAAGGCTGAGCATTATTTATATTAATGGACATTAGAGGTGACAATGGCAATTGACAAGTTTAGTTGTAAGGCCTACTGTTCACCAAGTCTGGCTAGACACTTGTGCTTCAGCTGAAAAATCAATGGGCAGGCCTAGAGAGGGGAAGAAATTTCATTTTGGGAATGACAAAATATTTTCCCAGGCCCTCAGCTGCTTCATTATTGCTTGCCTTATTTGGAGAAAAAGAAACCCGGCTGAAGCATCCATGGTAGTTTTATACGCCGTGAACTGGCAATGTTTTGGAACAAAAAACAACTTTTGCACAAGGGTACTTATAGCATCATTATCGCATTTTCCAAGACCAGCTACAGTGCATGCCAGGTAAAAAAGGGAAAAGCTGATTAACAGTAGTACCTTCACCAGCAGCATGGCTGAAACAAGAGGGCTTTAGAATAAATCTTGGTCCATGTGCACGTTTATGGCAAAATAACCCATGTGCATTTGCCTTATAAAAGTGTTACAGGTAGGCATACTTATATAATTTATTTAATGTTCTTTAACATCCATGCTTACTTGGGTTTCGTACAATTTATTAAGCTTTCAGCCTGGCCTACAGAAAAAGGAAAAACAGAAGCAGATGTGAGCCTACTACCCGCATTTACATGTTCACCAACCTCCTGCAGAGCACGGAACCAGCTGGTAAATACCTCTGCAGCCACCATTTGGGCCTGGCCCCACCCTCTCCCAGAGGAGGCAGTTCCTGACAGGTATTAGGGTCCTTGCGGCTAGCTTGAGTGAAAGAATAAACACCCCAAGCAAGAAAATTGTGATGCCTGATTGGAAGCATGTTAGATATCCCAAAAGAAACAGTCCTTCTTCAGGAGATGAGAGGCAAAATGGCAGGGACTCCGCCTGACTCCAGCAAGCTCTTAACGATCTCCCCAAATATCAATAAACGCCTCCCCTTCCTCGCAGGAGTTCCCTAGACTTGTCTATTTCAAGAACCTCACTGCCTTTTAGGAACTTCCTTGAATCTGCTTGGATGATACATCATCCATACATCCAACAAAACACACACACACACACGCCGCATCCATGTGCACACACACATACGCTCTTCTCCCACTGCCTACTCTTCCTCATGCCTGGCCCTTCAGTTTAACATTTACCAGATCTCTCGGGACTTTCCCCTTTTCCTAAAGAAGAACTCTTTCATTGCTCTTTTCTTGGCTCCTTTTTCTTGTTGCTTTCTCCACCCTCTGGCTCCTTGGGAGAGGCAAGGAATCAGTCGGGTGTGGGGGTTTCAACAGAAGCATGCCAGGAGGACAGGGAGGACTGGTGACAGCCTCAGATAACAGAATCAGATTAATGTCCCATCCGGTGTCAAGTTTCCTTTGGCCCTCAGAACTCACACTCCCTCCTGTGTCCACCAGGTTCCCATCTCCTGCTCTCCTCTCCTCTCCATCCCTCCCTCTCATCTTCCCTCCAGCCAGAGCAGTGCCACATTCCAGGGCCACCACAATCTCAATCCATTCACCAGCACTGTAAAATGCCATGACTTCGTTGTTTAAGAAACTGGGAGGACACAAGGAGCCTGTCTTTTGGCCCAACATAAAAGCAGCCACATAGTTTGGTTGGGGGCCCCCCGAAGCCCATGACTGTCAAAAAGGAAGTTCATTTAAATACAAGCATTAGCCTATCATCAGAGAGTATGTCTCCCTAAAGTCAAATTTACAACCCCAAACACTACTCCAAGGATATAAGACGTATGTAGGCATCGGGTAGGGCGGGTGTCATGAGCTTAGAGCTATTTCTTGAAGTAGGGCTTAGGAGGGCCACCCGCAGAGAGATTACAGGCACAGTATAACTTCACAACAAAAACACTGTACTGTTTGCAAGCACTCTAGTAAAAGTAGGAGACAGAGAATTGAAATTCAGAGTTTGCAGGTCCAGAATTCATTCCGTGCATTGCTTCCTCGAATGTAAAATGAGAAACCTGATGCACAGTCCCCAACTAATTATTCATGATACATGTGTATCTATAAACACACACACTCTCTACCTTTTGTGGCTGTTAATGTTTAGAACAAAACCATCATGCCCAATGTATTATTCAGTCTTTGGTAGTAAAGGCCTCAAAATGAAACCCCCAGTCATTTATTAAGACCCTGGAGTGTCCCTTGGGCTGGAGACCCCAGGGGGACTGTAATAGACCACAGAGCCCTGACCTCCAGGTTCAACTCCTTCTCCAGCTTATATTAAAACACTTAATGGACACTTAATTGGACCGAATTTTACCTAGATGGCAAAAACTAAATAATCTGGCCTAGAAAGACTAAACTATCTCTTAACCATTATCTGTTTATATTCTCACCTGCCACCCTATCCCCAAAAGGTGGTGTGTGGGGGAAGGGGGAGACAGTGAGAAAAAAAAATGTGCAGTAGCCATAGAAGAACCACACAAGAAAGAAATGTGACCAAAAGCAGCAAGAGAAACTTCTACATCAGGAAAACATTAACTTCTGTTCCTACTGTGTTAGACCTAAGGGCTAAGGTTTTCACAGAAACCTTATGTGGTCTGTTTCCTCGTAGCTAACATGGACGTATTTTGTGAGCACTTGGGAATCGAGAGACAAGAACTAAGCAGGCACTAGGAACTTCTAGTTGAGGAGGGAAGCAGCCAGCTCTCCAAGACGCTGTGGCAGCAGCGGGGGTAGGCAAAGAACACAGGGGTTTGAGAAGGGCCTTCTGCAAGTGGCTCCAAACTTTAGCCTTGGAAGAGGTGATAAAGGACTGGTTCAGTGGCTTCGTTCTATCAGTCATCTTCATGAAACTCATTTCTTCCACAGTCACACGATGTCTGCTGAAGAGTATGTCCAAGCGATTCTAGTCATGGTGTACAACTCACACTTTTGCTCTCTATACCCTCACCCCCAACCCCAGCAAAACTTAAGTGAAAATCGCCTTGCTTTTCGTTAATAACAAAATAAACAGATGTAGAATGACGGTGTTTGCCTCTTTCCTTTTATTTGTGCCATGCTTCTAAAGCTCTCTTCACTTCTAAGTCACCAAAGAGATTCTTTTAGAAACATCTTCCAGCTCTCAAGGAAGAGACTAAAAATCCTGACACTCTCGAGAGGGCAGGCGTTGCCAACTTTTAACTCCTCACCTGCTAGTGCATTCGCCAGCGAACAAACTGGGAATTCCCTTTGTCAAGAAAAAGATCAGAACGTGAACTGTACAGTTCCAGGGGAGGATCAATAACCGTCAGAGGGAAAAAGGGAGAAAAAGCAGGCACTTAATTCACTGCCCTTTCATCTCCACGGAAGAGCAAATTTCCTAGGTGACATGGCCCTCCCTTGCCTCCGAAGTCTGGTCCAACTAACAACGTGTGAAATATTTGTGTGATCTGCACCCTTTCTCACTAATACCTGCGACAATTATTACACGTATCCTCACTCACACCTAGACATAAGAGGGAAATTGGAGATTGAAGTTTCACAAGTCACTGGAGAGGTTAATCCACCTGGGCTGAGTTTATGCCATTCCCTTAAATTAAGGAAATGTAAAGGAAAGTGGCAGTGTTATCTACTGAGCATCCCAAGTGAAGGATAGGCAGATCTCCATGCAGACGCTGGACCTCAGAATACACTCTGTCCCAGCGAGGCAGACAGAACTGCTGTCATCCATAAGCTCTTTGCGAAATGACCAAAAAACACAGGTCTCTACTTCACCAACGGGGGACCATGCCAGCTGGCAACCAGCCTTGGGAAACTCTGTCCCCCAAGGGTCACTGAAAGAAGCCATGAGGTCAAGAGCTTGACTTTCGTCGGGGGATGAGGGGTGGTGCAGGTAGGGACCACAAGGTTGGAGGCTTAAATATTTGAATAACAGATTCAAACGGAGGAGGGTAAACGCACACATCAAGTTTGATCGTGGATTCCCAAGACCTCTTGTATCTGTGAGATAACCAAGGAGCTTACTATCCACCAGCCCTGAAGTCCTCAGGCCTCCCAGATAAAAAATGCAAGATTTTGCCTAGATGTGATAGGGTTCTGAGGCAGCCAGGACTCCACATGGGTGGCTACTAGGTCATCGTCACACAGCAGCCAGCCACAGCTGCCTCGCACTCAGCCAGCCACAACAGCCGATCCAGCCATTCTGGATGGCGTCTTCTCCTTGGGGACACAGCCTCTTTCCAACGACACTGTTCCCTATGTATTTTGGGCACTCCATGATCACACAGCGTACCAATTTACGCTTCCGCATCTAGAAACACAGTCTTCTGGGAAAAACCTGCTCTTTTCGGTATGGCTGGGGAGTTGTGCTCTAGCTTGTAATTTGGGTTAAGGAAGTGACTTCCTGACTGACAGGAAGCAGAAGCCGAAGCTGACTTTAGCTGCCTGCAAACCCCTCGCTTGGAGAGAAAGCCTGAAGTTCTCCAAGAGAAGAAAGCTACTTATCAGGGAATCTTCCAAGAACAGAAACCTCTCCCCTGACCCCCCCATTTATTAAAACAACTTTATCTAACGAACAACTCGAGTGCATTCGGTCCTGAAGAAGTAAGCTCGGTCACTGCTTTTGTAACAACACAGTCCTTTTAAGGCTTCTAAGGACATAATTACCAGTTGAGTTTTGAACTTTGCCCAGATAAAGGCCAATACAACAGGCTTTGCTGTTTGTTTCTCGAATCAAGTAAAATTCAAGTGTGAACAGAATTCTGGATCTCCTTTGTGCCTCCAATCCTTTCTCTCAGACATGGTTACTTCCTGCCCCCCTTTATCACTAAATGCATTTTTATGGAGAGCCAAATACATTTTGTTTTTTAAAATTCCAACCACTTGATTTTTATTCTATCTGAGCATTCTGAAGAAGAACAAACACTAACAGGGTATCCGCTGAACAGCTAAAATGTAAATGTTATCAGAAATCACACTTCCTTTCCTAAAGCCCACTGTCATATCCACCGGGGGCGGATAATCTACATGCCAGCAAGCTTTAAAAACTGACAATATGCAAGGCTAACATTCAAATTTAAAAAGAAACACCCTGCTGTTCCCTTCACACACACACCCCCCAAAAATGGTATGCAGAAATATGGAAGTGAATGGCAGATAATTAAGGAGAAAACAATCTGCTCTTTTCCTATCTCTTACTGACATGTTTAATAGTTTCTAAATAAAAAATGTGATTTCCTGTCTTTTTTCTCCCCTTCTCCAAGCAATTTCCCAGCCAGCTTTGGGCAGTAAACAGTTAATATTCCACTCTCCCTGCTGCCTTGAAAACCAAAGGAACAATTGAGACATTGTCCAGTGAACAAGACTCCCAGGGACTGACATTTTTGTTTATGTCCCAGTTCTCAGACTGTCAATTTCCACTAGGCACGTTAAAGCCTGACCCGCGCACCAACACAGTCCACCGTGAGCTGAAAGGGCTCCGCTTCATTTATTTTATTAAAGCTTCGGTGTCTGTTTTTGTTTCAAACTCCAAACCTCCCCAACCCCCGCCTTTTCCCCAGAAAGTTGCCTCCTAACTCTGAGACTGTGTTGCAATTCCTTCTTGGAACACTTTGCCAAGAAAAGTAACAAAATATTTTTGAATACCAATGTTTGCATGGTTTTGCCAAAAAGGGTGGGGGGTGGGAGGAGGACCTGAACAAGTGGCCCAGCCTTGAAAGCCGCATGTTTTTATGGAGTTTTGAAAATATTCCGCTGAAATGATATGCGAGCCGGTACCTACGGTGACCTAACAGTCCAAACTCTGGCACTTCGAAAACATTTAAAAGTCCTCCAATGCATCTGAAAAAACCCAAACTTCAGGTTCAAAAACAAAAAGGGTACATCAATATTTTCCTCCCAACTGATGCCACTGCCTGACAAATTGTCTGAGTTATGGCCCTAAAGCTTCCCCTCCCCACCCCACTTTCCTACTCTTTTTATTCCCCACTCCCACCTTTTGGGGCATGGGGGGTGGCTGCATTAGTGATTTCGCAGGTTTGGGGTCCTGCTCCTGACACTATCTCCATGAAAAGCATACACAGCAGTGAGCACCGTTTCCTGTTTGCAGAGCGGGCATTAACTAAATCACACCCTATGCAGCAGCTACAGAATGCAAGAGCATATGGCATTGTGCAAGGATTTACCGAGGAATAAAAGCAGCAACGCTGGCCTGCTGCTTACTATCAAACCCTGTCACTCTGTGCTTGCGGGTCTGTCTCTTTCCCACTGGCCCAAGCCCATCTCTCCATATTAAGGTACAGCGCACACACACACACACACACACACCTCACGACCCAAAACCTGGAACTTTTACAAGGAACAGGACACAGGAAAGCCACATGGATCCAACTCCCCTCAGACCCCTTATTGCTCAGATTGGAGACACAACCCCTTCTTTTCACAAACTGACCAGGAAGCAAAAGGAAGGGGCTGGGGCTATGAGCTGCCTGGAGGATCAGTGTGAAGTCCATGTTGCCCTCAGGGACCCGATACCAAAACCCTGTATAAAACCACATTTTCCAACGAACCATCTATATACCTTTCTTTTCCCTCTCACCCACTCCAAAAACAGCATTTGGCTATCTTCCCATTGCAGACTCTTTGTTTAGAATTGAGGATTCCCCACCCCCTTTTCATCTCTACTCTAAAGGGCCTCTTCAGACCCATTCAGAGCCTGCTCAGGCCCCCCAAGCTGGGGCATCAGACACTGAAATAAATGGTGATACTTTTATGGCATATTTGAATGTAACAAGCCATCCTCTCCCGAAAGGAAGCCCTGTTGGGCAGTCACAAGTTGTTACTGAACCAAGGTTGAAAGACAGAATCCCTAGGGGCCAAAGGTAAGATTGTAACATTTACAGCCACCACCTTCTTCCCCCTTTAAAGGCCCTAATGAACCCACACAGGGCACACGCAAGACATTAACTTCTTCCTGCCAGAAGCTTCTATTTGCTCGATGAGGGTCCTTCTAGGCAAGCACCACAGCTCCAACACCTCCCACTGTTCACATCTTAGTTTGGTTCTTCCTGACCCTCCATCTCAAACATCCCCCAGCCCGGTCCCTCTCTGTCCCACTGTCCTGCTCTTTCTCTGACATGGCTCCTGTCACTATGTGAAATTACCTTGCCCATTTTCAGCCGACAGAGAGCACAGAAAATAAGACCTTAGCTATGAACTGAAAGACCACTGAAAAGGTCTGGCTTTCCACCTGTCAAAAGCCACCTCCCTTCCCTCTGAGCCTCAGTCTCTTCATCCGTAAAATGGAATACTAATACTTAGCCCCCAAAGATCATAAGGATTAAAGTAATATATCTGGAATGTGGCACATCCTGTTAAGTAGCCAACAGATTTATTTCTATTTTATTATTTATTAATGTATTTAAAATTTTTTCCCCTATTATTTGTTTACTGGTTTTAATCTCTATGCCTTCCTCCCTATATACCCTGACCCCCCACAGAAGTCCCATGAAAGCAAGAATATTTTCTTGCCCACTGGTATATTATTCCCTGGGGCCAGGCTCGGTGACTCACGCCTATAATCCCACCACTTTGGGAGGCTGAGGCGGGCAGATCACCTGAGGTCAGGAGTTCGAGACCAGCCTGGCCAACATGATGAAACCCCGTCTTTACTAAAAATACAAAAAGTTAGCTGGGCGTGGTGGTGCACACCTGTAATCCGAGCTCTTCTGGAGGCTGAGGCAGGAGAATCGCTGGAACCCAGGAGGCTGAAGTTGCAAAAGTATATATTCCCAGCCTGTCTTGTCTCCCCATGGGTAATCACCAAGTATGTGTTTACAGGGTAGGAGAGACAAGAGGAAGGGAGAGAAACCAAGCCAAATGTCTGGCTTCTCAGTTTGGGCAACCAGTAATCACTGTAATGATCATCACCTACTCACAGCAACTTTCCTCAAGTGACATAAAGGGATAAGAACAAATAAAAAGATCTTCATTGGTTATAAGTGGTTTGCAGTCTTCTGACATACACAGAGCAGATAGCATTTCAGTACTGGCCTCCTATTTCTGCACGCTTCCTGGAAAACGCAGAGTCTGGGAGATGTTTGGATGAGACTGCTCTGTAGAGGCCCAAGGCAGGAACCGTGCCCCAGGAAACTGCCCTCAGCTACCCACCAGGCAGCCTCTCCCAGCCTGCCCATCTGAGGCGATGACACTTTTCCAAGTGGCAAATGAATCATGTCAGACCAAAAGCCATTTTAAAAGTACACTTTGTAAAAAACCTATGCTACAGCACATTTCATTTATTAATTATGCTATGGATTAGGGATCAAAGTGGTAGAAATCTCAGTGTACTCGAAATAAATGGCTTTTGTGGTTACCTAAATCCTCGGAGTCCCCTGGAATGTAATTCCTTAGGCAAAAACAGCTTCCCAGACTTCTTGCCCTCCCTCCCGAATAATATGGGGGAGGGTGATTACTCAGCATCAGACTTGCATGATGCAATTATTTGGGCTTTTAACGTTTCACTTACATGAAATATGGAACTCTTCCTTTTGAACCACCCTCCTGGCGACGGGTTTTTAGTTTCTATTATTGAGTCTCAAGCTCTTCCCGTTCTTCCTGTCCTCTACCCTCACTGCCTCACTTCCAATTAGATTCAAATTTAAAATAACATATAAAGATGTTGGGATTCAAACAAATCCCAAGTAATTCACAAGAAGGCAATGGGGCGCGGTATTCAGCAACGAGCTTTGTGGTCAGAAAGGTCTGGATTTGAATCTTGGCTCTGCTACTTACTTCATAAATTATCTAACTGCTTTAAGCTCTGGTTTTCTTATCTCTAAAATGGGGATAAAATTGCTTCAAGAGAGCCTGTTGCTAAGACTGATGAGATAAAATATAGAAAAAGCTTCTGTCCCAGAGTCAGGAGCCCAGGACCTCGGCTGTACGTGACCAAGAATTATTTATTGCCCTAGCACTTTCAAGTTTTCCAGATATGGGTCTAGTCCACAATTTTTGTATCTTGTTCTAAGTGAGTTGCTTAAGGTTATATTTAAAGCCTAGTTTACAAATCAACCCCTTGCTTAGATTCCTACCAAAGAAAACTAATTTCCTTCAATGTGACCATTAGAGAGCAGAAGTCCAATCAAAATTAGAATTCTTGCACCAACTATCTGCAGAATTCGGAGCCACTTAGAGTGGGTACAAAATAAAAGCACAGAGGAATATACAGATGGATTTGAGGGCATTAAAATTTAAAACTTCTTTCTTTCAAAACCCATCCAAAGCTAGGCACAGTGATGTGCACCTGTGGTCCCACCTATTCAGGAGGCTGGGGCAGGAGGACCTCTTGGTACCAGGAGGTCGAGGCTGTAACATACTATGCTCTTTCCTGTGAATAGCCACTGCAATCCAGCCTGGGTAATGCAGTGAGACTCCATCTCTAAAATAAAAGGTAAAAATGAAAACCCATCTAAAGCAATATTTTAAAACATCACAGCCTAGAAAAAGTATTTCCAACACATATAATCAAGTTTTCAACTTATATAAAGAGCTCTTATAAATCAATAACAGAAAACTATGTAATTCTTTAAAATGAAGAAGGCATTAAACTAGGCAAGCCACAGAGGAGAAAATAAACATATGACTAGATGTTCAACCTCAGGAGTCATCAAATAAAGAAAGGCAAATTAGGTAAGATGCCATTGCATACCCAGCAAATTGGCAAAAATTTTAAGTCCAACAGGATCAACCATTGGTGTGATTATGAGGAAAGAGTTTATATGCTGGTGATGGAAATACTCATTGATCCAATCAACTCATCCAGTTGTTCTGGAGAGCTTGACAACAGCATGTGAATTAAAATTAAAACAAGCAAACCAATGCCCTACCAATTCCTCTACTTTTGTATGAATCCTAGAGAAACTCATATATAGGTACCTACATACACTTGCCCAAAGGATGGTTATTACAGCAGAGTCTGTAATCTTAAAAAACTGTAAGCAACCTAATTAACCATCAATACAGAAATAGAAAGCCGTAGTATATGCATACAATTAAATACTACATAGCAGTTAAAAAGAATGAGCTAAATTTCAAGGTACAATGTTGATAAAATTCAAATGTAATGTTGAATAAGAAAAGCATGCTGCAAAATAAAAATTAAAAAATAAAGAAAAAAACAAAAATAAAACATGCTGCAGAATGTTATGTGGAATGTGAAGCCACTTATGTCAAAGTTAAAAACTACTAACATTATTTATAATACATAGGTTAATCTAAATAGATGTCGAAAAGTATAAAAACCTGAACTCGGTTTTCATATTAATAACAGCCTGGGAGGGAAGATCATGGGCTAGGAGGGTGAAAAGATTAATAATTGTTATTTTAGGTGGCAGGTACATGAATGTGTTTGTTATCCTTTGTACCTTTCTGTATTTTTTTGTTGTTGTTGTTTTAATTTTAGAAAAAGCTAGAAAGCAATCAATCTCTCCTGTCCTGGAGAACAGACAGAACAATCAGATACAGCCACTAAAAACAGGGAAGCCCACCTCTAACTTCTCTCCCCAAAGCTTGTCAGTGTGACAAACTTTGAGATAGACACCCTAAGGGGAACTGCCAAACATCATGGAAAACTCCAATACTCAAAGATCCAAATTTATACAAAAGATAGATTAGGGAGTGACTACGCATAGCATTAAATGGTTGGTGATTTGAGAGAAATACAAAAACCTTCCATCCATTGTAACTTACCAGAAAGATGTGTGATTTACCCACAAGTTTGCAGACACACATGGTATAAAAGGAGGTATAATTTGGGATGAATAGAAGGCTCATTGTAATGCAAATCTCCCTTTTTTGGTTCCTTTCTTTTGCCATGAGTTCATACCTTTTCCTCCTCGGAACCCACAAAGCCTCACTTCCTCAACAGGAACTAACAGCATCACAAAAGAATGACAGGCCTCCAGGTTCCCTGTTGTAGCCTGACCGGCACCAGCCTGGTCTGGTGTCCGGAAACCTGCCTCTCCCCGCCTGTATGTGTGCCTGATTAAGGCAGCGTAACACTGAAGGGTGAGAGCCCTGACTCCGATGTGAGACTCCTTGGGTTCAAATTCCAGCTTGCCGCCTCCTAGCTGTGTGACCTTGAGTACGTCATCCTCCCCTCAAGCCTCAGTTTCCTCATCTGCCAAATCGGGATAATAACAATAGCTCATTCATAAGGGCGTTGTGAGGATTAAACCTGACAACTTCATAAACTACTTAGAAAAGGCCTGGAGCTAGTAAGTGCTCAGTGAACATCCAGTATTACCATGATCTTGTACTTCTCTCTCCATTTCTCAAGGCATCAGTTCCGTAACGATCAAAATGAGGCTTTTGTATCACTAGACCTCTAAGTTTTCTTTCAACATGGGAATTCTGGGATTAAGTCTAATATTGAAAAGAAAAATCAGGAACAGGGGAGCTAGCATGAGACAGAACCAAAGCTCCAATCTATCATTTACAGACTTTGTAGTAACTGAGGCTCCAGGACAGTGCATGACAAAAAGCTTCCAAAGCCTCATCCCTCAGGTTCTGTTCTGACCTCTGGTATCACACGCCTGCGCCCAGCAGGATCCCAACAATCCACACCCTTGCTACATATCCAGCAGGTTCTACTTTGCCAACTGAAAACTTCTGGAGGAAATTCACATAGGCATCCAGACACCAGAGCACTTAGCCAAGCCCAACCCTGCTGGCCTCCGTATGCGGTGCTGGCCACCCCTAGAGTCTCAGCCCATTTCCCCCAAGCCAATGGCCCGCCCTCCCGCTCCTTGACAAATGTCCTCTCTACCCACTCACTTATTCCACACAGACATCCAAACACGCACTAGCTCACCGTATGTCCTTACTGCCTCTCAATGGGTTACATTTTTCAAATTATGTTCCAAAACTTAACCATGAGATTGTTGGCGTGACAGCTGTGCCTGTGTCCCATGCCAGGCTTGAACTCACAGTGTAGCAGATAAATCGGGAAGAGGGCATCATAGGTTTGCACCAAAAAAAGAATCAGATATAGAAGTTCGTTTTTATCTTTTTAAAAAGAACAAAGAATCCCTCTTCTTCCAAATTAAAAGTTTAGATAACATTGAAGTTATCACCCTCTTAGAAATATCTTGATTTTTGTATCATGCAATGTCTAATAGAAAGGTGGGAGGAAAAGAGAACTGTAGAGTTCACTGCTGAAGTCCAGTTTGAGTAACTCTCAGAAATATGACTAGATCCGCTGCAATCATCCACAGGTAGAATGCATAAAAATGAAACCGCGCTTCAAGCTTGGTCCATGTGTCATGTCCTCAAGACACTTGGGTCATGGAGAGCAAAGAGACATCCCAGCCGTGGGAGGAACAAAGTGGGATACATCAAGCCAGCAGAGCCACAGTCCAGCTCCTGAGCCTACGTCCTTTTCCTTGGGTACATCCTCATTCTGGGTTCGGATGAAAAATGTTCCTTTCTCCCATTAATCTCATTTGGAACAAGTTTTTAAATGGTGAGTCAGTAGGACTTTTGTTCACCAGGACATCTAAATGGACATTTGACAGGGCTCCGATAGATCCAGTAGGGGGCTCAATTTCTGACACTTTCCCAAAAGCTTGACTGCCTAAAACAGCAATGACAGCTGTGACACCTCTACAGCCCTCTTACTCTCTCCTCTTTCAGCCTTGGCAGAAATTAATCCATCAATGCATCCTTCTCCTGGAGGCCCTGACACATATGGCCTCAGAATCTCTCTCAACACACTGCTCCCACAGACGCCACCCAGCCTGCAGGTCCAGGTACAAACACTGCACTCGGCTCAGAGTCCTCGGATCAACACTGTAGCCTTTCGGGGCTGCAGGATCTTCTCACAATTTTTATGTGTCTTAAAGGAAAATGTCCAGAACCTTCATCAAATAATGAAGTTGTAATAATCAGTCAAACAGAAATAAACAACTGTATGCTCAGCTTGCCACCAATTTTCCATGATTTAAAAAATAATGCTTCTAGTAATACAAGTAAGTATTAATAAGTAGAGGAGACTACACGATACAGGTTAAAGCGACACCTCCTTATTTATGTTATTATATTATTGTGACATTTTTCAACTAAAAGGGCAGTATTTCATACTATTAATTATCTAAGGATTCTTCAGTTGTCCCAAGGAGCAAAAATAAGAGAGATTTAGGGCAAAGAAGAGTATGTTAAACAGAAGCCAGAAAAGAAAACTCTGAGATACCAAAAATATGAAAATAAGAATTTCACAAAAATACCTAAAGTTCATTTTCAGAATTCCCCAGAACCACAGGAGAGAATCATGGAAACTCCTTCTTTCATACCAGCCTCTCTTTAGAAATCATTTGTGGGGAATGATTGTGTATAATAAGTCTCCTTAAAACAGTCCAACCTGTTCTTAAAGAAAGCATGCTTGCTCTGCTCTTGCAGGGCTCTATCTACATAGCGATAGAAGAATCAGTTCATGTTCTAGCATTTTTAATTCAAAAGCATTAAAAATCCAAAAGAAAAAGAATGTCATTTTTTATTATAAAACATAAAACTTGGCAAACTATTAGTTAGAATTCCTTTGGTTGTAAGGGACAGAAAACTATCTCCAACTTCATTCCTTACCAAATAGCCCAGGATTAGAACTGGCTACACAGAACTCCATGGTGCCATACAGGCATTTCCGCCTCACCCATTTTACCTTTCTACAAATGAGGGTCCTCCATTGAGTCATGGGTGTGTGCATATATATGTGTCTATGTATGTATGTGTGTGTGTGTGTGGTGTGTATGCATGTGTATGAAGGCAATTGCAAAGAGCCAGATTTAGATCCTCTCTGCGTGGAAAAGACTCATAATAAATATCACATATCCGCCCCTTGCCTAATCACATGTGCAACAGAACCAAGTGAAACAAGGGAAGTGTAGTTCACCACAATGAAAAGAGTGAGGGTGGAGATAGGAAATGCTATTATCAGAGAAAAAAAAAATGTGTAGAGACAGATGTCAGCTTCAGAACCTTATTCCATTTTGAATGCTTGATTTCTTATGCTGGGAGTTCAGCACCTGGGTATTATTCTCAATACCTGAAAACAACTTCATAATTTAATAAAAAAGCATAATAATGGCCAACTCAGTGCTTTTCAGAAGTGGGATGGGAAGGGGCTCAAGGAAGACTATGGGAAAGATGCTTGGCCATATACTAAAAATGGAGATGGCCTCTCCCAGTCAAATTCACTTATTCAGCCTTTGACAATGTCTTGCCTTGGTCACTGTAATTCTGAGTCTCAGACATTCCTTCATTTATGAGCTTTGGCTGAAGGGGGCTGCTACCTCTTTCCAAAAAAACAATTTTTTTTTCCTGAGTTCCAACTGAATCCTCCCAAAAGTTTCACCAGAAGCCCTCTGCCCAGCCATGTTCCCCTCCACTTATAAGACACTATTTTTGGACTTTTATTTTCTACCTCCACCCATCAAGGTTGGCGTCTCCTTTCAATCTGAAAGGGCTGGGGGGAAACACTTCTCTTAGTGTGTTCTTGAGTTGGGTCTAACTTTCCAGGAAGAGTCAGAGGTATGGCTCAAAAACAGGTCTTGATAACACCCCCACCTCTGGGACAGTGGGATGGTTCAGTCCCCAAGGCTGTACTGCTCTCAGCTTTCCTTCCTTCTTCAGCCTTTTCAAATGCTTGCTGTTTTTTTCACCCCAGCACCTGAGCAACACAGACGGTGTCCTTGTGAGAGAAACAAGCAGCTTGTGCCCTCAGAGCAGGAAGACAAAGAGTAAAGCCTTTATCCCACTGTTTGGACACACAGTGACTCCATCTCATTCAAGCCTAGGTGATGCACTTAATCACGGTCCAGGATCCACCGGCTATGCAGGCTCGGGCTAGAAAACAGATTGCTTCACACCATCCAGAGCTCTTCAGCAGCCTCACATTGCAGTCAGGCTGCAACTGGACAGATAGCATGCAGGGCTCAGATGTGGCACAGTTGAGAAGCATCTGGGTCCCACTCAGGGTACAACATTGAAAACATCAGCCACACCCTGCTGGATGAGCCAGGGTCTGATGAACGGAGACTTGCTCAGCCTACAGGTGTCCCCCAGCCATCTCTCCTCCACCAGCACAAACCTCAAAGCATGGTCAGTGCCTGGGCTTAATGGCACCTAGGCTCTCCATTCTAAGCTCTTGGGTCTCAAAGCCCCACCTCTTAATCAAGTGACAGGACAAAGTATCTGTTCATCGCTGCTTTGGGATTCTTTCCAGAGATAAAATTTATCCCGACTTTCAGTATGGAGGTCTGTGATATGATCTGTCTAAGGCTTTCAAAGGCCCTCTCAAAGTATGGGAGTGAGCTGTGGAGACCAGAGATGGATGACAGGCTGTTACAAAGGTAGGAAGCAAGAAGGAGACCAGCAAAGACAATCTGGCGACATCCAAGTGAGAGATGAGGGCACTGGACTCCAGTGGTAATGGCAGAGGTGGTGATAAGCGGTGGATGCCACACATGCTTTGAAGGTAGAGAGGACACACTTGGGCCTGCGGGATGGGCTGATGGGTTGAATGTGGGGTGTGAAAGTAAACAGCAATTGATGATGCCACCCAAGGTTTGAGGCCTAAGTAATGGGTCAATGTTGCTGAGCTTTACTGAGATGTTGAACACAAGGAGTAACAGGTTTGGAGCTGGGAAGAGAGTGCACTAAAGACGTGGATTCTAGGCATGCTAATTTCCTGTCTATTTGGCATTCAAATGGAGGCTGAACCTGGCACTCAGAAGAGAGTCAGGGGGCGGGGGGCGGCGGAGATGAGGCAGAGGCCTGAGTAATTATCAGAATATGGTCATTCTTGCCTGGATATTCCTGGACAGCTCAGCTAACCTGCTGGATTTGCACATCCTTATGTGTAAACTGGACATAGCAATACACTTTCCAAGCCAGACCTCTATGGGTTCCTCACACCTTAGTTTCCAGTACACCTCAAGGGACAATTCTGAAATCCAGTTGTTTTCTCCTTCTATGATAATTAATTTTAAAAGATGAAAATCCGACCTGCAAGCCATTAACAAAACAATCATCAAATGACTTCATACAGCCTACAACATCATTCTTAAAATGCATCTATTGCCCATAATCAACAATCAAGTCCTGGATTTCCAAATCGGGCTCTCTCTTAAAGAGCCAGTGGCCCCATCCCAGGATTCCTCAGAAACAGACAGCTTAAACCAAGATTGAGGAGAGATAGGAGCCCTCAGCCTGACTTTCTGGAGCTTTTGTGCAACCACGTTCCACATAAACGCTGCTGTGGCAATTAGACACGCTCCACTGTGAGCTGGAATGTATAAGGTTGGATTAGCAAGTTACTGGCAAACCATGCAGTGTCATAACCCCAAATTAAACATGCTGTGCCATCAGGTAGAAAGTAGACACACGTCCACGCCCTTGTGCTAACCAAGATGGTTCTGAACACTTTCAGGTCATGATGAAGTCACACTCATTCCAAACGAAATCAACTCCAGTCCCTAACCAGAGATTGGTTTTCTGCTTAATTAACGAAGCACCATTGCAGGAGGAGAGAGAGCCACATGTAAGAAATCAACCACAGGGCTCCTTGGCTTCAAGAAACTTACAATCTGGTTGGAGAAACATGCCCCATCCATAGAGTTAATCAGCGAGACAAGAAATGACAAGCAGGACAGGCTGGGTGCCAGATGAACAATTTTGTTTTATTTACTGGAAAGATAAACATAGTCAAAACCATGAGTGTAGCTCTAAGTAGGCGCACATTAATTTAAAACAGGCTCCCATGCTTCGTAAACAGAGCAGGTGCCGAAACAAAAACAACCTTGCAAAGTAGGTCCCAATCTTGCCCCTCGTCCTGGGAAGAGCTCTGCAGTGTTAGGAAGCCCCACTCTAGGGAAGGCCTCCAGGCCCCCTGCAGAGTCAAGATCCTGCCCTAAAGAAACTCATTCACTTGGCACATCCCAGTGCTTCCCTAAACCTATTTTAGGAGAGAACCCTTTTTTCCAGTAACCTTGTTAACATTCAGCGAAACAAATGTCAGGAAACGCTAGCCCCGAGCTGAGCTGCCAAAGACTCTTCCCCCAAGCACAACAGGCCTCAGCTTGAGAAATGGTCAAGAGCTGATTTGAGAGGCTGCCAGCCCTCCCCACATTCATTGTGGGCTGACCTTAATCACAGGAGCCAACGGCATCTTTGACAAGTGGGTACATTTTCCCAGAAACATAACTCAGGGTCATAATCCTGACCCAGCTCACACATAGCATCGAATAAATAATATCTTTGCCCAATAATATGCCATGAAAACAAAGACAATAGAACTAAAAATTCACAAAAAATGTGAGGTTATAAGAGTAAACTCAAGACCTCTAAAATAGTCCTAAATGAACTGAGTATATTCAGGGGCTAAGGTACCTAAAACATATAAAAGTTATGATGTGAATTATCTAAAATAAACATCTGACCTTGAAGCCTACCAATCATTCAAGAAACGATCATTTTGTTTGCCTGTTTTGAAGGTGGAGGACCTGGGGAGGCTAACTTGGATGGGCTGGGTCTCTGTTCTAGGGCGGGGTGGAGTTAAGGGCATGTCTGTCTCCAAGGAAGCCTGAGATTTTTTTGTTGTTAAATTCCCCAGAGACATTAAAATCATTCCAACCATAACTCTCTTACGTACTGCTGGTAGTTATAAATGTTGAGAACTTTCAGGAAAATAATCTGTGGCTATATATCAAGAAATTTTTTAACATTTTGTTCTTTTCTACCTTTTGTCCTAGGGGTCTATCCCAAGAAAATAATAAAAGGGGAGGGGGCGAGGGGACAAAGATTTATGCACAAAGATGATCATCACAGGATTATTCACAGTAGCAGGAACAAAAGGAGACAATTTAAAGACCCAACAATATGGCACTGATTCAGTAAATTGGGGTTTAATCATATTATGGACTGTTATGTGGTCATTAAAAATCCTTAAGCATTTTAATGACATGGGGAAGTGCTTATTAACTACAGCAATTTTCATCTTAAATAAACAGAAGGTTGGAAATACTGAGCACTATGAGCTCAAGTATGTTAAAAACAAATATAAATATTCATACACTCAGAGGAAAAAAGGATAATTAGGTATATTTCTAAAAGGAAATATACCAAATTATTCACAATGTAATTTCCAAGTGGTGAGATTATGGGCTGTTTTCCAAACTGTCTACAATGAACATAAACTTTATGAATGAAGAAAGCTACGTTTAAAAATAAATTTCACTTACTTTACAGGTAGAACTTTTAAATACAAAATTAGCAATTCCCGTCCTTAAGTAGTCTAAGATACCAGTCACTGAAGATTTGAATTACAACTAATAATCATTTTGAAGAGAAGACTTGGGGTTGCGGGGAGTACAACAGCTACCTTCAAATTGTCAAGACATGTAACTTGAAGCATTAGCAGAATTTAACAGCAAAACATGAATTAAGGAGTTGAGCATTTCCAGGAGACAGACTGCAGCTCCCTAAAGGCAGAACTCTCTTAAGAGTTCATATTGTACCAAAAAGAAACAGTCTACCACCAGGAGACAGAGCTCCCATCTCTGGAAGTGTCCAAGAATATCAGGGGAAACAGATAGCTACCAAACAGTGCTGAAAAACACGGGGGAGGGCAGTTGGTGAAATGGCATTTGATTTTAAGGCCCTGAAAATTGTTGTGATTCCAATATGCAGGGGCTACAACTGAGGTCACACAATCCTTCTTGATGGGATACTTTCTATTGCCATGGTGTCACCTGCCACACCATGAACCCAAACCTCAGGAACTTCAAAACTCTTCACCAGAGGACAGAGTTTCTGGGAGGAGAGAAGGAAGCTTTGGACATCTGACCATAGATTCTATCATGGCCCCATGTACACTCTGGAGTCTACACCACCCACTCCCTTCAAAGCACCACTGATCCCATCTACCACTTCTTCCTCACCAAAAGATAACCTGATTGCCTGGTTCTTCCTATTAGGTACTCATAGTTCTCCTTATAAAATAATGTTTTGGCAGTGCCCGAAGGCTTGCTTTATATCCTTAGACAACACAGACACCCTGACCACAGCCCTGACTGCGAAATGGGAAAGTTCTGACTCAGTGGCTGCTAGGAAACACAAGTCAACTCTTTTAGAGAGTCTGGCTGAGTCATAGATAAATGAATAAAATAAATAAAAACAAGAAAGTATATATGCAGTAGAGAAAGTGGAGATAATCCAGAAGTAAAAGATTTTAGATACTCAGTAGAGGGTCACATCCCATATCCCCTGAATGTCCTGCCCACAGAAAATACGCTGGCCCTCCCCACCATATGTCAGTGAGCCCTTTGCAGCAGTCGCAGCACGACACCCAGAAGCCCAGTCTCTGGCCACCCTGATGCATGTCCCACTCTCCAGTGAAGCCAGCAGGCCTCCTCCAGCCATACCCACCATGCCCAGGTGGGGCTGGGGTTCCCTGGGGTTCCCAGGGCTCCCGGCCGCTCTTGGCACACCACACACAGTGTGCTCTAAGCACCCACTTAATTGTCTCTTTCCTAGCGTCTCTGCAGTGGTTGAGAGGACGGTGTGCTCTGGAGCCAGGGTGCCTTGTTTCACATCCTGACTCCCACGACTGGGCAAATCCCCACCTCCCTGGGCCTAGTTCCTCCTCTCTAGAACAGGGGTAACACAGCCTCTGAAGCAACTGGAACAAGCCTCGCGTAGGAAGCACTACAGTCTTTGTTGCTGTTATCGTTCTTCATTGACCCCACTCTCTCTTGGTGTCTAGAATGCTTTTTCCCACACTAAATATTTGCAGAAACAATGAATGAATCAATCAATGGCAAATGCAATCTCTCTAAAAATACAACTCTTCCACCTCAAACATGCTCCTCCTCCAATACTTCCCATTCAGTGAAGCATCTCCATCTACCTACCTTTGACTCTCCTTTCTCCCTCAATGCCAATATCTAACCTATCAGCAAGTTCCACTGGTGTTTCCTCCACATCTCTATTTTCACCATCCCCACTGCCAGCAACCTAACACACGCTCCTACAGAAGCAGCCAACCTGCTCAAATGACTCCCCAGTGTCAGATCCTCACCATACGCTGCACCCCAAGTCCTCTCCCGGAGCCCTGCCCGACCTCTAGCCTCCTACCTGATTTCCTGCCTCTGTCCAAGCCAAGCACTTTTCCCTTGAGGACTTTCATACATGTGTTTCCTTCTGCCCACTTCCCATCCCTTCTCCTATTCCTTCATCGGGCCAACCCCAATCAAGCCTTCAGATCTCACTTCTAATGCAATTTCCTCAGGGAGCCGCCCAGGCCTGTAATCCCCGCCAACTTCTCAGCTGAAATCAGGTCCCCCTGGTCATACCCTCATGGGCCTCCTACTCTTTGAGGGCACCTGGCACAGGGCCTCCCACAGAGGTAGGGGCCACCGTGGCTTTGCTGGTGGCTCAGCAGGCAGCACAGAGCCTCCCAACACATGCCACGACCCAGCAAGCATCCACAATCCAGGTCAAACATCCCATCGAAACAGCACATGTGTTTAATAACCAAGAGGGTGCTCCCTAGGTAGTGTTTTAAAAAATTAATTATGGGTAGGTTCCCCTGAACTCTTCAGAAAGAAAAAGCAAAGGTTCAGCATGCCCTCTGAGCTTCCTTGAAAATGCACAGGGTAGATGGCAGAGATTTTTCTCTGAAGTTCTACCCATCTTGCATTATTTCATAAGAGTTTTCCACTCTCTTGCAGCATTTAAGCAATAACAACAAGAAAACTACATCACCACAGTCTGGCAGGCTTTGTTCCTCGGGATTCAGTCTGCTTTCTTATCCCACACCTCCATGCTCATTACACAACAAAACACACCAGACCAAGAAATACAAAAAATCCACCTCAAGGTAAAATTCTACATCGACTTCAAAAGGAAACCCCCAAGATAAAATTGTAGGAACTTTTGAAGCCTTTTGCCGTTTTGTAAGATACATACTATACCAAAATACCACCATTTTGGGTACAGAATCTTTTTTTGCTGGATACAAAGGAGGCTAAATGAAAGTCTTTGTATAGCAAAGACACCGGAGGTGGTATCCAGGGAGCGGCTCCTAACCCCACAGCTTACCAGCCAAGACTGACTCAAACTCTACCACTCAGCACAACTTAGCTGCTTGGCACTCATTTTGTAAGAGGAAAAAAGGGAGCAAAGAATTAAAAATATAAATTTCAAAACTCCACCAAGAAAGAAAAAGAGCTTAGTTATATGAATGCAAAAATAGGATTGGGGAGGCTGGGGGGTGGGGGTGTCTTGGAACTTGTGGCTAATGTCTCTCAGTTGTTAAGAAGTCCATGAATTTGTTGGGGGGTATGGGGAAGGCAGAAGGAAGAGGGAAGGCAGGGAGGAGGAAGGCAAAGACTGACGCCTTGTATAAACTCCCAGTTTTGGGCCAGCCAATGAAGACATCGTCCCTGCTGGAATTGATTTCCTCTCTCCTCTGAACACAGATTAGGAATTACTGGATTATATAACAAATGAGATGCTATATCAGCTACAGGAACTAAAATTTGTGGAGTCTATTCTTAATGTAAATATCATTTGATAAGTTGACCTCCACTTGTTAAGAACATTTATTCTACACATCAATTTTTTCTAATGTGGTAGCCCACATACCACATGAAAATAATCCAATCAGATTAAAATAGTCCAACAAAATGCTCTGAATTCCCACGTGAAGATTCTGCCCCATATGGGTACTGGAAGAAGTTATTCTTCTTAGCAATCTGTGAAAGTTGTAGTTTTGAATGATTAATAATAAACACTGAATACATCCCTATTCTTCAAGCGAGACATTAGAAATCATTATGAAATAGCTTGGCCCAAAAGTTACAACAATTCCAAATTTAGGAGAAATTAGGAAGCAATCCTTAGACAATTATTTTGAAACATGTCTGATGAAACACTGTGATGTGACTATGTCTTACTTAAAAGAATGAAAAGCAAAGTGTGAACAAGAGCCCCAAGTGTCTGGAGAAAAGTTAGCCCTTCATTGGCGACTCTAAACACGAACCAGACCCTCTGGCCAATGTTTAACTGTACAAAGACCCAAATGATGTATCAGCCACCATTCAGAATGCACCCTTTACAAACACAGACACACTGTACCAGCCAAAGTACAGCTGGTTTTGGTTGGCACATTGCCTTATGTTCAGCAAAAATATAATCATAAATTTGTAGTCTCAAGGTGTATGCATCCTCAATCCCCAAAACTATAGGTGACCAGGTGGATAGAGGTCAACAACGCAGGGCCTTTCTTCCACTCTACTTTCCTATCTCCCTCAACTCTTTCCTCCTCCCCAGACATCCTCCTTCTCACCCCTGGTGTCAGGTGAAGACTGCAGAAATACCCCATCACAGGGCTGACTCATAGAACTGAAGTCACCATTCATGACAAGCATTCAAGTATTTCACAAATGTAAACCACATTTGTCCTTTTGTCCAAGTTCATGGCTTTTCCCTTCTCCCCAGCTCCCAGAGCCCACCTTCCTCCACCAGCCCATCCCCTCTAGGCAATGGCCATTCCCAGATCCCCTTGAGCACAGCAGAAAGCCCAAAAGATTGTAGACAGTTGCCAGCTGTGGCTGCTTTGGACAAAGGTCTCCATCTACAAGACGGTGTGTATGCCCCAGGGGAGTTGCTATGGTCAACACGCCTGCTAAGACACAGCAGAGGAAAAAGGTGCCTAAGCCCCCTTGCTACACCCCTGGCCAAAATCCACACAGGCTCTGGAAGGAATGTTTTGCCATCTCCTCCAGATCATTAATTTCTACATAGGAAAATGAGATGCTTAGGGCCTAGGTTGTGGCAACTGTTCTTGTGGGATTTGAGGTGGAGGATCTTCGCTCTATCCAAATGGACAAACCCCCACTCTTACACGGGGGTAATGCTCTCTGGCATGGGGCCCACAGAGCCTATGCCACAAACACAGGGGCTGTGTCCACTCTGAACCACTGCCAGGATTCACATCTTCTCTCCTCACTCAAAGAGAGAGAACAACGAAGAGATTTTAAAGATAATGTCCTTTCTCTGTAGCTAAAAAATAAATGTGGGAAATTCTCATCAACCATTGCCAAAAGCAGAGAAATAAATTTCAAAGCCTGGACCACGCTGGGAAATTCAGGGAGGTGGGAAAAGTGAAACAGGCTTCTTCACTTTACTCTCTAGGTGTCTAGAACTGTCACACTTTTTTAAAAAAAATCTCTGTATGTTTGTTAAGAATTTTAACAGGGCATTCACTTTTGGAGAAACCTGCATTAGAACCCCCAACCAGCAACTTCTTTACACCTATGCACTGTCGCTGACCATGACCCAATTTACAGCCAGCAAAACAGAACCAGCCACAGCAAGTTACTTTCACCTCCCGTAGGAGAGAAGACACCACAAGGCTCTGGAAAGGGAGCAGAGAACTGGATCCAAGCCTTGCTCTGGCCACTGACTCAGCGTGTGACATTGGGCAATTCACTTAAGGCATCTCTGGGCCTCAGTTTCCTTTCTTGAGGGCAAGTTGGGCCTAAATGATCTAAGGTCACTTCCAGCCCTGAAATCTTGACGTTATAGGAGCAGATGTAATTATGAGCATCCATTTTATTGTGGAGTTGGAGGAAAGGGGAAGCTTCTAGCAAATGTCAATCTTCTTTCTACATGCCCCATTTATACCAGAGAAAAGAAGACATTGTCACAAATGATGACTCAAAATATGGTTTTACAAAAATAAGTTATTTTGTGATATAAACACACACATATGACAGAGGTATAACTCATTAAATAACACATGCTCAATTACAGCAAGCTCCAAAATAAGGAGGCAGTTAGCCCAAAATGGCAGAATGCATCTTAAGATTTTTCTACTTAAGAAACTTATTTTGCAATTTTTAGAAATTACAATATAGAGGCAAAATGTATTTATGATTAACACTTTGTGATACTTAAATGAAAAATACATGATTGATTCATGCTTTGCATAATTCTACCTGTCATGGATGGATTCATTATAAAAATATGCCTTCCATTAATTATTTCAAAAGTAAGAAGTCCAGCTCATGATATAAATATATAGAAGGGAATCTTCAAATATGGCTGAGCTATTTTCTCAAGAGGTTAATTTATAAATTCCACTCTTAGAGCCTACAAAACCCTAAGAAAATACATTAAAAATATATGTAGACACACACTTGTAGTCTCTTAGTACTAAAAACAAATGCTTTCTCTATCGAACCTACATACTTTCAAAGCCATGGATGTATAGATTAAATTCCATTTTAGCCTTTCAAAGTTCATTTCTACTCTAGGTTTACAAATCAGCCAGCCCAGATGAAATTTTTCTAATGTTAGTGTAGAATGTTACCAACAAATATTAAGATAAATTGGGGGAGAGGATAATAGGCAAGTTTCAAATCCAGGACCCCCTTTTGAGTTTTCTAATTCCCTCTTCTTCACTTCACCTGCCCTGAATGTATTTTTATAACTGCTTTAATACCACTTCTAGTCTCCTCCATACCATGGTGATCGTGTCCTATAAACTAGAGCCCACAAGGCTAGATTCTAACCAAATACATGGAAAAGAATGGAGGAAAGGTTTGTAAAATTTCCAGGTAGGTTACAATCATTAAGGTCCAATAGCAGAAAATGAATACCTTATAGATATAAACTATGTCCAACAATATTTCCAAAGAAAATGTGTTTAAAGAAAGAAAAAAATGACAAATAAGGCCTGTTATCATCAAAAAAGCATCTTCTTTTTCACCCCCTCAATAAAGGAAGCCATCATCTCTGGGAGGTTACTTACGACAATGTGTGCCGGCGATGGGGACCGGGCATCCTTGAGGGCTTGTCTACTCTGGAGGCTCCCTGCCTGGACATCAAGCAGTGGCCATTTCATCTGGAGATACTGGCAAGAGGAAACAAAAGTGAAATGAAAAACAATGAATTCAGAAAGTAAATGCAGAACAACTAGCCCAAGAAATAACTGTGACATGGGTCAGAAACTGAAAAACATATAAGCATGAAAATAATCATTAAAAGAATAAAAAAGCATGCAATACCAATAGGTTCTTCCTCAGAGCTCGAGTTCAGTAAGTACACATATAGAAGATTAATGTTACTAGCAACTGTATTTTTTGTCTTTGAATTCAAACTACAGGGTAGCTTCAAAAAAAATGATTTCATTACTACTACCTTAACTTGGTGGGGGGTGGAGGGGAGTGGGAGAGGTGGGGAGGGAGAGGAAAGAATATAGAGCTATTCCAAAGGAAGTAAAACACAAATCTCAAGCCAGAAGTGTCCTAGGAAACCATCAATTCCAAATCTGCTCCTTCTCAACCTCCGTTTTTCAAATGTCATCATCCTTCACTTTAAAGGAAGTCAAGTACATATGAGCAGCTGTCCTTTAGGTAGCAAAAGCTATTTGAGTACGGTGAGCATGCAGTTCCTCATACGACCCAAGTTTACTCAACAAAACTTACTTCTGGGTAAAAGATGCACAGTGCCAGACACAATGTATATACTCATCTCAAAAGACCAGAGGAATGCTTTAGTATGCACAGGTTTACCATAGAGATAAAAATAAAGGTATACGTCAATTCTGTCTGTTCCCACCTTCCTCCAAGCTAGGAAATGAATATACAGCCCAAGGGAGCTACTTCTGTCAAAAGCGATCCATTAGCTTTCAGTGACATTTGAACGATGAGTTGACCCAGTTCCTCATTTTGCAGACAAGGTAAAATGAGGTGAGGTGGCTTGCCCAGTCACAGAGGTACTCAGCCCATGTATAAGAAACTCTTAGGCATTTAACTTCTGTTGGTAACATTAAGACAGTTTCACTCAGGAAACCAAACAGAACTTAGACACAATGCTTAGAAGCACATGGAGACGAGCGTTTATGTTTCCCAAGGCCAACTCACTAATCCATCAGTTAATGAATGCTTGGAGGGGATATAAGATATAAGGAGACACCTTGGTCATTTCGGAGACCTCCTCAAGCAAAATAAATGGCTGGTTTTAATATTAATTCTATAGACAACTTTACTCAATGAACACTGAGTACTACTTGCTTTGTGTACAGGCTGTGACAAGCATTAGGAGATACAAAGATGTCCGCTCTTGGGGAGCTTTTGCCAGCATGAGGAGCCTTACAGACACAGGTAAATCAAGACAGAATATGGTGACACTGTGACAGAGACTCAGGGACTCAGGAAATGCCAATAAAGATGACAGAATTTCTGGGACAATAGACTGGGGAAGGCTGCACAGAGTTAGGTCTTGATGGTCAGAACAATTTCAATAGAAAGAAAAAAGACAGGAAAGGATAATACAGAAAGAAGGGGTTGCACAAATCCCACGAGAGACAGAAGTGCCAAAGCCATCCACAAGCCAGCCAATGGAGTTCCTTGAAGATACGACTGCTCAGCAAATTCAAACCAAATTTGGTTATACCTAAAGCTGGAAGATCAATGCCCAAAAACTACCTGCCAAAGTACACAGTCGATTTTCCCATGACGTCTAGGATCTATACGAGGTGGATGCATCTGCTACAAATTCAGAGCTTTCACCTAGAGGCCTCCCGTGGTGAGCAACCTAGTTATTAGTCTGGTTGTGTCTGTATCTCGCCACAAGACCCTGCATCGAATCCCCTTGCTTCGGTGATCTCTGTTTTTTTCATCTGTGTACCGAAGGAGTTGTCCTATCTGCGATGGTATTAGGTGGGGAGTCTGCCCCAAACACTGAAGGACTTCTAGGACTCCAAGCCCCAGACAGTAAATACCAACAGGAACCCCCTCGGTCATCCTTACCATCTCATCACTTCCAAACACCTTCTCTGGGAGCAATATCATCTCAAGTTGAGAACCACTAAAGTAAATATTTCCAGTCTCCATCTGTAACCCAGGCCAGAGGGCTCTGGGAACCTAGACTGCCCCGTCTCATCCCAACTTCTTCCCATTCTCACTTACCACATAACTATATGAGCTGCATTGGTCAAAACCACTCAGTAGAGTCATTTCCTTGAGGCCAACCAAAATGGACACCCACCAACACTCACCTTTCCATCTCATAAAAACCCGTGAACAAAAACGCCAAATGGAGTCGAACCCATCTACACCCCATGCTATCCCTCAGTGGGGAGAGCTGGATTGGTGGACAAGTTTTCATCTTTGGCCACCTGCAAAACTGATTTGATTACATCCAAATACCAGCTCTGTAGAATTAGGAAACTCAGGCTTTGTTGAAGGTGACAGACCTGCCCTGAGGACCCACCCAAGAACTGTCATACTCATAATACAATATTAACATGGAGACTTATAATTCTTACTTTACATAAAAGCTTCATTGTGTGCCACTTCCAATCTCCATAGGCTACCTGCACCACATATTTTTATGAGCCCACATTTCAGCGCTCCAAGCCTACAATACACATAATTTTCAATTATGTTAGGGCAGCCCAGGATCATTGCCTATATAACATTACTGTTGGAGGAAATGAGACTCGGCCCCACTGCCCAGAGAGAGCTAACCAAATCCAGATGGTGCAGGAAGACAGCCCTGGTCCTGCTGACTTGCAGGGACTCTGCAGTGACAGCCCCAAACTCTCCTTCCCAGTGCAACTTGATGCCACAGAACTGCTGGGCACACACAAATCCAAGCCCATTCCTTGAATCTTAACTGGCATTCAGGCTGATGAAGTGCCTTTTGGGGAAATAAATATTATGTTAGGATTTTCTAAAGGAAGCTATTAACCTTCTCCAAAAGTGATGGGTTTCCCAGCTTCCTTCATCTTCTACAATTGGTGCTTATTAATAGGGAAAATAAATAAATAAAGGGAAGAAAAAGGAAATTAGGTACTATTACAGCCTAGAGGAAAATTTTTTTCCTTCCTGGAGACATTAAGCAGCAGGAAATTCTATTCTGTTGGGTACTAAAGGAAGACCTAAAGGAGGGGGCATCTCAGATTTACAAAAGGGCTGGAACCCTGTGCCACGTTTTCCCAACCATCTGACTTGGTTTTATATCCTTTTGGGGGAGGGAAAAAAAAAGTTCCCACCATCCCACTACAAAAACAACAGTGGGCTCCAGCTCTCTTCCTCTCAGGCTGTTCAATGTGGAAATTATGAATTGCCTACAAAAACATTAAACTTTTCAACAAACTGCAATCAAATGGGGCTGTGGGAATTCCTACATTGAAAACTGTTGGAAGGGAGTCTGCTCAACTTTCATTAAAAAAAAAAGAAGAAAGAAAGAAGGCCATCTTGGCTTAAGCATTTCATCCTTTGTTGAATAATAATGTTCTGATCATAGCCCATTAGGGTTTTTCCCCAAATCATATTTTATGATATGTCTCAGGGAGCTTAAGTTAAGCTTTGGACCTGTGAGCAAATCTTGAAATATATACAACACCAATGGCCTGAAAGGAATCAAAGCAGCTGAAAAGACTGTTAAATTGCCAGCAAAAAGAAAAAGGTGAGCATCTCTAATTATTTTTCTCCTCTTCCACCTCCTCCAATGAAAACAGGGAGAAAAGGCAAATGAGGAGAGGCTCCTTTAGGAAACAGTCTTAGCAGAAATTGGCATCTACTAAAGCCAGACTGATGGAGCCTGCTCCCACAGAGGGGCCTTCATCCTTGAGAATCTTCCATCAGCAGCAAGAATGTCGAGGATGGGCTGCTCCGAGAACCTGCCCCCTTACAGCTGCTACTGAGGGCTCTGTATAAATTTCTTTTCTAAACAAGCAGAAAACTTAAAGGGCAGATGATGATGATGATGATGATGGTGGTGGTGGTGGTGGTGGTGGTGGTGATGATGATGATATGGCGACAAAGTTGCCAGGAAACCTCACATCCTTGATAAAACACCAATGTGGCTTCCAGTATTTCCAGTATTTCCTTTCAGTGACTCTGCTCCACAGATGGATGGGCAAGTGGAATTTGTCCCTTTATTTGTTCAGGGCAGGGTTGGCAAACTTTTTCTGCAAAGCGCCAGACAGCAAATATCTTAGGCTTTGCAGCCCACACGATCTTTGTCATAACTACTCGACTCAGCCATTGTAACTCGAAAGCAGCCACAGGCAGTGAGTGTATCATGGCTGTGCTCCAATAAAACCTTATTTATAGATACTGAAATGTGAATTTCATATCATTTTCCTGTGTCAGAAAATATTATTCCTCTCTTGATGTGTTTCAACCATTTAAAAATAATAAAAGTGCTGGATGCAGTCGCTCAGGTCTGTAGTCCCAACATTTTGGAAGGCCAAGGCCGGAGGATTGCTTAAGGCCAGGAGTTCCAGGCCAGCCTGGGCAACAACAGCAAGACTCTACAAAAATAAAAAAAGTTAGCTGGACATGATGATACATGCTTGTGGCACATGCCTGTAGGTTCTAGCTACTCAGGAGGCTGAAGCAGGAGGATTGCTAGAGCCCAGGAGTTTGAGGCTGCAGGAGCCGTGATTGCACCACTGCACTCCAGCCTGGGTGACAAAATGAGACCCTGGCTCAAAAAATATTAATAATAATGATAATAAAAAGTCATTCTTAGCTCACTGGCCAGATAAAAGCAGGTGGCAAGCCAATTTTGGTCTATGGGCCATAGTTTGTCATGCCCTGGTTAGGGAATAAAATTGTAGAGGCCTGCCCATGTCAGATGGGCGAGGATGCCTTCCCTCGCTGGGCCTTCAATCCAAACAGCCAAACACCGGCATGTAGAAAAGCATGTCTGGTGGCCTAACAGCAACGTTTCGGATTAACTCAAGTTATGAGGGAAAAGCTTGGAAAAAAATTTGAACCCTTTGGCTGAAGCCCCCGTCACAAGGTCTAACCACAAGACCACAATCTCACCAAAATAACTACCCCCTCTTTTCCAGAATGGAAGTCTAAAAATCCCTGAGCAATTCTGACTGGAAAAGGTTCAGAGCGAGACCCTGTTGAAAGAAAGAAAGAGAGAAAAGAAAGGAAGGAAAGGGATGGAAAGGGAAGGAAAGGGGAGGAAAGGGAAGGAGGCGGGGTGGGGGGGGAGAGGGGAAGGAAAAGGAAAGAAAAAAGGAAAGAAAAAATGAATTATGGTATTTTTGGGATACAGTCTTACTCTGTTGCCTAGGCTGGAGTGCAGTGACGCAATCTCAGCTCACTGCAACCTCCACCTCCCAGCTTTAAGTGATTCTCCCGCCTCAGCCTCCCGAGTAGCTGGGATTACAGGCGTGTATCACCACGCCAGGCTAATTTTTGTATTTTTAGTACAGATCAGGTTTTACCACGTTGGTCAGGCTGGTCTCAAACTCCTGACCTCAGATGACCCTCCCACCTCAGCCTCCCAAAGTGCTGGGATTACAGGTGGGAGCCACCGTGTCTGACCAAAAAAATTGAATTAATTGGTTGCTATCCTCATGATGGCTTTCCGCTGTTAAATCTTCCTAATCCTCTGGTGCCAGAAAGTTGTACTTCTGGTTTCAACAAAATACAAAACCAATACTCTGCTTATGCGTCCAAAGCTGAGAGTATAGCCAGCCATAGCCCATCATGTCCAAAGTCACTAAGTCTCCTTCTCATCAAGGTGGCCGCTCCTAACCTTTCAGTGCAGCCTCACCACGGGCCATTCATACTGACCCCGTACAAATATGCAACACAAAAGACCGCACCATGATTATGACTCTCATATCATTACACTTTACAAAAGGAAAGACGACCAGAAGCCACTCACCACAGAAAGGGAAATACCAGAAAAATGTGCGAAGTAAGAAAATAGGAAGTACAAGTATCCAACCCAACAGCGGACACTTATTTCTTCAGGAACTCATATTGTGACACACACCTAGTAGACACACACATGTCTGTTCAAGAAGAGGCCTGATTTACTCTTTCTAAACCTACCTCATTTCTCAGAAATGGACGATGGAAAATTCAGCCCATCTTCTATAAACAAATAATTTTGCCTCGGCATCACGGAATCCCAATTTACCCAGAATGGTTAAAATACAAGAAGTTGTGATTAATTTAATATTCTGCCCTACCCTCTGAATCATACAGGCACCAAAGTTTTCCAAAAGTTAGCATTGATCAAATATACCTAACACTGAAACTCTGTGAAACTATTTCACAAGTCCCTTCAGAATTGTAAGGGGCATCATTACAAAGTCTGTTTAACCAACTTTTCTGCAGATGGAGAGGGTATAGGAGACTAGGCTGCTTTGCTCTAGGTAAAAACATACTCCAGGAATTGCATCTTTTGAAAAAATCCAGAGAGCCTAAAACAGAGGCTTTATTTGCCCATAAAGCATGATTGTATAGAAAAAGAAATGTGTGATTGCTGTTGTTTAACATAAATAAGTATGTACTATAGTTACCTAGGAAAAGAAAACCAAAGATCTCAGAAGGTTGGGTACACTCTGTACTTGGAGAAAGAATAAAGCCATAGAAAAATTTCAAACCAGGGTGGCCCACGCCAGTAATCCCAGTACTTTGGAAGGCTGAGGCAGGAAGATTGCTTGAGCCCAGGAGTTCAAGACCAGCCTAGGAGACCCCATCTCTACCAAAAAAAAAAAAAAAAATTAGCTGAGTGTGGTGGCGCGTGCCTGTAGTCCCAGCTACTTGGGAGGCTGCGGTGGGAGGATCACTTGAGCCCAGGAGGCAGAGGTTGCAATAAGGTGCCACTGCACTCCAGCCTGAGTGACAGAACAAGACCCGGTCTCAAAAAAAAAAAAAAGGAAGAAGAGAAAAGAAAAGGAAACAGACAGAGAGAAGAAGAAGCCGAAGGAGGAGGAGGAAGGGAGGGAGGGAGGGAAAAGAAAGAAAAGAAAAGATAAAAAAGAAAAGAAAGATTTAAGTAAGATATTAAGGTTGACTTGGGGGAAAAAAAACCAACATAGTTGGAACTCATAAGTTTTTCCCTTAAATCACTATCTCATTTCTCACATAAAAGGAATATAGGGAAAAAAAGGTAGGATATCAAGGCATCTGTGTGAACAGTTTAATACCCTTATCTTCTATCTCTATCAGTTGGTTGTTATAAGATTTTCAATGAAATCTTTACAGTTAACCTTTTTCTCATACATATTTTTAATCATAACAATGTAAAGAGCACTAACATCACTTCATATTTAGAGGGTATTTTAGAGTTCAGAATGACATCCACAATAACCCTACAAAATAAATTGGGCAGAAAGGTGGAACTAACCTGTTAGCAAGGAGGAAACTAAGGCCAACAGAGCAAGACCCAGATTGCCTGAGGTGACAGGGGCGAGTGGCAGTCAAGCACCTAGGGCTCCAGCACACCGGATGTGTTTTCACTCACCCTGACTTACCTTACAAATCCCTTCTATCTTTCCCAGTTTTCTTATCAACTGTTAGGCATCCTTGCCTGAACTCAACCAGGATGTGTGTCTCAAAGTACATGGTGAAGGGAACATCTCAGTGTCCCCAAAGTAATAAGCAAGACTTTCTAGCATCTAGCATCTCTCCCTCCTAAGTCTATGGACAAACACTGAATTGTTTTCCAAGGAAATTTTTCTACCAGATTTAAGGCGGCCCCTGGTATGATGAAGACAATGAAGCAAAACAAATAACTAACAAACAAAAAAGTCCTATTAACAAAACTTGGGATTCACTGTTTTCTTTAACCCGCCAATCCTTCAACACCCCTGTCCCTAAACTATTTCTGCATTTGCCAGGTTAGTGGTTCTGCAGGGAGGCTATGGTACAGCGCTCACACATGCACAATCGGTAAGGAATTTCACCAGATCCTCCTCTCACAACCAATGGGCCCCTTAGGCTAAGGCCCAGGCCTTCCTTCCACCCTCCCCCAAAAGTCACTCTTCAAATTACGAGTGTGTACTCCCAGGAAAAGTATGGTAGAAAGGGAAGAGTCTGGAAACCTATTTTCCAGGCCTAGCTCTGCCACTGACCTGGCATGTCACTTCATTTCTTCATTGGACAACCTCTTCTCCACTCTTTGCCTAAATCTGTAGCAAGAAATGAGGAACATGATCTAAAAATCTCTTTCTACTCCACTGCATGGATTCCTGCAACATTTACTATTAAACATATGCTCTGTGTCAGCTATGGACTAGATATTCTGAGGCCCAGAGAAGTCATCTAAAGACACAGTCAATGTGACAATAAGCTAATCAATGGTGCAGGAATTAACACAAAGAAGGTAAGTAGGGTCAGACACAGTGGCTCATGCCTATAATCCCAGCACTTTAGGAGGCAGAGGTGGGCGGATCACTTGAGGTCAGTAGTTCAAGACCAGCATGGCCAACATGGTGAGACCCCCATCTCTCCAAAAAATATAAAAATTAGATGGGTGTGCTGGCAGGTGCCTGTTATGCCAGGTACTTGGGAGGCTAAGGCAGGAGAATTGCTTGAACCCAGGAGGCAGAGGTTGTAGTGAGCCAAGATTGCGCAATTGCACTCCAGCTTGGGCAACAGAGCCAGACTCCATCTTAAAAGGAAAAAAAAAATGGTTGCACAGTATCCAAACCTTGCTGCCTTGTTTAGAGGGACTTTCTTCCTGATGCGCTCCAGATCTGTTAAATGAAACTTGGTAGTGGCCCAGGATCTGTACGTATTTTTTTCCAACTTGCCAAGCAATTCTGATGATCAGTCATTAGCATCAACTATCAGTGCTAGGGCAGTGTCAATAATTAGCATGTAGTCCATTTGAAGATTCCATTTTACTTCCTCAAAGGCTCTTTTAGACCTCTAAATTGATTGTCACTACATCCTTTTTAGGTGGTCAAAGCCAATAATCTCCAAATCCATCTTAAAACAGAAGAAAGTGAGGCAGAGAAAATTGAGTGACTTAGTTATACACAGTTATGAGGGACTGAAACCAGAATGCAGGACTTTGGTACTTCCAGGCCAGAACTCTTTTGCCTACACTCTAACTGAGCTTATGGGAAGAATGGCCAATGGGTGCCCAGGCAGGAAGAGAAATCTCCAGGGGAGGGCAAAGACCCTGCAATGGTGCAGTCCCAAGACAGGGGGCTGGTGAGACAGACTCTGGCCTGTGAGACAGTCTTGTTCCATTGTGACCAAAAGAGGCCCAGACCTAGCCATCTCAAAGTCTTCAGGCAACCCCAAGATTGAGTCCCACCCAAAGGGCTGTGGATTCCAAACAAATGTCAGCTCCACCACCAGCACACAGTCCCTAAGCCAGGAGGTTAAAGGACATGAAGACATTGGAAGAATTCAAAAGGAGCAGCCCTTGCCCTCCCATGTCTCTCAAAGTCTTCAGCAGACAGATCAAGACAGGCTAACGCCCCTTGGCCGCTAAGCTGATGACTAACAAATAATGGCTGCTTGCAAGCTGCTGGAGGAACCTCCCATTAAGAGGCAGGCCAGAGGCCATCTACCTTCAGGCAGAAAAGTATTTACAATCTTTCACTTTAATATCAACCTTGTGGTCACCATATTTTCTAATTACTGCTTCTTATAAAAAGGCCAAGTACAATGCAGTTAATTGGAATGTTTTAGTTACTACCCATGTCTCTACAGCATGCTGAAGTAGGCAGAGGCAACAGGAGACCAGGAAAATAGCTGGAAGACAAGGAGCAGCCCAGGAATGAATGTGGGTGTCACTGGGAGCTGAATATGGTATGTTCTAGGATAAGAATCCACCAAGTCTCAACCGGTAGCTGGATAACTTAAAATGTGGTACAGCCATAAAATGGAATACTATTCAGTAATAAAAACAAATGGAGTACTGACACATGCCACAACATGGTAGCCCTTGAAAATATGCTAACTTAAAGGCAGACCAAGAAAGTTTCATGGTGTATGATTCTTTTTATATGAAATAACCAAAACAGGCAAATCCATAGAGACAGGAAGTAAATTAGTGATTGCCAGGAGCTACGGGGAAGGTGGGTAGAGACTGGCTCCTAGAGTTACAGTGTTTCTTTTGGGGATGATAAAAATATTAAGATACTGGTATGTTTGTACAATCTTGTAAATATACTAAATATGCTAAAAAACCACTGAACTGTACACTTTAAATGGGTACAATTTATGACATGTGAATTTAAGATGAATTGAAAACAAAAAAGAGTCAGGCACCATCTTTGATGGTGACCACATTCATTTAAGAGATAAAAGGGGATGGGGAGGCTTGGCGCAGTGGCTCACGCCTGTAATCGCAGCACTTTGGGAAGCCAAGGCGGGTGGATCACCTGAGGTCAGGAGTTTGTGTGACCAGCCTGACCAAAGTGATGAAACTCTACCTCTACTAAAAATATAAAAATTAGCTGGGCGTGGTGGCGCATGCCTGTAATCCCAGCTACTTGCGAGGCTGAGACAAGAGAATCGCTTGAACCCGGGAGGCGGAGGTTGCAGTGAGCCGAGATCACGCCATTGCACTCAAGCCTGGGCCACAAAAGTGAAATTCCATCTCAAAAAAAAAAAAAAGAGGGATGGAGAGAAGACAGAGTCACATACACACACACTCCACCATAGAAGAATGAACAGAAAACCTGCGAACCCGTTCTATACAAAATCATATCCTCCAAAGCTTCTTGGGAAACAAGCAATTTTCCAAATGTGATTTTGGTTAGTGCTGGATCTCGGGGAGGGATGCTTACAAACGCATGGGAACTCCAAGACCTTGTGAAAGATAAGAGAGGACAGTATACCTTGGGTTAATGGTGCTGATGAAGAAACATGGGAGAGAGGACTGTTTCAAGGCATGTGGCTAAAAAACAACAGAAGAGCAGTTGAGTCAACAAAACCACAGGCAATTCAGAAACCTGAATCTTAGAGCCCATTCTCTACTACCCTGTGACCTCAGTTTCTCTACCTAAAAAAAGTGGGCATGAAATCACATACCTAAAACCCCTTGACTAGCTCCCACATCATTTATTTAACCTTGAAGGATAAACCATGTAAATGAAGACAAAGAATTATATCAGGTCCAAGGCAGCTAAGATTTGCTATTTCTTCTTCCCACTACACAGGGGATTTCACAGCCAGAAATTTTAGGTCTACCATGGAAATTGTTAAGAGACGAAGCCAACAAATGACCTTTGAGAGGTACAAAGCCAGCAAGTAACAGGGTCCTGGTGACCTGGAAGGGTTATTTTAAATCCATGAATCATCAGATTGCAGCAGATATTAAAATCACAACTTCTAAAAAATTCCTTTCTTTCTCCATGGCTGGGAGCTCTCAAGGCTTGATTTTTCTAATTAGGTTCTCCTCTCCATTCTGTATTTCTTTCCCCCATTCCACAACAACAAAAGACAACGAAAGACTTGGTGGTCAAAGAGCAATGAATTAACTTGCTTTAGTGAGTCTACATAGACAGCAAATGCAAGACAGGCTGGGCTCCGTGTCCTCCAACTTCAACTGAAACCGCACCCCGCGCTGCGTTTTCCTTTTGTTTTTTTTTCCCCTTGTCACATTGGAAAGAGGTCAGTGGCTCTAGCAGGGTCTCCCTGTCCAAATTTTTATTGTCAAATTCTAGCTGTGACAAGCATGTGGAGATGCTTCGTAACGCTACACCCAGGAAGCCCAAAGGTCAGCAGTGCCTCTGGTTAATTTTGCTTGGGGAGGAACAAACCCCAAAGCCAGGGTGAAGATTTACGGGAGGCTGACCTTCTGGAGGCCCCACGACCCCCCTGCATGCAAGTCTTGCTGCCTCAGCCAGAAGCAGCCTGTCACTCAAGTATCATCTTGCTGTAACAAATTACTCCTAACCCAGGATTATGGCTCTTTCCAAATCCCTCCTAGAGAGCAAGGAAATAAACATTCTCTCCCAGGACTCTGCCCCAGTTGTTCCCCCTGTTGGTAATCCTTGTCTCTATTTGCTTCTCCTACAAGCCTTCATCTGGGAGGTCTGCTAGACCATCCCGGCCCACTTTCCTTTCAGACATAAGCTGAATGTCTCAATTGTCCATTAGGCACAGTAAAAGATGAAGGCAGGCTTTCTGTCCGGAGAAGCCTCACACAATAGTTCCCTTTGCCCACACGCTTCTCGTCTGACTGCAGACCCGACGGGTCTAATCCTAGTCACTCAAGGAAGTCCACACCCCAAATTCCTTCCTCACGTTCCATGGGACGGGTGGCAAGAACAGACCATCCCAGAGAAGCAGGGCTGCAGGTCTACCTCCTGGGGATGGCATGACATGTGGGGGTGGGTTGAATAGGGTGGGGGGGGAGAGAAGAGGAGAGGGAGGAAGGAGGGTCGAAAAGAAGAGGCAAGATAGCAGGGTTGCAGGCTGTAGAAACTCCCTCTCTTACCCCTGCCTGCGGTTTCCTTTAATAAACTACCAGGAGATATTTCGAGCACAATAACCTCATTTGGGGAAGGAAATACAGTTTTGTCCACTTCCAAAGTCTCCTGTGAAACACTGGGATATTCCAAGCACTTCGGACACAGAGGGCTATTTTGTTTTTTTAATTGTATACACAGACTGACTAGAATATGCCAAGAAGCAGAGAAGAGAACAATGGATATTATCATCAAAGTGGGTGATTTGAGGAGATAAGGATCTTAGGGCTGTTTTAAGTAAGACTTTCTCCCTGGAGAGAGAGAATGGTTGACAGGCACCCTCTCTGACACATGACAGACAAGGAGAGAAACTCTGAAAGAACCAAAAGACACTGATGAAACATAAACACCCCTATCAAAACCCAGACACCAAATCAAATTCCTGCTTCAAAAACCAAAAAGAAATAAGCAGTTGAGGAACTAGGAATGTAACTTTCTGCAAGAACCAAAAAGTGCTGAAGAAATATAAACGCCCCCATCAAAATCCAGACACCAAATCAAATTCCACTTCCAAAAAGAGAAAGAAAAACCAGTTGAATTAGTCAGCACCACTAACTCATTCCAAAGAAAGGACCACCTTTATTTTCTCATTTTTAGTGCCAGGGCTGACCACTCTCCCTTCTCTGGACCCAGCCACTATGCCTCTCTAACCCAACTCGTTCTCTGCTTTTGTGGTTTTAGTCTTTAAAAGAACTTGGCTTGGGAAAGAGCAATAATGATCCGAAGCTAACCACTTAGCTCATTAGTATGTCATCTGGACAGGCAAAATCAATTCCAACAGCATCGAGTTTGGGTATTCCCTCCTCAAAAGGTCTGCACTATTAATAGCAAGAAAGTTTCCCAGGCTTTGGTTTATTTGTAATCCCAACCAGCCCTGACCACAGAACCTGGCCATCTCCACTTCTAGAGCTCCCAGGGATTCAGGAGATGGGATTTCAGGTCTCAAGTTTTCAACAGCAGTGGAAAGATGTGGAAAGAAGGCTGAACTTAATGGAGGTGGAAGGACACAGGCCAAAGAGGGCTTGATCCCAAGAAATGTCTTGGTAGCAGAGGGTAAGAACTAAGGAATGTCTCTTTACCTATCTGACCCAGCTCCTGGGCCCTCTCTTACAGCCGGACCGAACTCCCTGATTCACCATTGTGGAGTTGGCTGACAGAAGGGTCTAGAAAAAGCAGCAAGGTTACAAACCAAACTTAGGCCAGGCATGGTGGCTCATGCCTGTAATCCCAGCACTTTGGGAGGCCGAGGCAGGCAGATCACGAGGTCAGGAGTTCAAGAGTAGCCTGAACAACTTGTTGAAACTCTGTCTCTACTAAAAATATTAAAAAAAAAAAAAAAAATTAGCCAGGCATGGTGGTGGGTATCTGTAATCCCAGCTACTCAGGAGGCTGAGGCAGGAGAATTGCTTGAACCTGGGAGGCAGAGGTTGCAGTGAGCTGAGACTGCGCCACTTGCACTCTAGCCTGGGCGACAGGGGGTAGGCCAGGCGCGGTAGCTCACGCCTATAATCCCAGCACTTCTGGAGGCTGAGGTGGTTAGATCACCTGAGGTCAGGAGTTCGAGACCAGCCTGGCCAACGTGGTGAAACACCGTCTCTACTAAAAATACAAAAATTAGCCAGGCGTGGTGGCACGTGTCTGTAGTCCCAGCTACTCAAGAAGCTGAGGCAGGAGAATCACTTGAACCCGGGAGATAGAGGTTGCAGTGAGCAGAGATAGCACCACTGTCACTCCACCATGGGTAACAGAGCAAGACTCTATCTAAAAAAAAAAAAAATTAACTTAAAACCTCACTAATTCTGACCCAGAATGCCTGGGTTCAAATTCAGAATCTGCGGCTTGGTACTTCTGGAGCCTTGAAAAAATGACTTTACCTCTCTATGCCTCCAGATCCTTGCCTGTAAAATGTGGATAATAACATCAGGATAATAACTGTAAAGGCTGTGCAACTCTAACCCAAAAATCCAAAATGCTTCAGGCCAGGAGCGGTGGCTCACACCTGTAATCCCAGCACTTTGCGAGGCCAAGGTGGGCAGATTGCTTGAGTCCAGGAATTCAAGACCAACCTGGGCAACATAGCAAAACCCTGTCTCTACAAAAAATATAAAAAATTAGCCAAGGCTGGGCACGGTGGCTCACGCCTATAATCCCATCACTTTGGGAGGCCAAGGTGGGTGGATCACTTCAGGTCAGGAGTTCAAGACCAGCCTGGCCAACACAGTGAAACTCCGACCCTACTAAAACTACAAAAATTAGCCAGGAGTGGTGGCACACGCCTGTAATCCCAGCTACTCGGGAGGCTGAGGCAGGAGAATCGCTTGAACCCGGGAGGCGGAGATTGCAGTGAGCCAAGAACGTGCCACTTGCACTCCAGCCTGGGCACCAGAGCGAGACTTGAGACTCCAGACTCCGTCTCAAAAAAAAAAAAATCCAGTCACAGTGCATGCCTGTAGTCCCAGGTACTCAGGTGGCTGAGGTGGGAGGATCACTTGAGCCCAGGAGGTCATAGTTGCAGTGAGCTGTGATTGTGCCACTGTACTCCAGCCTGGGCAACAGAGCAAGACCCTATCTCATTATTTAAAGCTTCAAAATCTGAAACTTGACACCACAAGTGGAAAATTCTACACCTGACCTCAAGTGAGGAGTCACAGTCAAAATGCAGTCAAAACTCTGTTTCATGCACAAAATTATTTAAAATATTGTATAAAATTACCTAAGGTTTACATAAGGCTGTGCACAGTGGCTCACATTGTAATCCCAGCACTTTGGGAGGCCAAAGCGGGTGGATCACTTGAGGTCAGGAGTTCGAGACCAACCTGGCTAACAGGGTGAAACCTCATCTCTACTAAAAATACAAAAATTAGCTGTGCGTGGTGGCAAGCCCCTGTAATCGCAGCTACTCAGGAGGCTGAGGCAGGAGAATCGTTTGGACCCGGGAGGTAGAGGTTGCAGTGAGCCAAGATCACACCACTGCATTCCAGCCTGGGCAACAAGCGTGAAACTCTGTCTCAAAAAAAAAAAAAAAAAGGTTTATATAAAACATAAATGAATTTCCTGTTTAGACTTGGGTCCCATCCCCCAGGATATCTCATTATGTATATGCGAATATTCCAAAATCTGAAAAAAATCCAAAATCCAAAACACTTCCAGCCCTAAGCATTTTGGATAACGGTTATTTAACCTGTACTCCTTCATAGGATGTATATGAGTTTGTGAATAGCAGTCTACCCACTGCAAATTCACTCCCATGATGTATGAGATAGAAGTTTACAGGGTTTATGTCCATAAGCAAGCAAAAAAAGAAGCAAGTGACTTTTTGTGTGTTTGTTTGTTTTGTTTTGTTGTGAGAGTCTCACTTTGTTGCCCAGGCTGGATGGAGTGCAGTGGCATGATCTCGGCTCACTGCAACCTCCGCCTCCCAGGTTCAAGCCATTCTCCTGCCTCATCCTCTCGAGTAGCTGGGACTGCAGATGCATGCCACCATGCCCAGCTAATTTTTGTATTTTTAGTAGAGATGGGGTTTTACTGTGTTGGCCAGGCTGGTCTTGTACCCCTGACCCCAGGTGATCCGCCCACCTTGGCCTCCCAGAGTGCTAGGATTACAAGCATGAGCCACCAAGCCCAGCACCAAGTGAGTTTGCAAGTAAATGCAGTAAGTCAGCAGAGAGACTACCCAGGTTGGACACCTGATTAACAGACCCACTGATAGTGACCTGCCATTATTGTCTACATGCAAGTCGCAGTGGCTCACGCCTGTAATCCTAGCACTTTGGGAGGCCGAGGTGGGCGGATCACAAGGTCAAGAGACCTGGCCAACATGGTGAAACCCCATCTCTACTAAAAATACAAAAAATTAGCCGGGTGTGGTGGCAGGTGCCTGTAGTCCCAGCTACTTGGGAGGCTGATTCAGGAGAATGGCGTGAACCCAGGAGGTGGAGCTTGCAGTGAGCCGAGATCACACCACTGCACTCCAGCCTGGGCAACAGAACGAGACTCCGTCTCAAAAAAAAAATTAGAAAATAAATAAAATAAAATAATACAAAAATTAGCTGGGCGTGGTGGCGCACACCTGCAGTCCCAGCTACTCGGGAGGCTGAGGCAGGAGAATCGCTTGAACCTGGGAGGCGAAGGTTGCAGTGAGCTGAGATCGTGCCACTGCACTCCAGCTTGGGTGACAGAGGGAGACTCTGTCTCAAAAAAAAATAAAAAGAAACAGTTCATTCAGGTATTTTAAATATATCCCTCTGCCTTTCTACCTGTCCCTTGAAAAGCGGCTTTGCCTTGAGAATTAAACTCCAGCCGCCTAAAGTTTCCCAAATGCCTAAATGAGAGGAAGCCAACTTAACGAGGTCTTGCTGCGGTAAAACTGGCATGTGAAACTCAGTCCCTGCTCAGGTGCAGGTGAATACACAGTCATCCCAACCAAAAGGTCTTCCCGAGTTCAGCCCAACTCACTTTGCAGACACGGGGCACAAAGCCAATCGCAAGCACCTCAAGTGGAGAGGAAAAACGCTAATCCAGCACATGGTCTTGAATGGCACTTCACACTATGCCTTTAATGCCAGTGTGCCCCGGAAACACCCCAGGAGCCCTCTTCTCGGCCCCCACAATGTCTCCTTGCTCCTTTCCCTTTGGACTACTGAGCCCCCAAGTCCACTAATTGGACCTACTACTCTGAAGACTCAAAGCCAGCTCAGACCTCAGTTCAAATCCAAGTTCCATCATTTCGTTCATTCAACAAAACATTTATCCAGTGCCTAATACATGCCAAGTGCTGACATCCAAAAGAGTTGGGCTAAGAGGATATAAAAAGCAGACCATCTCAAAGTGGGTGAGCTTGGGCAAATGATCTCACCTCTCTCAGCACAGCTTCCCTCATCTGTGAAATGGGAATGCAAACAGCCATCTCTCAGAGTTCGTGTAAGGATCAAATGCCTGGCATTGTGCCTGGTGTATGGTAAGTGCTTGGTAATTGCTAGCTATTATATTATAAGCTATTATCTTGTTATTAATATAATCAGTATCATCAGGATACAATCCCTTGAGATGTTGCAAGGTTTTAAATCATCCAAAAAGTAAATCTGCAGATACACGTATTAACCACTGCTTAAGGGGGAAATGAACACTTCAGGCTAAGTAAAGCAGAGTGACCAAAAGTCTTCCTAGTTAACCAGCCTCGCCCCTACTCCCACACCTTATTCACTCATTTCCCCAGCTTTCTGGTGAAGTGGAATTTTCCTGTTTCTCCATATGGGCTCCTCCCAGGCACACGGAAGCTCAGCTGCAGGCCGGATGTTCTAAGTTGCTGTATCTCTCCCTTCCAACCAGTTCTCAAACTTATAGAGATTTTTTAAATGTTTGCAAGCCCAGCAGAATTCTGATTCTTACAATCACACTCTGCCCACAGGGGACACACAGAGCACAATCAGCCATGAGGAGGCAAAGCCGTCCCACAAAACAGGAGGTCACGATGCATTTGGGTGAAACCTGGCAGCAGCTGCCCAAGGGCTACCAAGAAACCACATGAAATCATCATCCCAAAGAGGTTTTGCAATGTGCACAAAATAAAAATGAAAAAAGAAAACAAAATCTCAAAGAAAACCTGCCACTTCTCTCTAAGGCCATGTCTTGATTTCTTTTTCCTCATCTTTCTTCAGAGATGTCAATAAGATTTAAAACATAGCCTGTTAAAAGATTGCCTAAAGAAGGCGTGGACCGTCAAGAAAGAGAAATTCAAAGAACTCTTGGTGCCCCGGGCTTACCAGCACAAGGCATAAAAACAAGGGTCAGCCACTTGGCACCCTGTTTTGGGACCGTCGCCAGCCTCTGGTTCAGTCCAAAGACCAGTGTGGATTTCCTCCTCCTGCACTGGCCATGTTCTCTGAGAATAGGGAAAGCAAAAGTCCACGCTGTCAACAAGCCAAGGGAGATGCAAAAATGCCCAGAACACACACACGTGGAGAGTTCAGTTTTGAGTGTGGTTTAAAGAGTGGGAAGTCAGACCAGTTCTGGTGTTTGAATCCCAGACCACCAACTACTTCCTGAGAGACCCTGGGGGGGGGGGTTACTTAACCTCTCTGAACCTCAGTTTCCTCTTCTATAAAATGGGAGGTAACAGTACTTTCAGAGTTGTTCCCAAATCGTAATTGTAGGCACCAGCTTAGAGTAGTACACCCAGCATATGGCAAGTGCTCAAGAAATGTCAGCTCTTACCACCGTTGCTATTCTTATCCCAAAGTTGGTAATTGCCTCATTTGGTGATTTGGGCAATAACGTCAGGAAGTGCTTTTTGTTGCTGTTATCCAACAATGCAGTATGTTATCAGAAACTTATTTCCTAGGAGGTGTACATAAAAAGGGAAGGTGTGTGGTGAGAAAAAGAAAACAATAATAAGTAGCAGAATCATCTAACATTTGCAGTCTTACCATACAGAATGCACTCTGATATTTTACCCATTTTCCGGATGAGTTTTCAGGAAACTGAGCTGGAAAAGAGCTCAGGCAACCCGCCCAGGGTCACAGGATTTGGAAGTGAAGGTTACGAGGGCAGGAAACATGTTTGTCTCACTGTGCTCCTGTGCCAAGCATGAATGGTCTCTTTAAGCCTCATTTAACATTCGACAAATATTTATTGATGCCAGCACTTTGCCGGGCATTATGCTGGGTATACTAGAGACAGAAGAGAATGATCACAGGGCTTAGGAGTCAGGTGACCTGGGTGACAAATCCCAGCTGGCACTCAACTGCTGTGTGACAATGAGCAGAGAGTTAGTCTCTCCGACCTTCAGTTATTGTGAAATAATTTCCCCTCACCCCACCTCCCTCATACTGTAGATGCAGAGTCCATTAAACAACACCTAGCTAGCTGGCTGCTTTGGCAGGGCCTCAGAATTCATTCAACACTGGTTCCCTCCCCTCTGTCCCCCTCGCATCCCCTCTACCTCCCAAAACAAGCCCTGGTTAATGCATCTATAAAATGAAGGTAATAGTAATATCCCTTCAGAGGGCTGTGGTGAGAACTAAATGAGGTCAAGTATTTGAAAAGTACTTAGACAGTAAAGTATTATAAAAACACAAGTTATTATTATTGCAGGAATGCACCCCACCTCTGCACCCAGCTGCCTCGTTGCAACCAGGAATTGGCTCTTTGCACCATGTCAGCAAAGCCCACTCCATCAGGTAAAGCCCACCTGGTCCTCCAGCCCTGGACGGAAGGGAGAGGGAGAGTAGGGGGTTAGGAGGAGGGTGTGAACAGGAGCCAAGCTCTGCAGGATGCTCATTTCCAGGCAGGAAGAAGGACCACACAGCTGGAAGAATCCAGACACACGGGGTGAGGGGAGGGGGAGGTAGCTCTGCCACTCCTGAGACGGTGCCCACAACCTTCTTCCCAGCTGCCTCCCATCAGCATGGAGGCCGCCACATTTGTCTTCCTACCCACGTCAGTCAAAGAAGCATTCCCAGACCCCGTCCAGTAGGTCAGGCACGTTCTGGACAACAAGGACCCTAAGGTGAGCTGTGAGGCAGCATGGCTGCCCTCACTGACCTCATTATCTTCAGGCCCAGAAGATTCATTAATTAAAACAACACAACACACACACTCACTTCTAAAAAGCTTACCCTCGGGCCACAGCACTTTCCAGTATTTTAAGAGGCATCCACCCACTCACCACCTATTATTCCTGCTTTTAAAGAAGGGCAAAGGTGACATTTCAGCAGGCCACCGGCTCAAAGGTTACAACAAAGAAACCAACAGGGGGGTTCTGGGTTGTCAAGCCTTTAACATAACGTAAACCTGCCTCCATCCGTATCGCTGCACTTAAACTGTCAAACAAGGCGATGGTTTACTTTTCGTTAAGAGGCAGGTGTCAAGACTGGCTGAAGTCCACATGAAAAAAAAATGTCAGTTGTTCATGTGACCGCCTGCACACCTGAAAAATCAATATATCCAAAACACTCATCCATTTACCACTTTAAAACAGCAAAAGAAAAAAATCAACCACCTTTTACAATGCTTTTCTCCAAGTGGATTACAGACCCTTTTTTTCTCTAAACATTATTTTAAATCGAAAGTACAACTTTAAAACATATATTCAGTTTATTTTTCAGTAAACTATCAGATAGCTATAACTTACAGAGGACCCAAGAGATGAAAGGGGCGACCAAGATCGGTGACATTTGAATTTGGCTGCAGAAACCCAACGGTTCAATTATGTCTGTGGAGTGAAGTCCTGTGACCAAAAAGGGCAAAGCCCAAGGGTCCCCTACTTCTCGCCACTACACCCAGAAGGACTCATGGGCCCGCCCCCTCCCCCCCCCGAACAACCATGAGTGAGCCTTTCTAACGAGGACACATTCCTGAGACCTAGTTTGGTGTCACTGCCTTTATTACTGTGTCAATCAGGCAAGCAGGAGCGACTGTTAACCCCTGACTGACCCCAGACCCCACCAGAACGGCAGCCTCAACCACGCCGGGGTTAAGAGACTCCTGCTCTGTCACCATGGTGTGTCCAACATGTTTCTTTGACATCTCAAGCCAAGGCACACGACATTCCTGTCCATGAGGACTTCCCCAAAGGTGCTTGCTGGCAGAGAGAAGAGTGAGGATGCTCTACCATTCACTGCTTCCACCTTCTCCATCTGCCAGGACAGGTGCCATTTCTTACCCTGGGTCCCATTGGCCCGGGACCCTCCCAAGATTTGTCCCTCCCTCTTATGCCCCACTGGATGCTACTTGGGTTTCCACCATCACACCCACAAGAACTTTCTTCACTTCCTGACTCTCCCAGCTGCCTCCCAGAGCCAGGCCCTGTTCCTCCCAGCTCCCAGCACCGCAGCTGGCCAGTGCTAGGTGACCAGGAAATGTACACTGGACAAACAGATCCCGGCAGTCCACCCCAGCCAGAGGGAATCCCCAAAGCAGGCACAAACAAAAGGATTCACAAGAGAGGCCGGGTGCAGTGGCTCACACCTGTAATCCCAGCACTTTGGGAGGTCAAGACAGGCGGATCACTCGAGGTCAGGAGTTCAAGACCAACCTGGTCAACAGGGTGAAACCCCGTCTCTACTAAAAATACAAAAAAGTACCCAGGCATGGCAGTGGGCACCTGTAATCCCAAATACTCAGGAGGCTGATGCATCATTTTATAGATGCATTCTGTAGATTGCTTGAACCTGGGAGGCAGCGGTTGCAGTGAGCCGAGACCGCGTCACTGCACTCCAACCTGGCGACAGAGTCTCTGTCTCAAAAAAAAAAAAAAAGGACTCAGGAGAAAGCCTGCAAGGACCACTCAGTCTTTGGCTAGAGGGGCCCTTTCATGAATGCAACATGTCACAGAGGCCTGAGAAGACCACTCACACTGCCCAACCCAGCATTCTCAGCACCCAAAGGACAGAAAGAATGCAGCAAAGAACAACAGGGCAACACTCCCCAGAAAGATGATTTCACCTCCTCCCACCTCTTAAGAGAGGGTGATCTTTATTGAGCACCTACTATGTTACGTGCAGGCACTGGTCAAACACTTTATGCAGCTCATGTAATCATCACCACCACTGACAATATAAATGTATGTGTTTCCTCAACAGTCAGTGATGGACTCAGGGGCATGCATTAAATTATTCAGTGTCTCTTAGTGACCACAGTTCCCAAAGCACCCAGCACTGTGCCATCTCCACTGTGGGGACCCACAACTACATGCTGACCACCCAAATGTTACCTTACTCTGCTCTCTCCAGCCCTCTTAATACACTAAGTTTATTTGTTTGCAAAAAAGATGCATTTTAAAGACCCCAGGTTTACATCTGCCCGCGCTGGATCTCGGCTTTCTAATCCATAAAATGAATGGAAACGTAACTCTGTTTGCAGGGCTGCTACGAAAAGTAAGAGACCCCATTAATAGGCCCAGCGTAGGATTCAATAAAAACTTATTTCCCATTGTCCTTTTTCTGAGAAATAAGGTGACTGGGACAGGAATGTTATCCCAATGACGACATGGCTTCAGAGATTCTCTCTGCTGGGCACACATCCTGCAAGTAGGAGGACACTGGATGGAGGGAAGGAAGTCTACAGTGACCAGAGAGGGTGTCTCCTGTGGACCAGCCTTTCCCTGGCTCAACTGCAATAGGCCACACCCAAGAGAGCCCTCTGCCCCCCTCCTCCTTCCCAGCCAGGCTGGGGCCAAGGAACACAGGGTTCCCCCAAGATTTTGTATTTAAAGAGGTCTCTGACACTGCAGTAAAGTTTGCAAAGAAGACGGCGTGGGCAGGTGAAAAGTCCACCTGAGGAGGAAGTGGGCACATGGGATGCTGAGCTCTCCCTCCACCACTGGTCATTTGTTTCCTCGTGGGTAAAATGGGAAAATGCCAGCTTCTACCAACCACACAGCACCCTGCATCAGAGCAGTCACTCCTGGCTCACGGAGGAAATCAATGAGAAAAGTCTCAGGCTCTGCCCCAGATATTACCGCCCTGTGGGACCGGAATCTCTCATGGTTTAAGAAAGTCTTACCAACTAAACACAGTGTCACTATAAGAAATCATTCTGGATAGTAGATCTCTATCGATTTTTGGCTTCATGACAGGCTAGGATTTGAGTATTCCTGGCTGTTCCACGTTTATAGGAGACAAAGAGTGGAAGGGAGCGTGTTGGGGAGTGGAGAAGAGATATCGCTGGTACAAAAATCCCCTTCTCTGCTTGCCGGGGGCTCTTTGCAAACTGGACATAAGCCTCAGGAAGTGGTCAGTCCTCTGGGTTTCTAAGCCTCTGGGCAGTGAGACACCAGCAAGTTTAGAGAACTGCCAGGGGCACACAAGGGTGCTCCCGCGTGGGATGCTGTCAGGATCTGGTGGGCAGCAGAGGTATTTAGGAGACAGTGGCTTCTGATTAGCTGGCGGGTACAGGTGCCCATCATGCTACTAAGGGGGAAAGTAAATCAAATCTTTCCTTTCAAAAAAAAAAAGCCTTGCCCCGTGGTGTTCCTTTCCTCCCTCTCCACCACCAGGGCAAATAAAACAACTCTCCAGCAGCTGATAAATTCAATTCCAGTCGAAGTCAGCTGGGATGAAGGAAGGGAAAGAGCGGAGAGCTCCTCGCTCTGTCTCTAGGCTCCACCCGAGCTTCAGGGTGCCCGCCTCGGCATGCCAAAATTGCACGAAGAAATGAAATATTGACACACACTTGAGACCTACATGAATCAATCCAGAACATGCTGCGATAGAAAGGATAATTCTGAATCCCCACCCTCTCAACTCAAGTACATCCAGATCCCCAGGAAGCTGATTCCCCAGATATCATTAAATTTAGTAAACCTCAAATTTAAAACAAATACACCAGCCAGGCTCATGCCTGTAATCCCAGCACTTTGGGAGGCTGAGGCGGGAGGATCACTTGAGGTCAGGAGTTTCAGATCAGCTTGGCCAACATGGCGAAACCCCATCTCTACTAAAAATATTTTAAAATTAGCCAAGCATGGTGGCACGTGCCTGTAATCCCAGCTACTCAGGAGGCTAAGGCAGGAGAATCACTTGAAACCGCGCAGTGGAGGTTGCAATGAGCCGAGATCACACCACTGCACTCCAGCCTGGGCAACAGAGCAAGACTCTGTCTCAATTGAAAAAAAAAAAAAATACACCAAGCATGGCCTAGCCTGGCAATACAGTACTTTAGTACGCCATTTAGTACTGCTTTATTACTGCGTTACCATCAGGCAGATGGTCTTAACCCCAGACCCCAAGGAATGGCAGCCCCAACCTTGCCAGGTAAGGAAACCCCTGCTCTGTCACCACAGTGGGACCAATGTGTTTCCTTCACATCACTTGTCCACGATCTGAAGCACACGTTACGTTACTGATTCTCATCCTTCACTTTCTTCCATGTTTCTTTTTTAATAAAGAAAATCAATTGAGCACAGGCACAGGGGCTCACGCCTGTCATCTCAGCACTTTGAGAGGCCAAGGTGTGAACCTTTGGCGTCTTTGAAGCCCAGGAGTTCAAGACCAGCCTGGGCAACATAGTGAGACCCCCATCTCTACAAAAAAAAATTGTTTTTAATTAGCCAGGAATGGTGGCGCATGCCTGTAGTATATAGTTCCAGTTACCTGGGAGGCTGAGGCAGGGGGATTGCTTGAGCTCAGGTGTTTGAGGCTGCAGTGCAGAGAGCTGTGTGCAGTGAACTGTTTTCATGCCACTGCACTCCAGCCTGGGTGACAGAGCTGAACCTGGTCTCAAAAAAAAAAGAAAAAAAAAAGCCCATCAGCCCATCAGGCAGGAAAAGCCCAGCAGGAGGATCACACCTGGCACGAGGCAGGGAGCTGCCAGGGCCTCATGCGCCTCCATTCTGGGGCAAGCTAATAATAAATAATAATACTTTGTGCTTCCCCGGTGCCTTTCATCTGAGGATTTCAAAGTGCTCTGCAAACATTAACTAATTATTCCTCACAGAATCCTGCAGAGACAGCAGAGGAATGGAATTGATGTGGCCTGGACAGGCAAAAATTTCAGAGTTTCTGTTTTCTTGAAACGGAATCGCGTTCTGTCGCCCAGGCTGGAGTGCAGTGGTGTGATCTCGGCTCACTGCAACCTCCACCTCATGGGTTCTGGAGATTCTCCTGCCTCAGCCTCCCAAGTAGCTGGGCTTATAGGCGTCCACTACCATGCCCAGCTGATTTTTGTATTTTTAGTAGAGATGGGGTTTCACCATGTTGGCCAGGCTGGTCTCAAACTCCTGGCCTTAAGTGACCACCTGCCTCGGCCTCCCAGCGTGCTGGGATTAACAGGCACGAGCGACTACAGCCGGTCAAAACTTTAGAATTTCTAATGTCCAAGGATTCCAGACTTTCCCAAGGATGAAGTCTCTCATAAAGGACAGAAGGAGGAAATCTCCTTTTAGTTCTCTCTTCTTTTTTTGAGACAAAGTCTCGCTCTGTCACCCAGGCTGGAGGGCAGTGGCACAATCACGGCTCACTGCAGCCTCCGCCTCCTGGGATCAAGCAATTATCCCTGCCTCAGCCTCCCGAGTAGGTGGGATTACAGGTGTCCACCACCACACCTGGCTAATTTTTGTATTTTTAGTAGAGACGGGGTTTCGCCATGTTGGTCTTGAACTCCTGACCTCAGGTGATCCCCGCCCCCTCAGCCTCCCAAAGTGCTGGGATTATAGGCATGCGCCACCACGCCCAGCCAATCTACTCCTTTTAGGATGGAGGCTTAGCACTGGGCTTCCTGAATTCTCACACTGACATAATCAACCAATAAAGCTCCCAATGTCAAGCAGGTACTTCCATTCTAGAAGCATCCTTGGCCCTGAAATTAACCGTTACAAAACTACCACCAAACTGTCTAAATCAGGTCCCAGAAGGAGTGTAACTAGCAGCAGATGACCTTCTCATGGGCCCCTGAAGCCCCCTGCTATGCCCCAGGGTAGGGGGCTTTATAGTTACTGGGTCCTGGGTGTTAGGAAGAGAATGCAGAGCGTGGACATTTTTCAGGATTTTAACCATCACTGTTTCAGCTGAATGTTGACCCAGAAACTAACCCATTCCCTGTCTAACCACCCTTCTTAATAAGGACCAAGCACTCGAGGCACACGCCCTTGGTGTGTCTACCCCTGTCCTCCTGTGTTAACTCAACTTCTTTTTACATCCAAGTTTTGAGACAGCGCAGGGACCCCTTTTAGGGGACTGCAGGGCAATACCCCCCAACATAAAAATTTTTTAAAACTTCAGTTCCTTCTAAAGAAATTCCAGGCAGCTTAGCTAGCTTTAAAAAATAAGTTAACAACTCAATAAACAAAAAACTAATAGTAGCTTAAAACAATAGCCAAAAAAGAGTCACGGGGTGTTTGATTCCCTCTAAATACCAATAATATCATCTCAATACATGTCCCTGACTTGTTTTTCAGAAAGATGGACCCCACCAAATGGATCCGGTGGTCGGCAGACCTCAGATTAGGAGAAAGTGGGGACTAACCTCCAACTGCTTTTCTTTGCTCTAAAGTTCTTTCCAAGGAGGGGCCTAGAAAAAGACATGCCCACGAGCCAGACCTAACATTCCTTTCTGCTGACCCCAAATCTTTAATCAAAGCTTATCTTCCTTAACCAATTACAAACCAAAAAAAATCTTTAAATCCACTTATGACCTATGAACCCCCACTTCAAAATATCCCACCTTTTTAGGCCAAACCAATGTCTTACCTCCCTGTATTAATTTACCATTTTGCCTAGAACTTCTGTTTCCCTAAAATTTACCCCTTTCTTTCAAAACACTTGCTTACAGGCCAGGCACTGTGGCTCATGCCCATAATCCCAGCACTCTGGGAGGTCAAGGCGGGAGCATCACTTAAGGTCAGGAGTTCGAAACCAGCCTGGGCAACATGGTGAAACCCCATCTCTACTAAAAAGACAAAACTTAGCCAGGTGTGGTGGCGCACGCCTGTAGTCCCAGCTATTCAGGAGGCTGAGGCAGGAGAATCGCTTGAACCTGGGAGGCGGAGGTTGCAGTGAGCTGAGATCACACCACTGCACTCCAGCCTGGGTGACAGAGCAAGACTCAGTCTCAAAAAAAAAAAAAAAAAAAACCACTTGCTTATAAACCATGGGAGAGGTCAGGTCTTAAGCGTGAGCTGCCGGATTTGCCCTGCTTGGTGCCCTACAAATAAATACCCTCCTTTCTCCCACCGCAAACCTCAGTATGAATACTGGGCCGGACTGCACCAGGCAAGAAGACCCCAGATGGGTTCGTTAAGTTTCAGCAACACGCGTAGAGTAACAGAAGGAAGCTGGATGTGTGGGGCACCTCAGTCAGTCAGCACTTACTGATTCTCACAAATCAGTCAAAATTAATCATGTGAACTACAATTGAGTGTTATTTTTAAGAAAAATATTTTGGTTCCTTCAAACACTTAACATAACCCCAAAATATGCAAAGCAAATATTCCCTAGAAATATCCAGAAGGAAGCTACAGAAAGGAATGGTTTAGCCAGGCAGGTGCTTGTATGTAAATGACAGAGCTGTTAAGAGACCTGGAGACAAGTTAAAGGCCTTCCTGCAGCTCCTTACTCAATGCCAGCAAACCCTTTCATCATAGAGCAGATATATTTCAGTTTTGGGTTCTGATCAAATTACCTGTAATTCAAAAGTCCTGGGTATCTCCTTCCTAACATTCCTCTCCTCTTAGAATTCTGTCTTTCTTCCTTTTGAGTGCCTTTCCACTAGTTCAGACCACCATCCTAGCAACACACTGCTGTCCTCTGAACCCCTAGAACCCCCCATAGACACTCAACAAATATTGCTCACGTAACAAAGTAAGAACACTATCGCGATGGTTTCTCAACCCTGCTCCACTCTCTCCTACGTTTCATAAATGGAGCAGTCAGTCTTCCCTGATTAAAATTCAGCGAGGACTATTCCAACCCCTAAAGCAGTGCTTCTCAAAGGTTCCCACACCTTGGAATCACCTGGGCATGTTTTATAACTACTGGTGCATGGCTCGCATTCCCCAGATGTTCTGATCTAGTTGGAATGGGATGTGACCTGGGCGTTAGAATTTTAAAGGTTTCCCAAGTGATTCTGATGTGTTGCAAAGTTTGAAAACCATTGCCAAGGTGTAGTAGCAGCAATACTCACAGGACTAAACTCAATGGCAATACTCAAGGGAGTAATACTCAATGGCAATACTCAAGGCAGTAATGCTCAAGAGCAATACTCGAGGTAGTAAAGCTCAAGAGCAATCCTTGAGGTAGTAATGCTCAACAGCAATACTCAAGGTAGCAATACTCAAGAACAAAACTCAAGGTGGTAATACTCAAGAGCAATACTCAAGGTGGTAATACTCAACAGTAATATTCAAGGTAGCAATACTCAACAGTGATACTCAAGGCAGTAACACTCAAAAGCAATACTCAAGGTGGTAATACTCAAGAGCAATACTCAAAGTGGTTATGCTCAACAGTAATACTCAAAGTAGTAATATTCAACAGCAACACTCAAGGTAGTAATACTCAACAGCAACACTCAAGGTAGTAAAATTTGACAGTAATACTCAACAGCAATACTCAAGGTAGTAATACTTGACAGCAATACTCAAGGTAGTAATGCTCAACAGCAATACTCACAGTAGTAGCAGCAGTGCAACTGCTAAGGGCTTAGAGAAATGCAAGGCCCCACCCAAGCCAACTGATATCAGAATCTGCATTTTAACCAGAGCCCCAGAGAATTTGAGGCCTCATTAGCACACAGAATTCAAAGCCTGTTGAGTACAGAATACCACACAACCATTCTAGCTTGGAAACCCCCCACTACCACCAGATCTCTGGCTTGGCTCCGGTTAACCCCATCTTTCCTCTGACAACTCTATGGCCCTGTGCTTTTGTTCATGCTGATTCCTCTACCTGGATGCCCTTTCCTAAGCTCTATGTAAGAAAATGACTGCTCATCTGCCAAGCCTTTAGCATTCAGGTACCATATTTTGTTCCAGTCTCCCGGAAACCGCTCCTCCCCTCCTGCCACTAACCATTAAGCATACTCCAACTAAAGCAGGGTTTCTTCAAGGTGAGGACACCAACTCTGCAGGCAGATACACCCAGATGCAAAGCCACCTTCCACCACTAATTTCCTTTTTTTTTTTGAGACAGGATCTCACTCTCATTGCCCAGGCTGGAGTACAGTGGCACAATCCCAGCTCACTGCAGCCGGACTCAGGTGATCCTCCCACCTCAGCCTCTCAAGTAGCTGAGACTACAGGTGCACACCACAAGGCCCGGCTAATATTTTTGTATTTTTTAGTCGAGATGGGGTTTCACCCTGTTGCCCAAGCTGGTCTGGAACTCCTGAGCTCAAGAAAGCTGTCCACCTCAGGCTCCCAAAGTGCTGGGATTATAGGCCTGAGCCACCACGCCCAGCCTAATTTCTTAACAAAGTAAGAAAACTATTGCAATGGTTTCTCAACCGTGCTCCACAATATCTCCTACATTTTATAAAGGGAGCAATCACAGTCCCCCTGATTAATAATGACCTTGGTGTCCTGAGACCTAAACATCTCTGAGATTCAGTTGTCTTGTCTACAAAATGGAGATGATACTGTCTACCTCCTTAACAGCGTGAGAATTGAGATGATGCAGGTAAAATGCTTGGAAGACTGCTTCATGGGTGATCAGCACAGAAAGCATAGGACTCATCAGGGCTTACTATCCTCATACGGTGATTCCCAAACTGTAAATCATTTAGAGACCTTTGAAATTACTGATGCCTGGCTCCTCCCAAAGTGGGCCCCGGGCATTGGCATTTTTATAAAAGCTCTCTAGGTGAACCTAATGTGCAGCACATTGGGGGAACCACTGCCCTAATACATGATGGGAAGAAGATATCAATGAATGAGGGTGATTGTCACAAAGAATTACTAAGACATATAACCTTTTCCACACCTGCTCCCATGACCCCCTAACTGGCTGCCCTGCCCCACCAATCTCACTCAACTACAAGAAGGCCCTGCCCAGGAATCACAGACTCAAGCTTCTATAGGACATTGCAGGAAAACTCAAAGTTCCCAAAGCCCCCAAAACTCCATTCTCCAATCCCCAAAGGTGTGTTCCAGCCAACTAGACAATGGAACAATGAAAACAGCGCCCATAGGAGCCCGTGGGTGACACACAAGGTTAAAGAAGCCCAACCAAAGACTTAAGACCCCCAAGTGAAAGGTAAACGGACTCACGCAATTGTCTTTTATGGTCTCCCTTAATTACCTAAAAGAACAGTCCATGCTGCTGAACAGGCCTGGAGAAAACCTTTCATCTCTCCCTTACCTCTCCCCTTGAGACTCACCGGGTTGTCTTCAATGTATGAAAGGCTCTGTCCAGGAATGCTAACTTTAATTTACCATCCTCTAAGGAACATGAATTGAGAAGCTAAACAAATTTGACAATGGCCCTTTACAGCTTTAAGTACAGGCAAAAAAGAAGCCCATCTCAGGGACGTCCTGTGAGCATCAGCTCAAGAGGGTTAGGACAAGCAGTAACACTCCCCCTTGAGGAATATTTTAAGGTGGGTGTTTCCTCAACACCCCAGGATATGTCTGAAGCTTTGGAGACCCATCCCTGGAGGCTGGCATATGGTGTTTTCCGAGAATTTCCAGAAGCCCACACCCTTCAGTGGCAAGAGATGCCTTTCAACAAGGCACCAAAAGGACATGTATAATGAATGCAGGCGAGAGTCTCCAGGGCTGAAAACCTAGAACCACAGACGACTCATGCCAGCAACTCTGATCAAGAGATGGCAGTGATTTGCTGAGACCTCTCAGAAGGTAATGCAACTCGGAGACAGGGAAGGCTGCTCCAGGCCAGCTTCCCCGTCCAGCTCAAAAAATGGTGATGACCTGAAAATCAGGACAACTTGGAAGGAGTATCTTTATTTAGAGGGGAGCACAGGAAGCAACACAGGAGGGCCCCTTGGACCCCAGATGAATTCTCATCACTATAAAACTAGACTTCCGGCATTGGCAATATAGTGAGACCCAAACTCTTCAAAAAATTTAAAAATTAGTCGGGCCTGGTGGCGCCGGCCTACAGTCCCAGCTACTTGGGAGTTTGAGATGGGAGGATCACTTGAAGCCAGAACGCAATTGTTACAGTGGATTGCGCCACTGTGCTCCAGCCTGGGCAACAGAGCAAGACTCAGTCTCAAAAAAAAACAAAAACAAAAACAAAAAAAAAACCAAAGCAAAAAAGATGAGATTTATAGAAGGCCGAGGCTATTCCATGAGCAGAATTTTGAGGCCACTCCTGGGTTGAGCAACTCCTCCCTGAGCCTAGGAACAGAAAGATGAACAAGGGAGCCCTAGGAGTCAACAGATGCCCCAAACCACAAGTCACTAAAAGAGGGAAACGAAGGCTAAGCACTTTCTCAAACTGTGGCGCTCCCAAGCATGGTTTTAGGCAGTACAAAGTGTAACTTTAGCAGTTACGGGATTATACTAATGTGTATTAAAAAATAAATAAATAAGTAGCACATCAAACCTATAATTTCACAGGTGTTAATTAAGGATTATAGTGAGACTGAGTTTAAATAAATGAATCAAATGTTTGAATGCATCAAATAAATAAAAGCACAGGTAGTATACAGTTATGCCAAAAACCATGAAGGGGTTATAGTGATGAGGGATGCTTGAGAAGCCACACTAAAGAATCCAAGGTGAATTCTGGCAGCATAGCGCTGATATCATCAAGGTCTCAAGACCCCACAGAAAGGTGAGGCTGAGTGCCGCTACGCAGAGAGACAGGTGTATCCGGGGGCACTGAGAGGCTAAAGGGCAGCTTCACGATGCTGGACACTGACCAGGAAGATGTCCAAGGATGCTCTGAGCATACACCAAAAAGGTACCCAACGCAGGTGTGGGGAAGATGACCATCCCCAGAGTTGAATCGTATGCCAAATGGAATCAGGGCCAAAATGGGTTTGAAAACCGCTCAAACACAGCTTTGGATGAAAATCTAAAAAAAGGAGCATTGCAGAAAATGTTAAATTAAACAACAACCAAAGTGTCCGCAAAGCTCAGCAGAGAGATCAAGCAGAGAAGACGATGGGTCGCTTTCACTTTTGCATGTGATGAAATTCTCATCTCAGCCCTCAGCCCTGAGGCCCTCTCATCGCTGCTACGTCTGGGCTGCACACTTCCCCAAGCCCCAAGCCAAGCTGCCTGCCTGCCCAGCCTTCTTTGAATTCCATCAGAATTCAGAAACACCCAGCTAAATCAGGAACAGTCAGGGGCACAGAGACACCACACTAAAAGGCAGGCAGATAGCAAGTCCCGGAATCGGGGCAAGGATAACTTCAGAGTCTCATCCCATGGGAATTCCCCTCCCCAGATCCTCTCTTTGGGTTTTCTCTACCCCTCATCCTGCCCTCCTACAAACATCTTCTCTCCATGTTTTCACACTTCCAAGGAAAATGGGGAAAGGGAAAAAAGCAGCTCTGACTACAGCCTGAATTCATTCCGAATGTAAAAGAAGCCCTCTTCCAATATTGGGGTGCGTTTCCAGGAAAATGTGGCAGAATCGCTCTGTTTACTCCAGCCTCGGTGATGCTGCCACAACGCAGCACAACCTTCAGTCAAGCTATTAACTTGAACGTTGAACTTCACAGCCTGGCTGTCTTCCTCAGCCTTCCTTTTGATGTTACCTCCAAAGCAAAAGATCAAAGGCTTTGAGTGTGGTGAGGGGAAGTCCCAAGCTCTTAGCCTACCAGCCTGTGATATATGTTAAAATCCTGGCCAAAAGAGAGTGAGCAGGAAAAGGAGCCAGCTCCAGAGAGGCCTGGGGTGGGCAGGGGGCAGGGGATGGAGGCTAGAGAAGGAATAAGGTTGCCTGTGACGGAGGCCTCAGGAACACACAACCCAGATGCTTCAAAAACACAGAACCCCCCCAGAATGAAAGCGCCTTGGCAGGCATCACACGCCCCCACACACCCCTAAGAGAGCCAAATGCTACCCCATGATCCTTCTCTCACACAACGTGCCCCCATCCAATCATCCAACGAACTTGGGCTCACAGCCTAGGAAGAAAGCATTTGTTAACTGAATAGTCATCCCAGGTAGTACACAAGGACAGAGATGCCAATGCTGAAGGGAAAGGAAAGTAGTTTTAAGAGGGTGCAAAACACAGACAGGAAGATGTCTCCCTTAAGGGTGGGCACATAAAGGACGGAAGGAAAAGGGCAGGTGCATCTGTGGGGACAGCAGGTACAGGACTGGAAGTGGGAAGGGCAGGAGGCTGGAGAAGCTGAAAGTGCCAGTGTGGTGGAGGGGTGGGCAGAGGCTGGCCGGTTGCACAGGACTTCAGCAGCAGCACAGCCCTGTCCTGGGCTTTGCCCCACAGGGCATGTTTCTTACGAAGAAACATCCAGAGATGCCAACACATTTCCATTTGGGAGTGGCAAGGAGACACGAAATTAAAATTAAAACACCCATGATGATCCTATGCATATGAAGTTGGAAAAGAAAATTCAGTCTATGGCTATAGGAATCAGAAGTAGTTCCTTCTGGGAGATGGAGTCTGAAAGGGAGCAGGAAGAGCCTCTGGGATGCTGGAAAAGTTCCTTATCTTGATCTGGGTCGTGGTTACACAGGTAACACAGGAAAACCTCACAGTCCTAGATACCTAGGTCTGCGCACTTCGCTGTAAGTTATACCTCAGTAAGTATTAATAGGGGAGGAAAGGAAGAAAAAAAAATCCATCCTGCTGCCTGATCCTCCAGCGTAAGGGATTGAGGCAGAGCCAGGCTCTAGAACACCACACTGAGTGAGCCCTCGGGCTGTGCTTGTTCCCACCCTACAGAATGGGCTGGAAATACAAAAAGTTAAGATTCAACTAAGAAAACAAACAAGCCTATCTCTAGCCCCTTTTCCCCTTTTAGAAACAGAAATTTGGCTAAAGTGATACAGAAATTCTTACGGGACGACTTTCATTACGGCAGAATGTGCTGTTTCCCAAGTTGCCGCCTCTCCCAAGTTCCATTTTATTTCTTATAAGAAAAGTCTCTAAAAGGAATCAGAGACTCTTAGGGTCAAATTTATCCTGACTCTCCCCAAATCTAACAAGTTCTTCCTCTAGGAGACCAACAGAGCCGTTTTTCTCCCCTCCCCTCCTGGTTCTGAAACATTCCTATTGGAATGTTCTTTTCTTACCTCTCTGGATCCCCTGGACCAGTTTTGGTTTTTATTTCCCAGAACACAGAACACCTACATTCCACATTTAAACAATGACACCGTGACCGGCCCAGACAGTTCAAAGAAAACAAATCTGACAGAGGGAACTACCAGATCCATCAGCTAAAATCCTAGCCCAAACCACTCAGAGTATTTTTTTTTCTTTCCTTCCTTATTCCAGGCAAGCAATTTGGGATAACGATGAGGACAAACACTTGGAGAATGACTTCCTCCTCCTCCCCAGCCAACCCCTTTGCAGACCACCTTTCTGGAGCAAGCCTCACCCCGAAGTACAAGGAGGGGCCACACAATCTCAAACCCTTGTGCAAATGGGGCGGCAGGGGTGAGATAACCACAACCGCAGCCTTCGGGCAAGCAGCTCAGGGCACTGTAGGAGCCACTGGGCTCTGCTAAAGGGTTGTCGAGATCAAGGGGAGAGGGTGTCTTCCAAAGCCAGAGCTGAGCCCAGCAGGTCACACCCACAATGAACCTCAGAGTAGAAAAGGACTTAGAATTCAGCCAGGTCATGCTCCCTGTCTACAGTGAGGAAATTTAAGACCAGCAAGATGGGGCACCCCTCCACAGCTACCCTGCTAGCCAGCAGCAGAGATGGACCCACCTCTAACCCATCTTCTGAGACCCAGTCTTTCTCCCAGCACCTCCCCACAATGTGCACAGTGCTGACGGGATCGTGGGAGGGCCCTGCAGCACACACATTCATAATGGGCCATTGGAATGACCAGGCGGCGTGGTAGACCACCTATGACACCGTCTTCAGCGCTAAGAACCTCATTCATGCATGCATTCATTATTCCTGTTTGACCCAACACGTGTTAGGTGCCAGGAAATGTGTCTATGGTCTGGACGGTCCTAAAACAAAAGCCTCCCCCTTCCCCTGAACCAAGGCGCTACAAGAGGTTTACAGAGCAAGACTTTCCCAGGGATCAGAAGGAGGCGTTAAGAAATGGAACCCCAGGCTGGGCACAGTGGCTCACACCTGTAATCACAGCCTTTGGGAGGCCGAGGCGGGCAGATTGCCTGAGGTCAGGAGTTTGTGACCAGCCTGGCCAACATGGTAGAACCCCATCTCTACTAAAACATACGAAAATTAGCCAGGCATGGTGGCGGGTGCCTGTCATCCCAGCTACTCGGGAGGCTGAGGCAGGAGAATCGCTTGAACCCGGGAGGCGGAGGTTGCAGCGAGCCGAGATGGCACCATCGCACTTCAGCCTGGGTGACGAGAAACTCCATCTCAAAAGAAAAAAAAGAAAAAATAAATGGAACCCTTAAAAGTATACTTCGATTCACTGTGGGAAATTTTATGCTAATTGTCTGAAGACATAAGATTGAGTCACAACTGGGAGAAGAAAAATGCCAGACAGAGAAGCTTTCCTATAAAAAGTAAAATTTTTGAAAAGAAATTTGTTATTTCATTAGTCTGGTCTATGACATACCTGGACCTATTTATCTCTTGGGTGTGAAATACAAGCCAAGGACCTTAAAGTTCCACTGTCCAAGTGCTGCACACTCTCCAGGGGAAGGACTGGTGAATGAACAGTTAAACTTTAACTTCCACACCCATCTGCAGCTCCATCACGGCTTCCTAAAATATTAACATGGCTTGCCTGGAGTCTACAGAGACCCCATACTTCCTCTGGCTTCAAATCCATCCTACTCCCTGCCCTGCCAAGACTCCTTGGGCTTTCTCTCCACAGTGGCTCACACTGTTCTTCCTGCCCCAAACAGCACTGCACCCGGAGACTTCTCTACTTCCAGGCACTCTTCTTTCCTCCAATAAAAAGTCCGCCCTCTCCTCAATGAACTGGTGGAATCTCTTCTCAGTCATTAAAGCCAAACTAACTGATACCGGGCAATCAACTTCCCCGTGCCACCTAGGGCTCTGTTTCTTCAATCTGTGACACCCCAATGGGGAGAATCAGCTCTGCTTGATTCTCTCAGCCTCAAGGGTACCTAAAATGCCTCTAAAGGTGCATGTTTCTCCAGGTTCTGCACTCAAAAGGTACTCCTCTGTGGTCCCTGTTCCCTGTGGGTGTGTACAGAGCTTCCAGCTTCCTTCCACCAAGCACAGAGCCTGCTGAAAGCCATGGTGGCCTATATCATCTCAGGGAGTATATTTCCAGCCGAACAGAACAGGGCTCAGATCCTGACGTTGACTGATACTCGCTGCCTGTGGGACCTCAAGCAAGTTCCCTGAAAGAAAAGTTCCTCACCTGTTTCGTTTCATGAGAATCCCATCCACGGTCCTCAGAGAGCTGGAGAAGGGACAATTGCTATGCTCAGTGGTTGGCACAAAGTAGGTTATCTTGATAGATGAGTTCCCTCTTCACCTCCCCTACTTGCCCATAAATCATTTGGTAAGTTACAAGAAACAAAGATAACATGATGCGGGCTGGGAAACAGGATAAGAGAGGGCAGGGACAGGGAAATAGAGGGCAGTCATTCTTTCTGAGCCCCAAAGTGGGAGGGATCCAAGCCCAACCTCAGAGAGCATCCCCAAGCTATGCTGAGGCTCTGAGGACAGCTCGCTACAAAGCAGACACTACTGGCACCACATGGGTGGCTGGGAAACAAAGGTCCTGGCAGCCAAAGGGTCTCCAGGGGCACCTGGGTGAGATCCCACAAAGAGAAGGCATCAAAAAGAGGCCCCAAATCAAGACCTGATCACACATCAGCCACAATAAATAATGTTTGCTCAAAGGTGGGAGGTGGGGGGAGTTGGAAAGAGACAGGCCCTTATTGGAGAAGGCCGACTTGCATATCCAATGTGGAAGAAAAGCTTGTTTTGTATGTTATACAATGGAGACATTGTTCACAAATGCTTTGCCCATACATAATCAGGCCTGCCTCTGGTTATTACATAAGTCTCTGATAGTTTGAGATTCCAAAAATTAATTTATTTCTATACTTATTCATAAGAATAAATATTTCCTTTTATTTTTGTGTGCATACACACACGCGTATCCACGCACAGAACACCACAGGCTCTAAAATGAAATTTAGAGATGAGCAAAATGTATTGACATATGAAATTGTTCAAAATGATTCTATCTAAAGGGATGGTGAACTTTGACTTCTTCAACACATCCTCTTCCAAGAAAAAGTGGAGGGATAATGTGGTTTTTATTTTCTTTCATATCTGCATTTTTTTAAGAACAAGTCTCAAAATAGAAGCAAAGGCACTTTAACAGAACCACTAGATAAATGAAAGGAGATTCTTTTCCTGCTAGTTCTAAGGGCTATTTTCCATCTTGCCTGAATCTTGATGTTCCCATCAACCAACAACAGGACTGAGGCATAGATAAGCATCCCCCACAGCGATCATGGGGGCAGCAAGTGTGAGTTACTTTATCAAATGTAGAAGAGGACACACACACACCCCCACACACAGCCAGGGCTTCTCCACTGCAGCACTAGTGACATGTTGGGCTGGATGACTCCTGTCATAGGGGGCTGTCCTGGGCATTGCAGGATGTTCAATAGCATCCTTAGCCTCTGCCCACGAGATGCCAGGAGTACCTCCCAATGACTGGTCATGCTAAATGTCTCTAAACATTGCCAAATGTCCTCTGGTGAGCAAAATCACTAGCATTTGAAAACCACCAACCTAAACAACTTGAATCCAACAGCCCCAAGGAACAACACAGCAGCCCCCATCCAGCTTCTTTGGTGGTCAGGATATCTGGCACACAACAGGCTCAAGGACCAGCTGACTGAACTGAAAACATCTGGATCAGGGTTTGCCACTTTGATACCTTTGTATGAAGTCCAAGGCCTCATACAAACCCGAACACAACCTACAGGCTTCATAAGTCACAGCTTTTTCTTCCTAAGAACAGGAGCTGGGGGTGAAACCTGTCATCCCATTTAATTCTCATCATCATCCTCGGTGGAAGGTAGTACTGTGCCATTTCACAGATGAAGAAACTGAGGCCCAAAAAGAGATACCAGGATTTGCCTCAAGTCTCATAGCCTCTAAACAGCTGGGCTCAGACCTTAAAAGCCCTTCCTGCCTATGCTGATAATCAGAGACAAGGCAGTGCTGGGTTTCAAAGGGGCTTTTAATTCTTTAGGAAATTACTTTGGAGGAAAAGAAACAAACAAGCCTATCTTAGTGAAGCCAGGCTTAGAGTCACATCTCTTCTGTTTAATCATCACTCAACACTCACAAGACAATAAAAATTCCCTTCGTGTAAACAACGAGTATGATCAAGGGTGAGTTGGTTTGGTTTGCTGTGTATGTGTTAGGGGGCGTGGTAGGGGGTCACCCAAGCCATCTCTTATCCCAGTCCCTCCAAACTTTCTTTGTGTCATAAACCAGAAAGGTTAGGGAGCCCTTTCAGGAGCTACCCTGCCCTGAGTAAAGTTTAGAGTAGTCCTCCCTCCAAACTAAAAGAAGAGAAGGAAAAAAAAAACCCCCACTTAATGATTGAACACTAAGGCATTAGAGATGTGGGCTCCGTAACCCAGCCAGCCAGCCACTTCTCTGAGAACCAACCTACCAGCTAACAGCACAGAACTCGGAGCTGGCTGGCTGGGGTTCTACTTACCCTGCAGGCATTTTTCTTATTTCAAAGTTTCTATTAACTCCCCACTGATGTGCCCTAAAAGAATTTTTAAGGGCTTGGAAACACATAAATAAAATAGTCTTTGTTGGACCACTGCAGCCAAATGAAAGTCTTTCACCTGTAGCAGTGATGATAAAAGTTTCAGGCCCTGCTTTCACAGGAGCCATCCGAAGACGGGAGAGCCTGGAGTTCTCAAACCACCTGTCACTCTCCTGCCCTCCAAGCCAGCACATTCCCCAGCCAAGGCAGGGCAAGGAAGACACGCTCACTGCACACACAGGTTGTAGGAAGCATTCCTGACTCCAGGCCTGCCCTCCGGAGCACTCTGCATTCCTCCTGAGCCTTCCAAAAATACCCAGTTAATCATGTTTGTCAAAACCCTGTTCACACGTAAAGATGAAGCAGAATCCTTAGAGACTGCAGCCAACCTGCTCAGTGGAAGGCCGGGAAGTGAAGGGTGGGGGAATGGCCCTAGCGGGGTTTGGAGGAGAAGAAATAGGGCCCAACCATATCAAACACCCAGAAAGAGAAAAATTAAGATGTCTGTCCAACTGGAATAGTGCAGTAAATCTGATGCCACTGTCTTCACGGGCAGAGCCTAGGGTATCCATATCTCACACTCATGTACGCAGAGCCTTCTCACAGAATTAGGATTCCTTGCCCTCCCCTCTGGGCCCGTGAGATGGCTTGCCAGTGGTAAGGATAACAGCAGCACTGCCAAAGGCCATCCTAAGCAAACATCACTGCTTTCGCTGTCCAGGAAAGCCATCATCCTAACTCCCACTTGGCAGCTATTGAATAGCTATGGTGCTTTGCTGTGTGCTAGGCAGCTATTGAATAGCTATGGTGCTTTGCTGTGTGCTAGGCAGCTATTGAATAGCTATGGTGCTTTGCTGTGTGCTAGGCAGCTATTGAATAGCTATGGTGCTTTGCTGTGTGCTAGGCAGCTATTGAATAGCTATGGTGCTTTGCTGTGTGCTAGGCAGCTATTGAATAGCTATGGTGCTTTGCTGTGTGCTAGGCAGCTATTGAATAACTATGGTGCTTTGCTATGTGCTAGGCCTCAAATCTGGGCTGCTGGTTAAATCCAGGATCTGTCACTTTGCCTTTCTGGACCTAAGAATTCCTCACCTTTAAAAAGACTGGCCATACTATGACCCACTCCCTACCAGTTGTACAACTGTACTTGTATTTGACAGTGGTCTCAAGCCCCAGTCCAGGCAGGTCTCATCTTTGTAGGTTCCCTCCAGAACCTACAAAGTAGTGTCTAATTCACTACCGTGCACCTGGGTAGTGAATTAGACAAACATTAACAAGGTATTGTTCCCTCTCCATCACAGCTTGCTCCCCGAGATGGTGCCTACACCCATCACAGATGGAGTAAACAAACAGAGTGAGACTCGTCTCGGATCTGGAAGGCTGCTCAGGTGTCATCTAATCCCTCATTTCCCAGGTTGCATTATTTGGTCCTACAAAGAACAGTCCAGATTTTCTCTAACTTTAGGACTTCTCAGAGCCTTCAATATCCTAATGAACATCTTCATTCTCCAAGAGGCGACTGCTTAGACAGTGTCCCCTAAAATTACTTAACCATAGAATATCTGGAGAAAATTCTCAGGGCTAGCATCCTACAGGCCATAAACAGTCCACACCCCAATTCATTTTACAGATGAGAAAACAAGCTCCAGGAGGTAAATCGAGAAGGCCAGGATTAGGCCCCATGTTCTCCTCAACCCCAGACCAGCTTCTGAATCCAGTCTGTGTGTCCTAGTTCTAATATGATATAGACAGGGGTATTTATAGACAAGACAGGAGTAAGCACAAATACAAGTTATTTGGGGTCTCCAAGGATCCCCACTGTTCCCGAGGTTTATAGTCAACAGCCATTAAGTAACAGGAAGTTCTAGAAGCATGCAAACCCTTAGGCCAGGATGTTTTCTACATACGCCTTATTTTTGTGACGAGTAACTGAAATTTCAGCGTATTCCATTTTTCATCCACACCATGAGAATAACTAACCAGCAACGCTATCAACCTGTGTTCAAGCCCCTCACAGAGAACTTCATCTTTTGGGTAGCTTCCTCTCCTCCTCCCAGAAAGCAAATTGAGATGGTATCTGCAGAGTGCCTGAAGCTTCCGAGAAGAAAGGCACCAAGCTAAGACAAGATACTATTATATAATAAGGACTCGTAAACCTCCCCACAAAGACATTGGAAGCACACAGACTTGTTCAGGCCCAACGCCTAGTGTGCTACAAGGTGCCTCCCTGCCTCTCCCACACATCAGGGATGGGGCTTCCAAGCCACCAGGTCATGGAAACTTAGCCACACAGAAGGCAAACAACAACACAGGACCATGTGAAGTCATCTATTACACAGGCCTGGACAGACAGGGCTTCCCTGCAGCAAAGTATCTCATGGATTGGAAAGTCCCATGAGAATGGGGAAAGGCACTGCTTAAGAGAGGCTGAGGCAGGAGGATCATTTGAACCCAAGAGTTGGAGGCTGCAGTGAGCTATGATTGTGCCACTGCGCTCCAGCCTGGGAGACAGAATGAGACCCTGTCTCTGAAAAATAAAATATTTTTTTAATAGGAAAGTCTGGTATTCACTTTGTTGGAGGGAAAGCACAGAAAGCCTCAAATCCATCCACAAGCTAACACTAATGAAGAAGACACGGAAAAATAACCTCACACTGCTGATCAGCATCTTAATTTGATGTAATGTGATAACTAAGAAAAATACAAAGACATGCAAAAGCATTACAAATTATTAGAACTTTCACTATGTATTGTTCCCAGTCAGCAAACACAAAAAGCTAAAATGTTTATAGTGAAGAGATGAAATGCAGCACTGAAGTGCCCAAGCTTCTCAGTCACATAGGCCTGCATCCAGGGCCCCTGTAATCTTTTCCTAGCTATTTGACATTGACTAAGTTACTTGCCTTCCCTGTAACTGTGTTTCCTCACCTGAAAACTAAGGGTGCCTCATATGGCAATTAAATTATATAATATCTATAAAGTGCTTAGCTCTCTAATTGTTCAGTAAATAACAGCTGTGCTAGGTTTTGAGGCAGAGAAAGTCCATGAATTTGTCACCATTTAAAAAGGAGTCTTCTCTTTGGTCCGGCAGAGATCTCATCACATCTGCATTGCCATCTGACGGCTCCCCCTGCTCAATCCTGCTTTCTCCCTTTTTCTTTCACAGGTGCAACCCTCCAATAAAACTTTTGTGTATGTCTCCACATGTGAAAAAATTGGAAAGGTTTTAGTCCGATTCAATTTACAATTAAAGAAACAGATCCAAAAAGGAAATTCCAATTTTGTTCAAACAGAAAGTGACTAAGCAAGAAACAGAACCTGGGCTAGGCTCGGCGGCTCACGCCTGTAATCCCAGCACTTTGGGAGGCTGAGGTGAGAGAACCGCTTGAGGCCAGGAGTTCAAGACTAGACTGGCCAACATGGTAAGACGCCATCTCTTTAGAAAAAAAAAAAAAAAGAAGGACCAGAACCTGGGCCCCTCCTCCTCCCCACCTCATCTCCCTTCACTCTCTGCATCTTCTACAGTAAATCAGGGATATCGTATACCCCCATACCTTTTTTTTTTTTTTTTTTTTTTACTGTCAAGGCAATTAATTAATCATCTTTTGCACAGGGGTTGTAATACACTTAGAAATTTGAAGAAATTTACAGATACGTCAGGTGTCACTGGATTACAATGCAAGGTTGCAGGCAAAAACCTTCAGCCAAAGAGGACGGCTCTTACCTTCGAGAGCAGTGCTAGAATTCATAAAGTATGGAATTAGGTCTCAGTGTGACACTCTAGGCCCAACAGAAACCAACATGGAATCTTGCTCCACCTGACTCCAGTCCTGAGATGGAAATTGCTCAGAAGGAAGGCAGGACGAATATCGCCGATGAGACTAGGGAGATGTTTTACAAAGGCTGTCATCTGCTTGACCATGCCCCTCAGGTGCCTGGTCACTCTTCCTGGGGGAGAAGGTTGGTGTCAACCCTTTCACGAAAAGGCAGCAGCTCTACAGCTTACTGCCCAGTGAGGCCAACAGGCCTCTGGCCCCCTTTCTGCTTCTGAATGACAGAAAAGTACCTATCATTGGATGGCACTACCACTGTTTCACCATCTCACAGGGGGACACCAACCCCTCTCCCATTCAGCCTGGTGTTTCTCAGCCTTCAATCCACTGCCCTTTGGATAAACCAAAAACTGCTCCAAACCTCCCTCCATGTTATTTGAAATTTCAAAATAAAATGTCATGGCTCTAATCAAGACAAGCAAACTTTCTCCACTGCTTTTTAAAATGCTGATGTCCCTGTTGTCTGTCTAAACCAGCCTACCTTCAGTAGATGGAGATCGGCTCCAAGTTGAGAAACATTCTACCAGCTGTGGTATTTGAACCCTGGATTCTCAAAGACATCTAATAGCCAAGGCTGAGTCAACCCACATAATGGAGGAGAATTAACCATAAAACCCCTGGCAGACATTCTGCAATGTTTCTCTTCAGAAACCTGCTGCCTCATTAGTTTGTGGAGGAACAGGACACTTGGGTAGGAACCTTGTTAATTCCTTGGAACCACTTAGAATTCAGCTCAGCTCCTCACCACACCAACATCACTTTCCACCATCATGGCGGAGCATGAACCTCGTCTTTCCTCTCTCTCCCCAAGCCAAAGGCTAACATCTCTGAGAAGCACAGTCTCCCTGCAGTCCCAGAAGAGCAAATGCCCTTGCAAGGTCCCCCAAAGCTGCAGAAATTCCCACCTCTAGAACCCTAGACTCTGGTCCCAGCTCAGCCTTTTAACGAACCATGACTTTTACTTCCCTCAGTGGAGGCTGAAGGAAACCATCTCTTTGGCCCCTTTTGGGTTCTGACTGAGCAGCTATACCTACACATTGGCCTTCAGGCTTCACCGGCACTGATCACTGGCCAGAAATCCCAGGTGCCCTCCAGAAGTCAGCTTAGGAGAGAGAAGGTAGTCAACCGTGGTCACTAATGAGCACTGTGGCGTCCATCAAAGGTCCTGACCAAAGTTTACGCTATTGGTTCCATCACTAAACGCTGAAGGCCATGGTGAGGGGGGCCCCGGTTTGAGAGTGCAACCCTCTGGATCCTGGGGTTTCCCTCCAAGGCCTGACATGTTGCATCTCTCCATAAAATATTTCTTTAAGTATCTTAGGTGCAGAGACCACAACATGGCCCCTTTTTTAGGTTTCCGGTGTAAAATATTGAGGCTCTCCTTGGGCATCACCGCAAGCAGCATCTTTTCTTGATGCCATAATAGAGACCCTTGACAGGGGCCTCAAATCACTTCGGTTGCCATATCCAAGAGGCTCATCCTCCTCCGAGTGTCATTTTTCTCAATGCACAACATTCACTTCTTTGCTTATTCTTTCACTGGGGACAACACAGCCTGATGGGCTCTAGAATGCTAACCTGGGCTGCACCCCTAGCTGGCCTCTTCCTCACCTGTAAAATGGGATCCTCTGTAAATGAATGCCCACCGCATAGGATCGAGCTGTAAATGAGTTAATGAATGTAAAGTCCTTAGTCCATGCTGAGCACAAAGTTTTTAAATAAATGTTTAAGTGGGAAATTTAAAAAATCTCAGCTCCTAGAGGCTCACAGCTATATCACTACAGTCACTGGAAATTTGAGGCAAAGATTAAATAACTTGTTTATTTACTCACAGATATTTCTGAGCCCCTAGCAATGAAGATGAAGCTGCAGACAGATGCTCCCTACCCTCATCAGGGATGGGGAAGGGAAGGGAATGCCAAATAAAGGAAGAGGCCAGGGCATGATCACAACTCTGAAGGAACCCCAGGGGCAGGCGCCAGCAAGCAGTGACTCTCAGGAAACGGATGTTTCCCAGAGGGCCTCTCTGAGGGAATGACCTTTAGACTAATTTAACCAACACACCAGGCAGTAGTAGGCTTAGGAGAAGATAATTTGAGCCACAGAATAGCCCAGGTGAAAGGTCCTTCTAGATCAATCCCTTATTCTGAGCTGCCTGATGTGGAGTGACTCGCCTGAGGTCACAGGGATACTTTGCAAGAGCTGGCACAGTTCAGGGTCTCCCACTCCCAGTTAGGCCTCCCGCTGCACCACCGGTGTCCAAGGAATTGCATGAACGTGGACAGCCTCTGTCCAGAGAGAGCAGGTGGTCACTCCCATCTCCAGGGCTGAGACAGAGAAACAACAACCAAGCAAGGAATTCCAATCAGTGTCAGGAGACTTACAAATATCTCACCAATGGCCTCTGTGAGTAATGATGTGCTTTGCTTGAAACAAAAAAACCTAAGGCCGAAATTTGCCTACTGGGAGATTCTTCACCTCCAGCCCAGTCCCAAGTCAATCATTCCAAAGTCAAGGAACCCAAAGGTTCCTTCCACCCACTGGCCCGAGGCCTGGGTTCCCATCTATACCCAGAGAGCAGCCCAGGGGTTCCCCTGAAGAGACTGTCTGTGATACTCATAAATTCTTCCTGGTCCACACAACCAACCCACCTGTGCCTTCTTCTCACTCATGGAGAAGAAGAGGAGAGAAGCAGACAACACCAATTTGTGAAAATCAGATTGAAATTCCAGTAGCTGGAGATACCAATTGAACTGACCTGGAAACAGGGCTTTTCTTTTCTAAGAGTTCCCAGATGACTGTATTGTGCAGCCTGGGTCAAGAACTACTAGAGGAAAGAAATGCAGCAGGTAGGTGTCTATCCAGCTAGAACAACGAGGAGGAGGGTGGATCTAACATGACAGCCTTTTCTTTTCGTTTGTTTGTTTTGAGACGGAGTTTCGCTCTTGCTGCCCAGGCTGGAGTGCAATGGCGTGATCTCCGCTCACTGCAACCTCAGCCTCCCGGGTTCAAGCGATTCTCCTGCCTCAGCCTCCTGAGTAGCTGGGATTACAGGCACCCGCCACCAGGCCTGGCTAATTTTTGTATTTTTAGTAGAGATGGGGTTTCGCCATGTTGGCCAGGCTGGTCTGGAACTCCTGACCTTAGGTGATCTGCTCACCTCAGTCTCCCAAAGTGCTAGGATTACAGGCGTGAGCCACTGTACCTGGCCTTTTTGTTTTAACAGGGTCTCACTATGTTGCCCAGGCTGGTCTCAAATTCCCAGGCTCAAGTGATCCTCCTGCCTCAGTCTCCCAAACCACTTTTTATAACCACTTTTTAAATATCGTTTCTGGCAATCAAAAGTCACATTTTGCTGTGCTGCCTAACACAACTGGTACATCACAGAACCCAAGGTTTTAAAAGTTTGGCAGTTCCCCAAAATGTTAAACAGTTATTTGTTATATGACCCAGCAATTCCACTCATAGGACTATACCCAGGAGAAATGAAAACATGTCAATACAAAAATTTGTGCACAATGTTTATAGTAGTGTTATTCATAATAACCAAAAACAGATAAATGAATAAACAAAATGTGATCTATCCATACAATAAAATATTATTTGGCCATAAAAAGGAATGACATACTGATAGATGCTACAACACTGGATGAACCTTGAGAACCGTATGCTAAGTGAAAGCAGACAGACACAAAAGCCCGTAGATTTTATGATCCCGTTTATATGAAATGTGAAGAACAGGCAAATCCACAGTGATTGCCAGGGGCTGAGGGGAGAGGAAATGAGGAGTGACTGCTAAGGGTAAGGGAGGTTTCTCCTTGGGGTTGAGGAAAATGTCGTGGAGTTAGAGGGCGTGGATGACTGCATAGATCTGTGAATATACAGAAAATCACTCAACTGTACACCTCTAATAGGTGGATTTTATGGTTTCTAAATATCTCAGCAGCGCTGCTACTTTCTTTTTTTTTTTTTTTTTTTTTGAGACAGAGTCTTGCTCTGTCGTCCAGGCTGGAGTGCAATGGCGTGGTCTCAGCTCACTACAACCTCTGCCTCCCGGGTTCAAGTGATTCTCCTGTCTCAGCCTCCCAAGTAGCTGGGACTACAGGCGTGCGCCACCGCGCCCAGCTAATTTTTGTATTTTTACTAGAGATGGAGTTTTACCATGTTGGCCAGGCTGGTCTCAAACTCCTGACCTCGTGATCTGCCCGCCTTGGCCTCCCAAAGCGGGAGGCCAGGCGTAAGCCACCGTGCCCAGCTGCTACTTTCAAAAAAAAGAAAGAAGAGACCTGAGGTTTGGCCCACGACAACTTGGGAGGCAAGAGGTGTCATTTTTGCCCTGTCTCTTTCTTGTAGAGGGGACTCATCATGCCAACACTGTGTTTTAAGTGCTCGGTGGGATAACTTACAGATGACGATAAGCCCAGGTGCACCCCGAGGAATCTTACAACCTAGGTACAGAGGCCCAATGCAAAGCAGAAGCAGGAGACAGCCCATGGCAAAAGCATTTTCTTTTTTTTCTTTTTCTTTTTTTTTTGAGATGGAGTCTCACTCTATCACCCAAGCTGGAGTGCAGTGGCGTGATCTCAGCTCACTCCAACTTCTGCCTCCTAGGTTCCAGCGATTCTCATGCCTCAGCCTCTCGAGTAGGTGGGACTACAGGTGCCCACCACCACACCCGGCTAATTTTTGTATTTTTAGTAGAGACGGGGTTTTACCATGTTGGCCAGGCTGACCTCAAGTGATCTGCTGGCCTCGGCCTCCCAAAGTGCTGGGATTACATGCATGAGCCACCGCACCTTGTTGGCAAAAGCATTTTCACATGTGTGTTAATAAAGAGCCATTCCCTAGCTCCTGCCCCTGGAAAACTCTGATTCACAAAATGGGGTGGGGAGAGGACACGTGACAAATCTCAGTTTTGAGAAAGTTAAGAATTACATGATCAGAAAAGTCAGGGGGACGTTAGAAATACAAGACAGTGGCCGGGCATGGTGGCTCACGCCTGTAATCCCAGCACTTTCAGAGGCCGAGGCAGGTGGATTACGAGGTCAGGAGTTCAAGAGCAGCCTGGCCAAGGTGGTGAAACCCCATCTCTACTAAAAATACAAAAAATTAGCCGGGTGCAGTGTCAGGCACCTGTAATCCCAGCTACTTGGGAGGCTGAGGCAGGAGAATCGCTTGAACTCGGAGGGCGGAGGTTGCAGTGAGCCGAGATCACGCCACTGCACTCCAGCCTGGGTGACAGAGTGAGACTCCGTCTCAAAAAAAAAAAAAAAAAAAAAAAAAAAAGAAATACAAGAGAGTAACACTGCATTCTGGAGTCACAGAGGGGGTCTGCTTGGAGGTCCAGTCCTCAGGAGGGGTTTTCAGGGGCCAGAACCAAAGCATGGAGTCTTCCTTGAGAAACTCCAACCACCTCCTATCCTGAGTCCTAGGACTCTCTCTCCCCTCCCAGGAGCTCCGGGCACTTGGCAAAGATAACGCAATCTTAGCGCCCTGCAGCCTCCGGCTCCCGTAGGCCCTGCTGGGCAGGCTGCACTCCTTTTGATTCCAGAAATGTTCGCCCAGCACTCGGGCAATTGGCAGTGAGCTGGAACTCGAACCCAGGAATCCCAACGCCCACAGATTCTCACCTCCAGCTTCAACAAAGGCCTCTCTGTCGGGTCTGGGTGTCTCCCGGAGGGCATGCATCCCTCCCAGGGCTGGGGGGTGGAGGCGAGGGTGGCATGCGGAATGGAATCTATGCTACCGACGCACATTCACTGCTTCCCAGGTTGCCCAATCCCACTGCCTGAGGGGACGGATGGGCAGAGCTTTCTCTGCGCTTGGCAAGGGGTGTCCTGGAGGGACTGAGGCCCTAGACCACTCACGCCTCTGCCCCCCACCCCTCCTCAGGCTTCGCTGTTCTCTGAGTCCAAGGTCTGACCAACAGGCCGCCTGGAGTCTGCATCCTGCCAGGGTAACAGGGCTGGGAATGAACAACGGAGCTCTTGTTCAGACATGCTTTGTAGCCAATGAGGTTACCCTCTGGAAATAACTTCTAAATAAATCCAAAAGCCAGCCCATCCTGAGGTCTATATGCAGCCTAGCTTTTGGTGCAATGTACACCCTGGGGACGTTTCACCCCTCCCTGGCCCCAACAGCCACCTCTGTATGCGGCTCATTCCACCTTCACAGTGGTATTTCCTCGGGAACCAGAGGCAGAATCCATAGGTTCGCCAGTGTGGGGCCGGGAAGCAGAGTGCCCCACGTGCCCTACTCCTTCCAAGGCTCCCTTCCCAAAAAGCACAAGGAGGAAAGGTCAGCTACAGCTGAACAGACTGACAGGGGCCTTCTCCAGGAAAACAGCAGCCTGTGCTGTCTCTGCTCCATACGTAACAAGCCCTGACTAGATGGTGGGGACCATCTAAAGAGGGGTGGCTGTCCCTGTAGCAGCCTCTGAGCCTGACTCCCCTTGGCGGTGGCAGAGACTCACCCCATGGCTCTTCTCATCCCGGGGGAGGGGTTCCCCACTTTCTTTTTATTTTTTTTGAGATGGAGTCTCGCTCTGTCGACCAGGCTGGAGTGCAGTGGGGTGATCTCGGCTCACTGCAAGCTCCGCCTCCCAGGTTCACGCCATTCTCCTGCCTCAGCCTCCCGAGCAGCTGGGACTACAGGCGCCAGCCACCACGCACGTAGAGACGGGGTTTCACCGTGTTAGCCAGGATGGTCTCGATCTCCTGACCTTGTGATCCGCCCGCCTCAGCCTCCCAAAGTGCTGGGATTACAGGCATGAGCCACCGTGCCCGGCCAGGGTTCCCCACTTTCAAACCACTCAGGAGCCTGGGGGGTACAATCTCACATGGATACAGGATTCCACACCACTAGCAAGATCTCTGTTAGCTTCCCCAGTTCCCAGAGAGGGGAAGTGGGCCCCCAAAGGTGCTGAGACAAGCCAGGCAGTCCGAGTCTGGCCCACCACTTTGGCATGTCCACTCCACCTGGCAAGAAGGGATCCAGAGGCTGAGAGTTCCCAAGGAAGGCTGCAGAGCTCACCTCGGGAAGAATTCCAGGGAGAGAGGCAGTCCTGAGCTGGAAAAATAGGGATTTCAACACCAACTGACCAAAACACCAACGGATCAGTCTCCAGTTGAAAAGCCTGTCTCGGGTAGCATTTTTCTCCCCAAAGGGCTTCCATCAAACGGTCTCTCTTGGCACTCAAAACCCATTGAGATGAGTAAGGAAACGTTATTACCACTTTAAAGGTGAGAAAGTGGCTTGGCCATGTAAAAGACCTATAAGCAGCTGGCTAGCTAATTTTTTTTATTTTTTATTTATTTATTATTGAGACAGGGTCCCACTCAGTCACCCAGGCTGCAGTGCAGTGGCACGATCAGGGCTCACTGCAGCCTGGACCTCCTGAGCTCAATCGCCTGCCCACCTCAGCCTCCCGAGTAGCTGGGACTACAGGCATGCGCCACCATGCCCAGCTAGATTTTGTTTTGTTTGTAGAGACAGGGTTTTGCCATGTTGTCTACGCTGGTCTCGAATTTCTGGGCTCAAGCGATCCACCCGCCTCAGCCTCTCAAAGTGCTGGGATTACTGGCATGAGTCATGCGCCTGGCCAACTAGCTAATTTTTTAGCAACCTTTAGGTTCCTGAGATTGTCTCTACCCAAAAACTTACAGGACGGGGATGTATGCTGGGGAAAAGGTTGGGGGAGAAAAAATATTTTACAAACCTGAGCTGCTCTGTTATTGAATGAATACAATTAAAAGTATACCCTCCAAGCAACAGGAAAAAATAATTCATGTGTCTAATCTGAGATACCCTGGAAACTTGCAGGAGGACAATCGCTAATAAAACACTCCTGGTCCCCACTGCTATGCGTCTAATTCCATGAAGAAATGACTGTAGCCACGTGCAGGAGTCCTGAGAGGCAGGCAATTGTCTTTATATTATTAACAGTAATGGGAAACGTACTACTAGGAATAATCATTTCTGCAACGTGCCAACCTAAACTTCCATTTCACTGTATGAGCTGCTGGGGCATCAAAGCCAACACATTCACAGAAATGCTCAAGGAAAGGAGGAGGGGGAAGAGAAGAAAGCCCAGCCTTCTGCCCACCACCCTCCCCTCACCCCATCTATTAGAAAATCTATTTCTAAATAAATCATGAGGAAGCCCAATCTGCAAAATCTTCCATAGTACTAGGTGAGCCAGAACCCCCTGAAACACCACAACAACATTTTAGATCTAAATCTCAACATTTCATCTACCCCACCTTGGTCCAAATTAAATGAAATGCTATCACGCTGCTGTGTTTTAAAACAGTGTCCGAGAAGGTAGAAAAGGTTACCCACAGCAAGCAAGGACTGCCATCCTCACCATAGCAACGTGCCTATTTATAATATGGTCTACCTGCATCAAAGGCTTGTGCAGACACTCAAGGCAAGTCTAGTGCTACATCCCAGCCTGAAGATGAAGCTGCAAACTCTCATGAGCATGCCAATGAAACACTTCCAATTACATTACATGCCACAATTATTAGCACTGACTAGCAATTTTTTTTTCTTCCTGCTCATATAAGAGTAAAGGGGAAGATGAATTAAGACAGTTTCTAGGACATAGTAGAAACCCAGCATGTGACTTTATAAAGTGTTTTGGCTTTTTTCTTTTTCTTTTTTTAATGGTTAACTCCAGAGGCAGAGACAGAAAAGGGGGGTTGCTAAGGGAAGCCAGACCTGAGGCTGCGAGTCCTCACCAATGTCACGTGCAAGGCCTCAGTCACTCCAGCCAGAGAGAGAAATTCCAGAGTAACCCAGCTTCAGGTCTATACTGGACCTTGGAAAAAAGAGGCTTTCATTTTAGAGGGAGACACGGGAACCTACATCTGATTATTCACTTGCAAAAGGATTCTGATTCACCTTGAGGATTCACGTTAGCATTCTCAAAGAGAAACCCACCTAGACTCCCAGCAGCTGCCTCTCCCTTTGCATGTCAGCGGAGCAACCGCAGAGCATGACAGGACCCGAGCCTCAGACAAGCCCCAGACTCAAACTCCAGTGCTGCCACTTGCTAGCTATGTATCCCTGGGCAAGTCCCCTACCTTCTTTGAAATTCTGTTTTCTTATCTGTATAACGGGGATGATGTTTAAAGGCGCTGTGAGTGTTACGTTGCAATATACAATGTTCATATATAGAGAAACTGGCAAACAGAGCTCAAAAAACACCTATTCTTTTTTCTTGTTGCTATTAAGGTTATTTCTGGAGGAATTATTGCTGAATAAACAAAGCGTGAGTTCCTACACAAAACAGAACCACAAGAGGACCTCAAAAATGTGAGCTTTCCCCTCTCTTAACATGCACATCACAGAATAATGCCAGCCCCATTTCATAGCTGGAAAATTTGAGCCTAGGCTCATATTTGCATTAGTGATAATACTAAGGTTCAAACTGGTGTACAGAAAGGAAACGAAGAGGAAATTAAAGAGTGAGTGGCCCACTCGGCCTATCCCCAAAAGGAACCACTGATGGGAGGCAGGTAGAGAGTGACCCACGCTATTCTCATTTAGTCAAGTGGAAGAAAGATAAAAAGGATGCCTTGAGCCAAGGGAAGTGGTACGTAAGACAGAAGCTCAAAACAACACACGGGCCAGGTACAGTGGCTCACGCCTGTAATCGCAGCACTTTGGGAGGCTGAGGCGGGTGGATCACCTGAGGTCAGGAGTTCGAGACCAGCCTGGCCAACGTGGCAAAACCCCGTTACTACTAAAAACACAAAAAATCAGCCTGGCCTGGTGGCAGGCACCTGTAATCCCAGCTACTCGGGAGGCTGAGGCAAGAGAATTGCTTGAACCCGGGAGACAGAGGTTGCAGTGAGCTGAGAGCCACTGTACTCCAGCCTGGGCAACAAGAGCAAGACTCTGTCTCAAAACACACACACACACACACACACACACACACACACACACACACACACACACACACACACACACACACACACACACACACACACACACACACACACACACACACACACACACACACACACACACACACACACACACACACACACACACACACACACACACACACACACACACACACACACACACACACACACACACACACACACACAGCAAGACTCTGTCTCAAAACACACACACACACACACACACACACACACGGGATTCACAGTCCCAAACACCCTCCTCTGATAAGTGTTATCTTTTTCCCAGTAAACTGTACATTCCTAAAGGGCAGGGATATGTTGCTGTGTCTAGGATGCCTAGGTACGGCAATGGGTACATTACAGATCCTAAATAAGTATTTGTCTCTGGTGCATTTTTTCCCCTATTGAGGCATTTTTATTTTATTTTTATTTATTTATTTATTTATTGCATAGGTGTATTATACCCCTAGAAAAAGAATCCCAGGCTTTTTCCTCCTGTGTGTTTTCATCTCACCTCTTTGTGGTCCATGATGCCAGCCGAGGTCAGCACAATGCAAGCCAGCTGCTGGGACAGGAGCAGATGATTCTGCCATCTTTCTAGATCTTTGAGCTGCACATCAAATGTCCAGCTGACCACTTCACACTTGTTTAACCTGCCTGTGAGGTTCATCACAATCTTCCCTGCTTCGTGATGATCGATAATTTCAAATTCGTCAATGCACCCATGCTTCATCATCACACTTAGAAACTGGATGACTCTGGAGCTCCACCTAAGAAGAACCTGGTGTTTGCTTCTCTTTCCCGCATTGCTGACGCTCTTGAGAGCATCCGCCAGGACATTCACATACACCGTTATGGTAGAAAAAGGAGATTTGTTTCTTTTGAATGCATTTGGCGGGGGGGAGCTTCTGCTTCCTGGAAGCTCCCCAGAAGTAGCTTATTTAAAAAGCAAAAGATACAGTATCATTTCATTTCATTATCACAACAATCCTTGGAGGGAGACAGTTTTACTATGCCTATTTTACAGACAAGGAAACTGAGATTTATTTGCTGCAGGTCATATAAAGTCACAAAGTAGCAAAGCTAGGATTCAAAGACAGGTCTAACTCTACAGTCAAGCTCTTAACTACCTCCTTTATCTTGATGTTTCTCTTGGCACATCAAGTGCATCTCGAATAGTTCTTAGCTACCAGAAGATGCTCGGTAAGTATTTTTAAAATAGAAACAAAAGAACAACTCGGGTTGTCGTTTCCAGTGCCCACAAAAGCCTAGATCGACCATAGCAGCAAATGCTTCACCTTAAGCCTTGCAAATGACATGAGTAATTCTTCACAGCAGACATTCTGGAAAGAATTCAATGCATGTCTTTACCCACCAATATCTGCAAGAAAAAGCCCAGGAGCAAAAACAGTGACATAAAACAGGCTGGACTTGTTCAGATGCAGGTATTAAAATTATACTGAACTAGAAACTTCCAAAACAGGGATCCAGTATCCCCAGAGAAAAAGGAGACAGAGGTGAGTGCAGCTCCCACTTAAGTGGGGTTCTCAAACATGACACTTCCTCAAAATCTTCCCAGGGAGGTGTGGAGGCTGCAAGAAAGGGAGGTACACAGAAAATGCTCTAATACATCCTCTTAACCACAGCCTGAGCACTTTTCCACCAGAGAGAAACACCAAGTGCAACAACAGTGACTTATAAGTGTGCAGACCGATTATAGCTTTACTTTCAAAAGAGCTTTGATTGATCTTTTTTGATAGACCTGAAATAAATTAAACTAGATTGACTCACTTGAGAATGGACTCTAATCCCTTAGTCAGATCCCGGAGAACTCAAACCAAACCAGCTGTTAATTTAGGCTTTATAAGATAAAGCATGAGAAATCCAAGTTGATGTACCCCAGAGCAAAGCTTACATCATCTCTGTAAGCAATCAACTCACTGCTTCTTTTAGGAACTAATCATAATCAGTTCTTGGGTAAGTGGGTGCCAAGCCTGTACTCTCAGAGCAAAACAAGCTCAAAGAAAGGAGGAAAGGCAAGAGAGGAAGAGAGAGAACCCGAGAAACATCTACTGACTCACTCCCCCCATGCAAGCTCAAAACCAACCCAAGACATTTTCATGTTGCTTTCCCAAGTCATCTGTCTCCTATTCCATAAACAGCCAATGGCTTGACCAAAGCCTGAGTACCCACATAACCACCAAGAAAGAAGAAGTGGCTAAGGCTGTTAGTGTTTCTGTAAAGGTGGGAGCGGGGGTGCAGAATTACCCAGGAAAATATTCCCCACTACTTTTTTACTCCCTCATCTTTGAAGATCACACTGTCCCCTTCATCTTTGCTTCTGGGTGACTTTGATTTGAATATAGAAATTCCAAAGCTTTCAAGTGAAGTAGCGGCTGCCCATGGCACTAATAGAGTTAACAAGAATGCGCGCGCGCGCACACACACACACACACACACACACACACACACACACACACACACACACACACACACACACACACACACACACACTACAGGCTTCTTTCCAAGCTAAACTCTGCTCACTAACAGGCAGCCCTCCCAACTTCTACCAGCATTTTTTGGAAAGGGATTAATGCCTCCATCCCAAGTCAAGGGGGGGCATTCACCTCTAGGGGACCCCACCCACAGCCTTGCCCCAGGAGGCTCCAATTGAGGACCCTTCCACCCAAAAAAAAAGCAAGGCTGCCAGCCTCTTGCTCCTAAACAATGATGTTTCATATAACACTCTGTTTACCGAACATAAGGGGATCAAGAATTGAAATCCAATTTAAGGAATTATGGTGCCTTCAGACTGTTTTTCCTCAACAATGAAAAAAGACAGGCATGTTGTTTCTGGACTTAGGCCAGAAGAAACTGATCCTTGTAGTAATACAAGAAAAAAGAAAGAAAATCAATGTATATGTTTATATATTATATGTCTTGGGGGAGGGGGTCACTAAAATAAGAGTGAAAACGAGTAGCCAATGAATTTGTTTCATTCCATGGAAGGATCTTGAAGTCTATTTGAAAGCCCTATTTTGATATCCATCTGACAAGGAGAATAGGGTTCATCTCTTACAGCTTCTGAGAAGCAGAAGAAATTTAACCAGAAGAGATGGAAGTTTGAAAAGACAAGAAAACCAACCACAAAGTAGCCACTTGCCTTCCCTAGAAGACAAAGGAACCAAAGTACCCCAGCAACAGCTAGAGCCTGCCAGGATCACAGGTATCATTTCCTTTTCAATAAAGTAACCATCATTGCTCTTTCCTTAGCATGGGCCATTGTGTCAGCACTGTGGTGCTGTACATCTTATCCCATTTAATCCTCTGAGAGAGGTTTTATACCCATTTTATAGATAAAACTAAGGCTCAGGGCAGTCCCACAGGCAATAAACGGACACTGCTGACTTAAGTCCCCAGCTACGTCTCACTTCAGCGCATCCATCCTGTGGAGGCATTTCACAGATGAGCAAACCAAGACCCAGAGAACCAGCTATCTGCAGCCAGATAATTTAATAGCAGACCTAGGAGTGTTCAGAGCTCCTGGGCCCCTAACTTCAATTACTAAGCTTCATCCTCTCCCTTAATTAATTCTTCCCCACTGCCATACACAAAGACAAGGTTCTCCCCAGAGAAAAATGCCTCATCTCACAATGCACTGCCTGGGGAAATAGTTTTGTTGTTGGTATTAATTTTTTTTTAGAGGGAGGGGACTTAAAAGGGGGGAGGACTATGCGATTAAGTAAATTAAGACATTTCTGATAGGTAGGGAATAAATCATCACTTAGAGGAACTAACCAATTAAAGAGATAAGGCACTGCTCTTGCTAAAAAGCCATGCCATCAGCCAGAATGCCCGGGACAAATTAGAGTGAAGGAGGGGAGGAAAACAGGCCTTCCGCAGCCTAAGGCCACTGAACAGCTATAGAGTTCTGGCAAATGCCAAAAAAAAAAAAACATAGCTTTCTGATTCACAAAGCCTGCTGAAATACAAGTCTTCTTCTGAAGGGGGCTGGGGAAGGCTGGGAGGGTATAACCTACTGTTTTACAGCTCCCCAAGCCAAAAGGAGGTAAGTGCGGGGGGCAAGTCTATTGACCAACACTGCTTTCTGATTTCTCTTTTCATTTTGGCTTCTGAAAGGTTAAAGACAGATAGCAATAAATAGATCCCAAAGCACTGTGTTTTAATTCAGCCTGCTGCAAATGAGGGAGGTTTAAACTGTACCTTCTGGAATCAGAAGGTGTTAAGAAAACAATGGTTGTTTTCAAGTTGACTGGGAGAATCGAAGTTATGTCTTCACCACTCTTGAGAATAAATCATTCTGGACAAGCTCCCTACTGCATCGCTGTCATCTAAGTTTATGTGTGAACAGGCCTGGGTTCACGGCCACTAACTGATTGCTTCCTCAGGAGAGACACACAAGAAAGGTCCAGCAAGCTGACCTACACTGTGTGCACAGACTCATCTGCAGTGAAACACCAGTGCCTTCTCCCATACGACACAGGCACTCAGGGACCCTGGAGCAGTTAGCTTCCAATGACAAGTTCTAAAGGTCTCCTGTCCCTAGTAACCAACTAACACCACTTGTCTTTGAGGCAAATTGGAAGCTGTTACACGCTTATTACAAACTCAGACAAACAATAGCCTGACCACAGAGGCCCAAGGAAAACCCCACATAAAGAAAGAAAGGAGTGTTAATAGGTTCACAAGGCAGGATGCAGACCTCTGCCATTTGAGAACTGAAAAGGATGACTTTTTAATTAATTTATTTATTTACTTATTTATTTACTTATTTATTTGAGACAGAGTCTCGCTCTGTTGCCCAGGCTGGAGTGCAGTGGTGCGATCTCGGCTCACTGCAAGCTCCACCTCCCGGGTTTACTTACACCATTCCCCTGCCTCAGCCTCGGGAGTAGCTGGGACTACAGGCGCCCACCACCACGCCCGGCTAATTTTTTGTATTTTTAGTAGAGACGGGGTTTCACCGTGTTAGCCAGGATGGTTTCGATCTCCTGACCTCATGATCTGCCCGCCTCAGCCTCCCGAAGTGCTGGGATTACAGGCGTGAGCCACCCCGCCCAGCCTAAATTTATTTTTTTAATGAAGTACTAAGCAACAGAAATCTGACCAAAAAAAAACAAAAAAACAAAAAGCAAAAACAGAGCAGATGTTACAACCAAAAGGCCACAAATTCCTGTCTTGCTGTCACTAATTTCATGCCCATCAGAAGTCAAATAAATAATTATAAGTCCCGTCTCATCCCCAAGCTTTTTGGTTTCCCTCCATGGGGAGACAAATGACATCACAACATGGACTCTTTCACCCTAACTCTCTTCAAAGGGTATTCTGGGGCCAGGCGCAGTGGCTCACACTTGTAATCCCAGCACTTTGGGAGGCCGAGGTGGGCAGATCACTTGAGGTCAGGAGTTCGAGACGAGCCAGGCCAACATGGCAAAACCCTGTCTCTACTAAAAATACAAAAATTAGCCGGGCGTGGTGGTGTGCGCCTGTAGTCCCAGCTACTCGGGAGGCTGAGGCAGGAGAACTGTTTGAACCTGGGAGGTGGCTGGAGGCTGCAATGAGCCGAGATCACACCACTGCACTCCAGTCTGGGCAACAGAGTGAGACTCCATCTCAAAAAAGGAAACAAAAATAAAGGGTATTCTGGACTACTCTTATTCAGGAGAAATAACTCAAGTCCAGATTCTGCTGTGAGGTACTAAGGAAGCAGGGAAAAAAAGAGATATGCACCACAATGTATCACCACTTGTAAGCTTGGCAACAGTTTTAATAACAACTGTGTTAGGGTGATCAGCTATCCCAGTTTGCCCAGAAACACCCCATCGGGAATAGTCATAAACCCAATAAACCTTTCTTATGTGCCAGGTACTGGACTAGGCCCCTGTGACAGGGCCTCACATGAATCTCCATGATAGGCCAGTCTTCTCAGTAAACCTGCTTTTCACAGATGAGAAAATAGAGCCACATAGCAATTAAGTAACCTGCCCAATTAAAAAGTTTCAGCCTTATGTTATTTAAAAAAAAAAAAAGTGGTGGAAATTAAATACTGGGATAAAGAAAAGTTCATACTTCATGGAGAAATTTTGACCTGGAAACTAGTTAATGAGGAAAAATATTCCCTCCCAAAGGAGATGATAGAAAAGCAGGGAACCAGGAGAAATACATAGAATGGGAAGATCAATCACAAGTTGATCTAGATGTTTCCAAAATAGTCCACAGAGGTATTACACAAGAAGCAAAGACAGAGGGATAAGAATCCCCAGGTGGGGAGCCTGTGAGTTAGCAGGACGGGAGCAACGATTCTGAAGCCACTGCAGTCTCAATAGTCCCGGGGGCTGGCATGCTGGGGCTACCTTGCCTGAGACTTCCACCAACCAGGAGTCCTGGTCACTTTGGTTCCCATGCAGCCAAACGTACGAGCTGTGATGGCAAAAGGAAACCACAAACCATGACCGAAACAGAAGTCAGATCGAAAGATAAAAATCCACTCTCAGGGCGAAAGAAACGATAAGAGAACCACTGAGGCCGAAATCAAAACCATATCTGCTTTGCATGTGGCATGTGGTTTTCTGTGTGTACTTTTTACAAGTCACATCATTCGTTCCCATCACGTTTAAGTCATTGTCTGGCTCCTTTCACTGCTATGCAAACTTGGCGGCTGGAGATGATCTTGACCAAAAATTCCAAAGAGGGTGGTGGTAGGAAACACCATACTCTCAATTTATGATTATTAAATAGACAGTTAAGGATGGCGGAGGTACCAACCCCATCAGCAAAAACTAACTTGATGCTTTTCCTAAACGATCCTAAAATGACAAAATCATGTCAGGAGTATTAGGATTTATTTTCTGATAGAGATAAACCGGCAAATTTAACCAAGCTGAAAAGTCACCCAAGCAAAACACAGCTTTTCCCCTTTTTTTCTTTACTTTTCTTTACTTTTTTTTTTTTTTTTTTTTTTTGAGGACAGGTCTCTTCCAAGGAAAGGGGCCCATCACATTATTGATGCCCTTTACTTGCTCAAATTCAAGCCCTGAGTGCCAATTCTTCAGACAGAAACAGCTTCACAAATCGTATCTTCTGTGAGGAGACATTTCTCATCTGCTTTCACTATTATGAAAATGTAGCAACAGTGACAAGTGACAAGAAAACACAAAGCAAAGCAGGCTGCCTAAAACATACTGGTGGTTTGGTAAGAATGTTCTTAGCTTAGGCGCACTTTCAAATCTTCCCTTAAAGTTCTCTTTCAAGAAAAAAGTGTCTTTATACATTGCATCAGTGATTTTTTTTTTAATTAACAGGAAACTCTTGGCTTCTTCAGCAATTATTAAGAAACAAATGCCTTGGCTAGGAGCAGTGGCTCACGCCTGTAATCCCAGCACTTTGGGAGGCTGAGGCGGGCAGATCATGAGGTCAGGAGATCGAGACCATCCTGGCTAACACTGTGAAACCCCGTCTCTACTAAAAATACAAAAAATTAGCCGGGCGTGGTGGTGGACGCCTGTAGTCCCAGCCACCGGGAGGCTGAGGTAGGAAAACAGCATGAACCCGGGAGGCGGAGCTTGCAGTGAGCCGACATCGTGCCACTGCACTCCATCTAGCCTGGGCGACAGAGCGAGACTCTGTCTCAAAAAAAAAAAAAAGAAACAAATGCTGCTGGATTCCAGAATAAAAACTAGTGACTTAAGACCAGGAGGAGGGAAGCAGGGGAGGTTTGTTTTTGATTTTAAGGATAAGAATCTAGTTCCGAACTTCGTGACTCCCGGAACACTCTTGAATTGAGTCTGATACATTTCATAAATCAATCAAGCCCTTATCTAGATAACTCACCATTTCATTTCTGTATCAAATTAAGTAGTCCTGGGTCTTTTGCTATATATTTATATCTCAGAAGCTAATCCAAATGACAAAAATTCCTCTCTGCACATTACTGCAAGATTTCAGCTTTGCTATTACATCAGAAAGCAGTAAGCTCACCAGGACAAAAACCACAGAAGGCCCTAAAAAGACTTGACCCCAACATACACTGGCCATTCTAACCCGCAAAGCGGAGGCTTTCTTTTCCTTAAGGGTCTGTTCTCCAGAAATTCCCTTATTCACTGCCTGCCCAGTTCACACTGTGTATACCCCACCCTCGGGAGTATAAACCTGACAAATGCTTTTGAGCCAAAACAGACAGAGTCCCCCATAAAACTCATGGAACACAAGAGATGATTCTTTCAGCACAAATACCTTCAGATTTGGAAGCACATCCTGATATGTTTCTTCCAAGTTCATTTAATTAATAGTACTTACTTGTTCTTAAATGATTTGGAAGACTCCCATTGGGCAGGTCAAATCAAGGGCTAAATGTGCTGGGGCTTTTTGGTGGAGATGCTAATTTAAATTTTCTCAAAGTATTTTACATACATTCTACTGGTAACTAGATCAGAAAATTCAGATTCTCAGAATTCACAGTGTTGAAACGTAACTGTGAGGTCTTCGTTTATTATCTTTTTTTTTTGAGACAGGGTCTTGCTCTGTCGCCTAGGCTGGAGTGCAGTGGCACCATCTCCGCTCACTGCAACCTCCGCCTCCCAGTTCAAGCAAGTCTCCTGCCTCAGCTCCCCAGTAGCTGGAATTACAGGTGCATGCCACTACACTCACCTAATTTTTTGTATTTTTAGTAGAGACGGGATTTCACCATGTTGGCCAGGCTGGTCTCAAACTCCTGACCTCAAGTGATCCGCCCACCTCGGCTTCTCAAAGTGCTGGAATTACAGGCGTGAGCCACCGCACCCAGCCTATTGTCATTCTTTTACTGGTTCTTCAACTAAGCTGAAACTTGGAGAATGCCAAAAAGTGGTATAAAATCCTAACAAATTTGACTCTGGGACAAAAGATGTGCCCAGAATGGGCACTCAATGTGCACCATTACCTCATACAATGAACTGTCCCCAGTTACAGAAAAAAATCCTAGGGCTTTAACCTCCTCTTACACCCAGCACTCCCAATCATTAGATTTATGGGTACTGAGGCAAGAGTGCACAACCATGAATGTCTTGGCGGTCCATTGCCAAGCTCCTTATGCACTCCAGTCTTTTAAGTTCTCCTTTCAACAGGCGAAGTCTCCAAGGCCAGTCCACTCCACAAAAGAAGAAAACCCCCCCAAACCAAAAGAGAAAAAAAACAAACAATACCAACTCACTAGGGGGCTTTAGCACCTCCTCCCCACATAAAAGAGGGTTGGAGTCTTCTAAGAACATCCTTGGCAAAACCAACAATGTAGGAGTAGGGATAAAAAGTGGAATCATAGCATTAGGAGATATACCTAATATAAACGACGAGTTAATGGGTGCAGCACGCTAACATGGCACACGTATACATATGTAACAAACGTGCATGTTGGTCACATGTACCCTAGAACTTAAAGTATAATAAAAAAAATATATTTTTTTTAAAAAGTGGAATCATATATTATTATACAAAAATCACAAAATTTGGCTGGGTGCGGTGGCTCACACCTGTAATCCCAGCACTTTGGGAGGAGAAGACGGGCGGATCACGAGGTCAGGAGATCGAGACCATCCTGGCTAACACAGTGAAACCTCATCTCTACTAAAAATACAAAAAAAAAAAAAAAAAAAAAAATTAGCCGGGCGTGGTTGTGGGTGCCTGTAGTCCCAGCTACTCGGGAGGCTGAGGCAGGAGAATCGCATGAACCCAAGAGTCACAGCTTGCACTGAGCCGAGATCGCACCACTGTACTCTAGCCTGGGTGACAGAGCAAGACTCCGTCTCAAAAAAAAAAAAAAATCACAAAATTCCTGGGAATGAAAGCCAAAAAAGACTACTACGAGAAATTAGGATATGAGGTCCTTATACATCCTAATGAGTTTGAGGTACAGAAAACACCAATATCTAGCTCTGAAAACTGCCTCTCAAGTTCAATGCTTTCATTCACCTAATCAGTATATATTAAGCACCTACCATGCGCAAAGCTGGGTCACCACTTAGTAGCTATTAAAAAATAGAGAGGGAGATTTTTAAATAGACAAGACCTTCTAGACTCCATTTCAAATATGCATAATACATATATTTCAAAATAATAATCCTGCTTAACTGCTTTCCAATAGAGAATCAAATGCCCCAAGATATCAATTTAAATTTAGCTGTCCTTTTTCTTTCTCTCTTTCAAATCATCATTAAGCTTTGTGGCAAGCGCTTTTTCTAGGCCTACTGTTACAAGGCATAGCAGAGCCCATAAGGGTTTCAGGGTCTAGAAACAGAGAAAGGGAACCTCAAATTTCCTTTATGTTTTGGGCTGTCAATAGCATTTAGGAAAAACAACTCCTCTCCTTTCTGCTTCGTATGTTTTCCTTATTGGTTCATTTACACAGTGCTGCTCCCCGACAGCAGGCAGTACATCGTTTGGTCATTTCTGCCTTTCCTCGCCATTAGTGCAGGTTGCTGAGACAACACCCCAGCTGCCTCCCCCGAGTGGCCTGCGGCATCGGCACATCCCTTTCCCCCAAGTGGTCCCCCCTTTGACTAATGTTCACCAACACTCATACATCATTCCCAAATTGGTCCAAATGAATTAAACACAGCTCTGCTTAACATTATGAGATTTAAATGGATTTTCTCTCTACAGGTCTGCCCCATAATTGGGTTTATCCATCTTGTTGAAGTACAGTTTACACTTGCTAACATCACGCCAATTCAAGCTACATTTTCTGCTCCAGTGGCAGGAGCAAGGCAGATTTGTCATCGGATCATAACAGGTAATTCAAACAACAATTAGTTTGATGACGGCCCGTATGTCAATGTCTGTTCCCAGCAGCCTGGCTCACACCCTATGCTCTCTGTTCCTCGAGATGAATTGTCTTCACAATTCTTCAATTTCAGTCATCAACAATGCTTACTGAATCAACTTAAAAACTATTGACACAAGACTTCTTCCCCACAGGGCAGCCTCAACAAAGCCCTAGTGAAAAGAATCTTCCAGTCCCCCTAGGACGGGCTACTATCACACACATCCATTTTCAAGACTTGGAAGATTTCTGATTTGCAACCAAAGCTATTTATTTTGGTGCTTCATCTCAACCTCAAAAATCTGGGAGGCACGAGGTTTGGGAAGAGAAAAGAATGAATCTGTCTGTGGAGGCTCATCCATCCACAATTAGGAAAACATCTTGTTTAAAATTTGTTTTGAAGTCCCCTGTAGGAATGAATGACAATTGACAAAGTGTATGAAAATATTATGATCTGACAGGTAATCCTGCCTGACATTAAAAAAAAAAAAGGTAATATTGCTTTTAAAAGCCAACTAACCTCCAAGCATTCTGAAAATCAGAAAATGGTCATAGAAATAGAAACCAGTCCAACCATAGTTACCACTGTTTGGGTGATGCCATAGTCACTAAGACAGCAGTGCAAATTCACGCACTGATGGAGAGCTGGAATCAAAATCTAAGATACGTGGAAAAGAACACCAAGTTGACAAAGCGGTTGAACACTCATCTCAAACTACCTGGCTGAGCACAAAAACGAATTATTTTTGGTCTTTCATATTATAAAAGGGGCTGTTATTTAAAAATTTTAAAAGCACACTTTGCTACCTCTAATATACACCTACCCCAATCTCACTTATATACTGTTTCCTTTCTGCCCACAATTAGATATTCAAATACATTCACACCCCTAGTTGTACACCTACGATGTCCCAGGAATTAGTGCATGGTGCTACAGGGATATAAATATGAGTAAAACACAATCTCTGAGTAAGACACAATCTTAGCCCTTCAGAAGTGTTTATATTCTAGTCAAAGGTAACAAGGACCCAGCAAAAAATTTTCAGTGACATAAGAGAAATGCAAACAGCAACCAACAGGAATAGGAGTCATAAATCTTTGTTACACAGCAAAGATAGTCCAAGTTATCAAATTTATCATGTGTGATACTCTTGACAGGAAATAAAAAATACACAATGCATGTCGGGATAAAGCATATTCTAAATGTGCAAACAAGTACTTCATAATCCTCAATGGTAAAAATAGCAGCTTACATTTATCAAGCACGCTTCCCTGTATCATCGTACTGCCCAGATCATTACATATCTTACCTTGTTTAATCTCCCAACTCTAGAAACAAGTACTGCCATTATCCCCATTTTACAGATTTAGGAAACTGAAGCTTAGCAGAGCCGACACTCAAACCCAGATAGATATACCTGACTCCAGAAGCAGGAACTGAACTATTCACCTCCACTCGTATCTGTTTCTTTAAAATGCAAAGGTAATGTAGTATAATATCAATGGTAGGATGCATGCTTTAAACTATTACACTGAGTCAGAGGTTCTCAACCAGGGGATGATTTTGATCCCCAGGGGACATGCGGCAATGTCTAGAGATATTTTCAGTTGTCACATTTTTGTTGGGTGCCAGTGGCACCAAGAGGGAAGAGGTCAATGAATGGTGCTAAATAAATACCCTACAGGCCGACCATGGCGGCTCACGCCTGTAATCCCAGCACTTTGGGAGGCCGAGACAGGCGGATCACTTGAGGTCAGCAGTTTGAGAACAGCCTGGTTAACATGGTAAAACCTCATCTCTACTGAAAATACAAAAATTAGCCAGGCATGGTGGTGCACGCCTATAATCCCAGCTACTGGGGAGGCTGAGGTATGAGAATCCCTTGAACCCAGGAGGCAGAAGTTGCAGTGATCCAAGATCGCAATACTGCACTCCAGCCTAGGCAATAGAGTGAGCCTCTTGTCTCAAATAAAAATAAAAATAAATAAAATTTAAAAATAAACACCCTACAATGCACAAGATGGTCCCCTGCAACAAAGAATTCTCCAGCCCAAAATGTCAACAGTGCTGAGGCTGAGAAGTCCTGCATTAAGTCATCCTATCTCATCCAGCCCCTACTACTAACCAAAGACACAGACATGCCAGTTTCCAGACCAAGCCTCAATCTGGGTGGAATGTAGTATAACCAAGTATTTTCCTAGCTGCACCCCTTAAAACACTAGGATTTTGTGAAGATGCTTCAAAGACTCCACATGTTTGATGTGAATGTTTCTTTTTATAACATATAAATATAGAGATAATATAGTACATGTACCTACTTTTAAACTTTATTTTTACATTTCAATGTAGTATTCATTAACTATTAAACACACTACCATCTATCCAGTGGTTTTGGTGGAACCCCCAGGAACAGGTAATGCCATTTCTGTTTAATTGAAGTGAATGCTAAGATTTCAAGGCAAACCAGTAAAAAAAAAGAAAAAGAAAAAAAAAGAAGCAACCACTTATCTGTTTGATCAGGATTTGATACCATGCAACCAAGTCAAACTCAAGAAACAAATTAACTACTAAGCCTGATAAGCCTGTAAATGTCGGTCACAACCCATTTAGAAATTTCTGTGCTCAACTAAACAATCCCATGACTTTCAGGGACTTTATAAAATAAATATTATAAAGTAGAATTTACAAAATGAAGTTATGCTAAGAAAATACCAGCAGACGGCCGGACACGGTGGTTCATGCCTGTAATCTCAGCACTTTGGGAGGATGAGGTGGGTGGATCACGAGGTCGGGAGTTCAACACCAGCCTGGTCAAGATGGTGAAACCCCGTCTCTACTAAAAATACAAAAAAATTAGCCGGGCATGGTGGCAGGCGCCTGTAATACCAGCCACTCAGGAGGATGAGGCAGAGAATTGCTTGAACCCGGAAGGCAGAGGTTGCAGTGAGCTGAGATCGCGCCACTGCACTCCAGCCTGGGCAACAGAGCGAGACTCATCTCAAAAAAAAAAAAAAAAAAAGAAAATACCAGCAGCTGACTGCCATAGGTCAGACCTCGAGGCCCACCTGCCATGGCCCATAAGAGGCACACGTATGGCTGATACGACAGTTGTTTTTTTCTTTCTGGTAGTTCCAGTTAAAGACTACCAGACATTCTCTTGGTATCCTCACCAGCCCTCTTCCGAACTAAGTGCCCTAATATGGTGGAGAATGAACAGATACAAATATCTCAACTCGTACAAATACAATGATATAATTAAAACAGATATAAGTTTTAAAATGATATAAATAAAAACGGTAAAACTCGATTGTTTTATTTTATCTGGCCAATGTAATCCAATTGCTATTGGCTTAGACAAGATGATAACCTCTCCTGGAAAGACAGAAAGAAAGCCATGTTGAAAGAAAGCTGCACTGGACTCCTGGATTCTTGTCTTGTCCCGTGTCCACCGAGTGGTAAGAACTGGGACCAACCCATTCACCTCCATGCACCTGTTTCCTTGCCTATTAAAATGGACTGTATCAGCCTGGGCAACAAGGTGAGACCCGTCTTTACAAAACAAATAAAAATTGGCGGGGTGCAGTGTCCCCCACCTATAATTCCAGTACTTTGGGAGGCCAAGGAGGGCAGATTACTTGAGGTGAGGGTTCAAGACCAGCCTGGCCAACGTGGTGAAACCCCGTCTCTACCAAAAATACAAAAATTAGCCAGGGCGTGGTGGCAAGAACCTGTAATCTCAGATACTTGGGAGGCTGAGGCAGGCGAACAGCTTGAACCCAGGAGGCAGAGGTTGCAGTAAGCCAAGATGGCACCACTGTACTCCAGCCTGGGCAACAGAGTGAGACTCCATCTCAAAAATAAATAAATAAAATTAAATTAAAATTAAATAAACCAATAAAAAAGGCTTACAATAGTTGTTCTCTAGTGTGACTGTGTGCCTTAGAATCATCCAGTGTGGGGAAGTGGTAGCAGATTCCAGGATCCCCTAGACCAGCATGCCTCAACCCGGCCTGCTCACTAAAAGCTGGGAAGCTTTTGCAACCCAGGGATGCACAGGCCCCAACCCCCAGAGATGCTGACTCGGTTGGTCTCGGGCAGGGCCTGGGCTGAATATTGTTTGAAATGCTTCCTGAGTGAGTATAACCTAACAGTCCAAGCTGGGAACCCTTGCCCTAGTCCGGTGGTTCTCCAAGAGCTATCCCCAGAGAAGGAACACAGCATTAATTAAAAGCTTACAAATGTCAGGACCCGTTCCAAGCTTACAGAACCTGAAACCCTGGGGGTGGATTCCCAGTCTGCTCTCCGGGTGCCCTCCAGGTGATACTCGAGCTTGTGAAACACTGACCTAGTCCCTAAATGAGAATCTCCAAGGAGTAGATAGAACCCAGGATTCTGTCCTTTTTACCAGGTCCCACGTGATTCCTATGTGTGTTGCCCAGAAGGCTGGTTGGTAGCCACTGCTGTAAGGGAACCCCTAGACCCTTGTGAGCATTACTTTGAGCAGGCAATAGTTACCATAAGCCTATGTAGGACAGTCTCTCTCTAGTCACACTGTCTAGGTTTGAATCCTAATTGGCCTTGGGCAAAATACCTCAGGTATCTGTTTCCTCATTTACAAAATGAGGATAATGGTGATAATACCAGTAACTACACCTTTCAAATTTCCGTCTGTGTTGTTATGAAGAATCAATTAAGAATTCACATATGCTGGGCGCGGTGGATCACGCCTGTAATCCCAGCACTTTGGGAGGCCAAGGCAGGCGGATAGCTTGAGCTCAGGAGTTAGAGACCAGCCTGGGCAACATGGCGAAGCCCCATCTCCACTAAAAATGCAAAAATTAGCCAGGTATGGTGATGCATACCTGTAGTCCCAGCTACTTAAGAGGCTGAGGTGGGAGAATCACCTTAGCCCAGGGAGGTCAAGGCTGCAGTGAGCTATGATCACACCACTGTACTCCAGCCTGGGTGACAGAGTGAGACCCTGTCTCAAAATAATAATAATAATTCACAAAAAACATTTAACACTGGACCTCTCAAGAGAATTCAATAAGCATAAGCAGCTATTATTACTAACTACTGTTATTGCCTCTGACCCCAAAGTCTAAGCACCTTATTGTCCAAGCTACTCTTCCATAAACAAATGCTTTTTCTCAAGCTTTGCAAAAGTATCTGGCTGTCTTCACATAAGAATGGGAAAATAAAGGCCTCAAAAACCCACTGGAACATAAGGGCAATCCAATTTCTCATTCAAAATAAGAAAACGTTATCCAGTGTAGTACTTAGCCAGCCCTCATTTTTTGTTTGGCTAGTGAAAATGACTGGGACAGCCAATAAATGATCAATTGATTGGTTTCAGAAGACTCTAAGGCAGCAATTCTCAAACTTCAGTAGGTTGAAAATCACAACCCTGATTAAAAATGATGGCCGGCGGGAGGCTGAGGCAGGAGAATCACTTGAACTCAGGAGGCAGAGGCTGTAGTGAGCTGAGATTGCACCACTGCACACCAGCCTGGGGAATAGAGTGAGATTCCGCCTCAAAAAAAAGAAAAAAAAAAGAAAAGAAAAAAATGACGGCCAGGCCCAGTGGCTCACATCTGTAATCCCAGCACTTTGGGAGGCCGAGGCAGATGGATCACCTAAGGTCAGGAGTTTGAGACTAGCCTGGCCAACACGGTGAGACCTCGTCTCTACTAAAAATACAAAAATTAGCTGGGTGTGGTGGCACGCACCTGTAGTCCCAGCTACTCAGGAGGCTGAGGCAGGAGACTTGCTTGAACCCGGGAGGTGGAGGTTGCAGTGAGCCGACATCACGCCACTGCATTCCAGACTGGGGTGACAGAGCAAGACTCCATCTCAAAAAAAAAAAAAGTAACTCCTGTCTGGGCATGGTGGCTCACACCTGTAATCCCAGCACTTTGGGAGGCCAAGGCAGGAGGAGCACCTGAGGTCAGGAGTTCAAGAGCAGCCTGGCCAACATGGTGAAACCCCCCATCTTTAATAAAAATACAAAAATTAGCCAGGTGTGATGGCACACACCTGTAATCCCAGCTATTTAAAAGGCTGAGGCACGAGAATCGCTTGAAACCCGGGAGGCAGAGGTTGCAGTGGACCGATTTGGTGCCACTGCACTCCAGCCTGGACAACAGAACAAGGCTCTGTCTAAAAAAAATAAAAAAGAAAATCCAACTCCTGGACTACACTGGAAACCTAACTCAGTTTGGGAATGGGGTGTTTATAAGTCAGTATTTAAAATATCACTAGAATTTAAGCTTGGTGAGAGTAAGGGATTTTTGTCTGTTTTGCTCACTGATGAATTCTCCAGTGGCCTGGCACACATTAGATGCAAATATTTTTCATGAATGAACATTCTTCTGCGGTATGGACTTAAATTAGCTAATTAGGCTAAAACTCGTCACCATAGCAAATCAATGAACCTCTTGAGCAAGTTACCTGGCATCCACAGGTTCTATCAAACTACTCTAGTGAAATGATCTCTCTCTAATTCTTCATTCCTTTGTGGAAAATGGACATGAAATGTCACAGCTTGAGTCTGCTACAGCTCTAAAGGAAACGTGAGGAAGTGACTGCACCAAGGGCTGAACCTGTTTCCAGGAGTTCTTCACTTAGCCTGGATCTGCTGCTCAGCCAAGAGAGCAAATCCTCATGAAAACAGGAAGGCCAGGGAACTTGTGATGGATGAGAGGAAAGGCCCAGAACACAAGAGACCCCCATCAAAAACCTGAAGTGGGAGAAAGTCAAGCGCCCTGCAAACACTGCCACCTCATTCTTCAATGCTGGGCCAGTCCGCTGGTACTAATTTCTGGCCATGCTCATCACAGTATGAAGGGTCTGCTCAGACACAGACATAGACTCTGTGTCAACGCACCCCAGGAATCTTAACAATGTTAAGACACGGACAAGACTGAACATCCAGTTCACATTCAGGAATAAGTGGCCAACATGGGGTAAGGACACTCTCCAGTTAGTATTCTTCTCTCCTTGGCTCCAAAAAGCACCCAGGCCCTGGAGGAGGGTCCTGGTGGCCTTACTGATTCATGGTGGAGGAGTTCTAAGACCAAGCAGAAGGTTATGCTTTGGTAAAACTCAGATGGGAACTTGCAAGCATAAGAACAAGAGGGAAAGTAACCCCCACTGCACAGTATCCACTCCTCAGCTGTGTAAACAAATAAAATGGTCCATTTCTTCTGGATCCTCTCCTAGTTGTCTTTGTGTGGACACACAAGCGCGCACATGCACACACACACACACAAACCACTTCACATCTAAAAAGAATAACAACCAAGAAAGGTCTACACAGTTTGTTTTTGCTGCATGTGGAGGTTTTTCCTAAATCACATCTGACTTGGTGTTAAAACATCAACCTTTGGCCAAAACACTCTTAAAACAAAGGCTTAATTGGCTCATAAGTAGCCCTTCCGAAAACCAAGGGAAACATCTTCTGTGGGTCTTGACCTTCATCACAACAGTGTTCATGGGGTTGGAATAATGCTGAGAGTAGGAGTGTTGGAAGGGCTTTCTTCATGAAGGCAACAGAGATGCCTAAACATTATCTACAATCACCTGCAGGGCATTCCTGGGAGACAGCTCTGTTTATACACATCTGCAATGTGGGTCCACCTCTGGAATTCAGCCTGCTAGTCCTCCTCCCAGGTTAATGGAGACAGTGGGAGGAGTTCCTAGGAGCTGGGGCCAAAGGCCAAATCACTGCATGAAGGGGCCTGCACCAGAGCTTGGGCAATTGGCCTCTGATCACACCTAGAGAAATTTACTGCTCACCCTACACGTATCACTCACATACCTAACAACTACTGGCCCTGTTGCAATGACAATACTCAAATCCAGCACTCAAGTCTCTCTCAGAAGGTCAGTGCAAGACTAAACATACATTTACCCCATGCCCCTCCAAGTCTACTCTTGGTGTATAAACAGAAATGGAAATATATGTTTCCCCAAAAGATGGGTGGGAGAATGTTACTAGAACTTTATTCATAATTGCAAAAAAACTGGAAGCAATCCAAATATCCAACAACATAGGAAGGATGCATGCACTGAAGCATATTCATCAGTGGAATACTACTTGGCCATGAAAAAGAGCAAACCACTGCTACCCACAATAATATGGATGAAACTCACAGACATACACTGAGTGTGGCCAGATATGAAACAGTACATTCTGTAAGATTCCATTTACATGAAGTCAAAAAACAGGTAAAACTAATCCACAGTGATAAATAAAACTAACAGGCTTTTCAGTGGGGGCAGGGGAGAGAGGAAGAAGCCAAATAACTGGAAAAAGGGGGAAACAAGGTAGACTTCTGGGGAGCTCTTTATCAGAAGTTAGCCTCTGGGACCAAATCCAGCCACTGCCTGTTTTTTTCTAAAGTTTTACTGAGACACAACAAGGAATATATATATATTCCTTCGGGTTTATCATTGACTGCTTTCAAACCACAATAGAAGCGCTGAGTACAGTTGACCCCTGAACCCCCAGGCCAGGGACACCGAACTCCCACACAGTTGAAAAGCCGAATATAGGTCAGGCCCAGTGGCTCACGCCTATAATCCCAGCACTTTGGGAGGCCAAATGGGCGGATCACGAGGTCAGGAGATGAGACCATCCTGGCTAACACGGTGAAACCCCATCTCTACTAAAAATACAAAAAATGAGCCGAGCGTGGTGGCAGGCACCTGTAGTCCCAGCTACTAGCGAGGCTGAGGTAGGAGAATCGCTTGAGCCTGAGAGGCGGAGGTTGCAGTGAGCCGAGATCACGCCACTGCACTCCAGCCTGGGCGACAGAGTGAGAATCCGTTTCAAAAACAATGAAAAAGAAAACCCGAGTATACCTTTTGACTCCCCAAAAACTTAACTAATAGCCTACTGTTGACTGGAAGCCTGACCGATAACATAAACAGTCAATTAATATATAATTTATGTATATATTATATGCTGTATTCTTACAATAAAGTAAGCTAAAGAAAATGTTATTAAGAAAATCATAAAGAAAACATATTTACTATTCATTAAGTGGAAGTGGATCATCATAAAGGTCTTCATCCTTGCCGTCTTTGGGATGAGTTGGCTGAGGAAGAAGAGGAGGAAGAGAAGGGGTTGGTCTTGCTGTCTCAGAGGCAGAAGAAAATCCATGTCTAAGTGGATCCATGCGGTTCAAACTCATGTTGTGCCGTTCAAGGGTCAAATGTAGTTGCAACAGAGACTGAGCGGCTCAAAAAGCCCAAAATATTTACTGTCTGGCTCTTGACAATAAAGGTGTCCCAACCTCATTCTATATATTGATCTGAGTAATGGTTTCATGGACATTCACATATGGAAAACTTCATCCACCTCTCTACTCTCCACTAAAGTTCCGTGTACTATGTTACATGTAAATTATACTTCAATAAAACATTTCAAAAGTGAATAGAATTTTAAAACAATGTCTTTTCTAAAAGATCTTTTAATTTTCGGCCAGGCGCGGTGGCTCACGCCTGTAATCCCAGCACTTTGGGAGGCCGAGGCAGGCGGATCACCTGAGGTCGGGAGTTCGAGACCAGCCTGACCAACATGGAGAAACCCCATCTCCACTAAAAATACAAAAATAGCCGGGCGTGGTGGCACATGCCTGTAGTCCCTGTAGTCCCAGCTACTCGGGAGGCTGAGGCAGGAGAACCACTTGAACCTGGGAGGCGGAGGTTGCGGTGAGCCGAGATCGCGCCATTGCACTCCAGCCTGGACAACAAAGAGCGAAACTCCGTCTCGGAAAAAAAAAAAAAAAAAAACAACTTTTAATTTTCTTTCTAGTTTTATTTGTGTTATCCATTTTGGGAGAACATGGCCATCTGAGTTTCTCTTGTCTTTTCAAAACCAAGGGGAGCTAGGAGGCTGTCAAAAGTAGGAAAGATCTAAACATAGCAACTGCTATTGTGTCCAAACCTTTTATAAGAATGTGACGTGTCTATAGAATCACTCAAGGCCATTCATATAAACGGTGAGCTTGGCTGAGTCCTGAGATTACAGGAGGGACGGGAAGGGAAAAGAGTATGAGTCTAATGTGATGCACAGGGTCATAGTACTCTGGGTTATTTTAGGATGTAGCTTAGGAGAGCAACAAGCTCAGCTTCTATTGAAATCTAGTATTTATTAAGGTTAAACAGTTTTAAGTTTCCAGGGACAATAATTCTGCCCCGACAATCACGCTGCATTTAGCCTTAAGTTGGAGAATGGAGCGAAAGGAACATATCTGCTCTATGCTGCATCCAGAGCAAAAAGATTATGAGCTCCCCAATGTACTTTGGGAACAATTTCATTTTGTCTAAGCTTTCCCCTTCTTTTCCCTTTGCTTCTTTGGTTTTGTTTTTTGCCATTTATCCTTTGATGATCAAACTAAAATTACAGCTAGATGCCATTTAGCTTGGCCTTGTGCGGGTCTAGCAGAGACTGAGGGAGAATGAACACTGCAAAAGCATGGTGCTGGGTCTCTAATAAAATGTCTCTCTGTTTGCCCACATGGGCATCAAGCCTTAGCAAATAGAAGCAGAGAACAATACTACCTGTTCATGGAGGAATAGTAATGGTTTCAGTCCTCCAAAACAATGAGCTCTGTAATTTACTCCATCTTCCTCCTGAGAAAGAGCTTCACATTGCCTGCACCGTGCCAGGTGGTTTGGAGAAAGACGAACTGCTCAGCCTAACAAGGGGCACTTCAGCAACGGGTGTAAAGATACAATAGCTGGTCTGGTCCGGGCTAGTCTCCCAGTGACATGGCCCCAGCCAGCCTTTCCACACCAAGATAAGGATCACTATCCTATTCAACCTCAACAATTCCCACACCCCAGGCAACAAGATTTTCCAGCACTACCCGAGATGTAGGAGGCCTCGACATGGTACATCCACCCGTTCACCAAGAGTTGTACATCCACCCAGGCACCAGGAGTTAGGGTTTGGGCTTGTTCTCTAACCAAGTCCTGCATCTAAAGCACTTTCTGGGATCAAGACTTACTATGCTGTCCATCAAAAGGAAGAAGGAGGGACAAATGGGCAGCATGCCAAAAAGAACAATTGAAGCCTCAAGTTAAAGACATGTCAGTTTTGGAAACAGTTAGGAGTGGAGAAGGGTAAAATCAAGAGTCACACTTTCCCCCAAAAGACACACACAAGAAGGCTGGCAGCACAACTGCAGAAGTAATCAAAAAAAGAAAAAAAAAAATATATATATATATATATATATAGACAGAGTCTCACTCTTGTCACCCAGGCTGGAGTGCAGTGGCATGATCTCGGCTCACCGCAACCTCCGCCTCCCAGGTTCAAGTGATTCTCCTGCCTCAGCCTCCTGATTAACTGGGATTACAGGCACCCACCACCACACCGAGCTAACTTTTATATTTTTAGTAGAGATGGGGTTTCACCATGTTGGCCAGGCTGGTCTCGAACTCCTGACCTGAAGTGATCCGCCTGCCTCAGCCTCCCAAAGTGCTGGGATTACAGGCGTGAGCCACCTTACCCAGCCTCAAATATTTTTAAAATAAGTTGCTGTGGCCTGAAAATGAGTACAGAAACACTAGGAATGTACCAAATAAAAATGTCTGCTGACTCATGCTTTTCACTGGCGGAATAATTCCGTTTACCTGGGGCAAACAGCTATCTGGAAGTCTTATCGAGGAAGATGCAGATCTGAGATGACAGAGCTACAAAGATGCATTGTGGCTGCAGCTATCTAAGACCACACACACACACACACACACACCACACACACACACATATACACACACACAGAGACAAGTTATCTGCAAGGGCTCTTGCCCAGAAAGGAAGTCATGGAATAACGCAAATGATCTAACAAACCAACATCAACTCACAAAAAAAGAAGGCTCTCCAGCTAGACTTCAACACTACAGCAAAAGGTTTCAAGAGAATCCCTTCGAAGGGTTAAGCCAGAACACTCAAGAAGTTTTGGTACCATTAGTTACACCATGAGGTACATCCATCCCAGCAAGGCCAGGCAGACAGATGAAAATCGTATTAGTCTGCTCTCCCTCCTCTACTGCATTCTGCTGGCATCAGTTCAGCTCCGAGTCTATATTAGTCCATGATTTGTTTAGCCTTTGGATTTAAGAGAATGGAAGTACTACGTGAGCAGGAAACAGGACACTCATCAGAAGCTGGGATCTGTCGCCTTTCCCTTCCAGCACATTTAGTGTCATACATAGACAGGTCCAAGACAAATCAACATTTCAGGATGATCGGGTCCAAAGAGATATTCTTAGCACCACTTAACATGATTTTGATCCACCAGAAACAACCCTCTGGCTGGCGCACGGCCTCCTCTCCCACCTCTCTCCTTAAGCCTTCCCATTCACATTGTGCTACCCCGTTTTACTCCCAATTCAAGATCCCTCCCTAAGCAAAGAAAAACAGTAGTCAAGCTGGGGTCTGTGTGCCCATTATGCCCGATCAAGAAACTCTTAACAATAAGCACAGCCTTCTCTTTCTTTCCATATCTCTAAATCATTTCAGCAGCATTTCTCCTGCTTCTCTCTCCTTTGCTTCCCTTCTCCCCCAGTGATTCAACCCCCACCACCACCACCACCACCACCACCACCACCACCACCACCACCATCACCACCACCACCACCACCACCACCACCATCATCATCATCATCATCTCGGTTGGGGGAAGGGGCGGAGAATAAAACACACAAGAGACCTACATATAGACAATTCAAGCTTCAGAATCTCTTGCGTTTCCTACCTGAACTGCAATCTGGTGTTCAATCGTTTTGTACGCAGAGTAATGTGTGCTGCCGGACTGAAAATGGAGCTGTAGAAAGAAACCAAATCAAAGCGTTCTGCTTATGTCACAAACTATAAGAAAACATCTTAAGCAGTTTATGAATAGCAGACAAACCTTCCTAGATTGAACTGCAGCCTTGGCATTCAATCAAGACCTGTGTACTTTCATTTGTTGCTATGGATAAGATGATCATAACAATCTAAGGTAAAGTGTTTTTGTTTTTGTTTTTGTTTTTAAGCACCTATTCAATAAGCATACAGGGAAGGTGGGGGCCAGGAGTGAGAATCAATGACACGAAAAGGAAAGACGGATGCCCATTAAGACATAAAGGAAGCCAGTGTGCTGAGCGGGATGCTGAAGAAAAATGAACTGTGTGCTGCAGAAAGTCATCAGAATTGCAACATGTAGGCAAGAGGAAGGATTAGGAGAGAAAAGATTATGAGAAGCCACAAGACTGCAACAAGTACAAGCACCCCACCCCCATATTTCTAATAACTGGGCCCCAACTCTCCAATGCAATTCTATTTCTGGGAAAACAAATGTGTCAGACAGAATTCAGGGGCCATCCGATGCCTTACACATTCCTTCATGATGACTAAGCTGTCCATCCCAGGCCATCTCTGTCGCCTGCACTCTAGTAATCCACACTTCCCCAAAGAGAGTGCCAAACACTGCCAGAAAGCCACCAATTTTCTAAGGGAGGACCACCTATTAGATGGCAAGTGAGTGAATGTAAGTCACTGATTGGCTCAGACCCTCCCCAAGGTCTATGTCTGTCCTCAGCCTTTCCCTCTGAAGTCCTAGAGACCACCCATCAACGAAGCAGGTATCCCGAAATAGGAAGAGCAAGATTGTTCACCCAATTCTCATCTTCCCAAATAATACTTGCTAATCTTGGGATCCCATCAATTGGGAAAACAAACACCATCTGCTGATTTATTTTATAAACAATACAATAATCACTAAAGGATCTCAATAAGTATCTGAAAATGCATTTTAATTTGCCATATAGGAACTAATAATGAGGAATCAGATGACCCTGGGAAATTGATGTCCATTCCCCTCCTTGCAACAGGCAAATCAACTGCATTTCCAAAAATGGATCTGTAGTATTATAATAAACTACTGTTACTACTCCTTTGCTCTTACTACTACCAGAACACGTCTGTGTTACTAGCACAAAGTATAATTTAGGCTGCGAGTTTCAGATCCAGATAATTTGTATCTTGCTCCCTGGAAGAAAAACAATTCAGTCCACACAGTTTTAAAAAATAAATAAAAGTGGAAAAAAACACATAAGAACTTTTCAACTAACTCAAAATAAACACAAGGGTAGTAATCCAATAAAAAAAAATTGTCTAAATCCATGTTGTTCATGGGCTAAGTCTATAAATATCCATTTTAGGACGCAGTGGGCTCTGAGATCATTTTATCTGTTCCAAATAAACAAATAGAAAACATTACATATATATTTATATATAGATATAATGTAAGTCTGCTTGCCCCAAACAGAATATTAATCAAAATTAAAAGGAGACACAGTGAAGTAGGTGGGAAAAAAACCCTATACCTGTCAAAGGAGAGTAATAAACCACACTGCCCTAAAACAACAGAAGATATGTCCCCCACACACAGCCCCCCACACACACTCAGAAGCAGTATCTGAAGTGAACCGCTGGCAGGGCGCAGTGGCTCACGCCTGTAATCCCAGCACTTTGGGAGGCTGAGGCGGGCAGATCACCTGAGGTCAGAAGTTTGAGACCACCCTGGCCAACATGGTGAAACCCCGTCTCTACCAAAAATACAAAAATTAGCCAGGCGTGGTGGCGGGTGCCTATAGTCCCAGCTACTCAGGAGGCTGAGGCAGGAAAATTGCTTGGACCCAGGAGGCAGAAGTTGCAGTGAGCCAAGACCTCATCGCTGCACTCCAGCCTGGGCGGTAAGAGTGAGACTCCATCTCAAAAATAAAAAATAAAAATAAATAAGTAAAGTGATCCGCTGAAAAACAAAGATGACTTTGCACCCTTTGTCCCCGTCTCCTTTTTGTAAAAACTGCCAGTCAGTAAACGGAGATTGCACTAATTACTGTGACAATTCTGCATCATGTTAAAACAACTTCTGTGCCTGGGACAGGTTTCTCTGCGAGCTTAGAATTCTTGGCCAGAAAGTAGCTCTTGTCTGAGAGGAGGGTTCTCCTTCAAGCAGAGTAGGCAACACTAACAACTTGTCCCTCTCTTTTCAGTTGGTTTTATTCTCTTCTTTTCCAATCACCTGATTCAGATCTTAATGGAAACTTGTCCAACCTTTTCTTCCCACAATCCCTGCAGAGGCCCTAGGCAATCTGTACACAGGGTAACCACAGGAATCTTATATTGTCAATTAAAATTGAATGGACACCTGATAACTAAGGATATGTTGTTGAAAAAAAATTCATATAGTCACAATCTTATGAATAAATTAATCAAACTGTGATTAATCCAAATTCAATTTTCACTTGTCCAGTTCTGTTCTTAATCCTTGCCTTTATCATCACCTAAATAACACCAACAATCCTAGAGAGAATGCTGTAATTGAAACAGTAAAAATGCAGCTGCAAGTTCCTTAAGACTCTAGCAGAGAAACCAACATATAGGACAAAGTTAATTTTACCTTCTCTCTCTCTCTCACACACACACGCACGCACGCACGCGCGCGCCCGCAGACACCCATTCTCCATTCTAACGCCCCCCCATCCCACCCCCCAGCCACGTAACTTCCCTCAGGTGCCCAGCGACACAGAAAACCTCACCCAGCTCACAAACACACCCAGCACAAGCAGCTTATTCTGTGTCTAAGTCAGATCTTTCTTCCCAGCCAGCAACCATTGTGCTGGAGAGATTTCCAAGCTCACTTCCTCCAGCTACTGAAACAAGGACTTAAAATTTTCTTGTTTCTCCTTTGGGTTTCCACCCTCTCTCTCTTTTCCCAACATACTTTTCTTTCGAAAATGCATACTTTCACTGCTTTTTCCTTCCCTGTAAAACATAAAGATGTCTTGTTCATTATAATCTAATTTTTTTAAGGCAGAGATAAAAAATACAAACACCCAGTAAACCCCTGGCATTCTAAACTGGAACAATCATTTCTCTCTCCAGAAGCTAGAAGGAAGAATAAAAGATGCTAGGCCATTTGTGTGCTTTGGAATATGAGGTGAGACTGCGAAGTCCAGGACAAGATGACTAAGGCATATCTGAGTTTAAAAACCAGGTTCTGGCCGGGCGCGATGGCTCACGCTTGTAATCCCAGCGCTTTGGAAGGCCGAGGTGGTGGGCGGCGGGGTAAGGGGGGGGGGGGGGTCACCTGAGGTCGGGAGTTTGAGACCAGCCTGACCAACAACATGGTGAAACCCCGTCTCTACTAAAAAATACAAAAATTAGCCGGGCGTGGTGGCGCATTCCTGTAATCCCAGCTACGAGGGAGGCTGAGGCAGGAGAATCGCTTGAATCTGGGAGGGGGAGGTTGCGGTGAGCGAGAGCTCATCATTGCACTCCAGCCTGGGCAACAAGAGCAAAACTCCGTCTCAAAAAAATAATAACATAAAATAAAAACCAGGTTCCCAGGCCCGGCGCAGTGGCTCGCGCCTGTAATCCCAGCACTTTGGGAGGCTGAGGCGGGCTGAGCACCTGAGGGCAGGAGTTCCAGACCAGCCTGGCCAAGATGGCGAAACCCCATCTCCACTAAAAATACAAAAATAAAATTAGCCCAGCATGGTGGTGCACGCCTATAATCCCAGCTACTCGGGAGGCTGAGGCAGGAGAATTGCTTCAGCCGGGGAGGCAGAGGCTACAGTGAGCCAAGATCGCACCACTGCACTCCGGCCTGGACAACAAGAGCGAAACTGCGTCTCAAAAAAAAAACCAGGTTCCCATCTGCCTACTTGGGACTGTCCTGCACCAGTCACCAGGAGTGCTCCAAGACCACTCCACATCATTTCCTCATCCGGCAAACATGGCTGCTCTCACCCGGCTGTGCCTCACACCTTCAAAATGGCACCCCCCTCCCTGCCTGGAGTACCCAGGAAGTCACCAGATGAGAACTCCAACGTATTTTCCATTTCATTCCTTCCCATGAAGCTCTCAACAAAAATCAGTGACCAAGCCCATCCCCCATTCTACTACCCACAAATGCCTCAGCCCTCACTTGTCCAGAGGAAGAACGGTGAAGACTCGGCAGTTCTCAGCACAGGCTTGCAAAATTCTTCAGCAATGCAAAGACCAACATTTTAAGATTAACCCCTTCCCTTATTATCATCATATCTAGATTCTTCGTCTTATTTCTAATCACTACTGGGCTCTAAATTTGATGTTTCTGATATGCAAAACATCAGAGATACCCAGACATGGAATGGGAAACAGCTTTTTTCAACCACAGGAATCTCCTCCTCAAAGACAATTAAAACAATTGAAATCCTCTGTTGGTTTTTCCAGCACTAAGCTAACTTCTAACACGATGAACATTAATTTTTGATGCCTATTCGTCCTGCTAAATTGGGAAGAGGTGGAACATTTACTTTATTTTCAGTTTTATGAATCACCTGGCTTTCTCTTATCTATATAAAAAAAATAAACAGATCATTTCCTAGGTGTTAGTTTTTTTGGTCCACTTTCCACTCTACCCTGTAGCTACTACCATGAGCCACTTGAAATCTAATTTCCATGTAATTACCTTAAGAAACAAAATACTTTTTTTAGTATACCTAAGACCTCTTCTTAGGTCATTAGTCATTTGAGCAACCACAGGCCATTATGAGCCCAGCTTCCCCTACCCCACTGCCCCCAGTCCTGTGTTGAGAGCCTTTTACATTTAATGGGAAATAAACTTTTGACCAAGACTTTGGGTGACTGCCTGCCCTTATAAAAAGTACCAAGGGGGGGCCTCTGACTTCAAGAGAAAAGGCAAAACCAGCATTGCCTGGTACTTGAGCTTAAACATTCCTGCAAAGATCTAGACACTGAACATTTGTACCACCCCTAAACAATAACTTAACGACAGCATCCCCTTTCACTTCCTGGCATTCTGCCTCAGAAATTCTGCTGCAACAAAATGCATGCCTTTAGACACAAGAACAATCTCTCCTACTGTCTCAATGTTCCATCAAATGTCTATTTACCCTCATTAATTTTTCTTTTCCTCAACCTGAAACCATCAGCTATGAGTCAGAGAACGATCATTAACTTTTACAGCTTCTATACGTATCCACCTACTCACATTTGGGGAAAGAAGTATTGACTTGCAACATTGCCTGAGACCAAAATTCTCTAAGAAGAAAAAAAGGGGACAAAGTCGCTTCAAGAAAGTTTTACATGTAGGTCTATGGGGGAATGCTATGTTGTTTCTCCACTTTGTGCTGCAAAGTCTCACAAAAAAAAAAGTTGAGCTTGAACTTCATTATGGTGATAGGCATTTCTGGGTTGATTTTTGAGAAAAACTAGATGATTTTCTTTCAACGTCAAAACATAATTAAAGTTCTTAAACTGTTTGGGGGAAAAAATAAAGTGAATCAAGTTTCCTGCTCTTGTATAAAACATATTTCTAGCATATAGAAAAACACGTGGGCTGAAGTGCTGAGACATGTTCCTAACAGCATTTTTCATTAAAAGTTGCTACACTAAAACTCTTAAAATGATGCCCCATCATTACTCCACTTAGCAGTCGCAGTGCTGCAACTCATAACGAATTAATTTGCATTAATGTGGGTTTCATGCGTCCTTCCCTGGGTATGCCATTGTGATTCAGGCTTAATAAAACTGACACGACAATAACATAGTGCCTTTTATTTCACTTTCCAAAACAAACCAACCCACCCAAAGACCCACACAAATCCTCTCAATTTTTTAAGCATTTTACTAATATATTTTAGTACATCATAATTGGCCCAGCACGAAGGAATCTAGTTATCTTCTCAGTAAATATTTATAGCATCACTCTTTCCCATTCATTCTGCATTTTCTTAGAGAATCTCACTGTACCCTACATCTGCAATTCATTGACTTTACAATTTACCACATGTTGGGATGGGAGAGGTCTTAGCTCCATTTGAATCACTACACAAATATGCAAGTGATTTATCGGTTTCAAGCTGAAGACTGCAAGAGAGGGACTCCACTTTTCCTGAACATTACTTCTTCTGGCAGACCATGAACAATTACAGTGCGTACTAATTAAGCTCTGTAAATGTGCTGTGCCCTGCTAATGCCTACCAGGCCTCAAATTTATTTTCATGATGCCAAACTTTAGGGAGCAATTTTAACTCCTTCAGGGCTGATGCCACTCCTGGCCATTCCTTCCTCCATAGACCGACCTGGTTGGGGCTACTGCATGACAAAAAGAATAAAATATAACAGGTCGAATTACCAGCCCGAAATCAGATGTGCCTAAGGAGAAAAAACCTATCTTGGGAAAAGCAAAGAACACCTCGGCTGATAACCCGTTCAAAGATCCCACAGCCCCTTCTTTGTAATGAGCTGTTTAGGGATTCACATCTATCCCTGAGGGCTAGTAAGTTTCTGCATGCCATTGATTAGAAAAGAAAACCTTTTGGCCTGGGTCTTTAAGTTTGGGTTGGATGGAAGGAAGGATCCAGTCAGAAATGAGAGCCATCATCTCTCCTGGCCTGGCAAACACCTCTGAATCCCACTTCCCCCTTATACCATGTAGTCAGTTTGTAATACACCAGAACAGCCCACTTTTTCAACATAAATTAAAATCAGTAGGACTACTGGCCTTCTCTCTCACACTCCAGTCTCCACCACAGATAATGCCTCACCCTCAGATGCTTACACAGTAACTGATAGAAAACACATTTGTGGCTAGGTAGAACACCCTGGGTAATGAAGAGATCGCAGCCCATCTTTGCTGAGCAAAGCAATATCCCTTTTTAATAGCCCAGCCCAGGGTACTTCGACGCCCCTCCATAAGGAAACTTCCAACCTCCAATTTCAATTCCCCCAAGCCCAAATCTTTGTCCTCTTGTATTATACTTTTCTAATCTTTCTTAGGCATTTATTCTGTCTCCTCTGGCTACTTTTCTGTGCCTTCTCCCCCAGATACCAGTACATTTTTCACAAATAAGCAGCCCTCCCATCCCCAATGTAAACCTGGATTTTTTTCCCCTCACCTATTATATTCTTTTAATCAACTCTCTTCACCTCATCTCACTTTTTTGAAAACTCTCACGTTAACTAGTTTAACTAGTGTACTATGTAATGTGTACATTTTCCCTTCCACTCAGGGGAACATCATATAAATTAAAGAGCCGTCTCCCATACCAGGTTTCTTTAAGTATTCTTGGGGAAAATGCACAATATAGGCAATGTAATCTCAAAAAAAAAAAAAAAAAAAAGGTGGGGGTGTTGGGGGGAATTAAGAAAAGAGAAAGAAAGGAAAAAGGGAGAAAAGAGAAGGGAAAAGATGCAAACACCTAGAGCAACTTTGCTTTTGAAAAAGGCATCTGTGCAGAGCCCCCACTGAATTTCCATTCCTGAAAGTGCTCTTTATAAATGTGTATAACAATAGCCTGGAGGAAACGTACAAGTCAGCTGCCAAAGGAGTGGTGGTGTCTGTCTCAGTAAACTCAAGATTGCAGAGGTGGGGGTCAGCAGAGAAGGGAGGGCAGCATTTGCGTTAGGATACCACCCCCCCTCCATCTCATTGCTTATAATTAGTGAGAGAAATTTGAGCTACTGCCAATGTCTGCGGACCTTGAATATTATAAGGCCAACGTGGCGTCAAATATCTTAACATTCATAAGTGTTATGGGCTGTAAATAAAGCCTGTGGATTTATGACCTGGTGGTGCGTTTGCCAGCAAAAAGACTGAGGCACATTTCTTTCAGCAGACCTGTCGAGGTGCGAGTTTGCCTTTGGTTGTAAAATTAACCATTTCCTTCACAAATGTGCTCAATTATAAGTCAGAGTTGAAGATTTACTTACATAGTTGCCCATATTCACTCCCAGAAGAAACTCAGATGCCCACATCACACACCCCTTTGAAAATAAGACTCTCAAGAATTTGGTTCAGCCTCCTTTTCCAAACTTTAAAATGTGTCACCTTAAAAGAATTATAAATGCGATCAAAGATATTATCTAATGCCACTCACCAAGACTAAAAAGCTTACACCTACTTCCCTGGAAAGTGCTTATTTATTTGGCAACTCCAGCATTCAAAAAAAAAAAAAAAAAAAAAAAGTAAATCACTCCTTGCCTGAAATCTCCTCCCTTCCCCCAATATAATGTCATCTACTTCCTGTGCAGGAGAGAGCATTTGCTAAATCCAGGTTGTCTCATACTTAACTGCCAATAAACCAACTTCCACATAACTTCCAGACAGCTGGGGGAAAGGTCCTCGGAGTTTCAGTCATAGTCCAGAAACACGCGTCCACACAAAAATTTGCAGCTGTCCTTTCTCTACAGTGCATTTTTAATGTGATTCAGGGGGGCCTGTTGTGAAACATCTGACAAAATGTAAAATCCTCTTAGATACCTTCTAGTTTACCCACTGCACGTGTGTAAGAGAAGTTGCACCAGGATTTCTCCACCGAGAAATCTAGGCACTTTTTTGCACACAGCCAGGGGCACCTTGTGGGATGTAAGGAGGCATTCAAAACCTGGAAAGACTTCTACTGTAATCTTTAAAAGCACAGCCTCTGGTGCAACTATTAAAATGCTAGTTTTCTAAAGCAAATATTTTTTTTAATGGCGTGCAGAACTGCAGCGATCCAGCACTGCAAACAGAACAGCATTCTTGATCTGCAAGCCCCCGGAAACCTTCCGGTAACTTTTTCACAGCTTGCTAAGAAACAGAAAGCTAACCAACTTCCAGCAGTGACTCTAAATGAAATCCCTATCAGTAAAATTAAAATCAAGGTGAAGAACTAGCAAGAACGAGGATTGTTTTCCTCAAAAAGCTCTTATCAGACACAGAGGGCATCAGTCAAAGCTCCTTCCCTTAAACAGTCAAAAGTTTCCAAAAACACATCTTCCAGATAAGCTCGTTAGGCTCCCAAATGCCTGAGTTTGTTTCTGGGATTTCAGAAAGTTTCAATATCAACAAAGTGAAAAGCGCTGGCATATTTAATTTATAATCATTAAAATATGACTTATTGGGTGAATGTTGAGCCTATAATCCATACTGCAGACATTAAACCCCAACCTATAAAGATTAGCAGGGAATTAATACGGTTGCATTGAGATTGAAATCTAAACATGTTCGCCATAAATATTTCTGAAGGAGATGAAAAACAATTAGCATAAATACCAAAGAAGGGTAAGAACACCTGTTCTTTTTCAGGGCGATAAGCATTTTATTGTTCTCTATTTAAAATGTAATGACCTGTGTAATTACAGTAATATTACATTGTTATGTAGGGGCTTGGAATGTCACACTTTGAAAAGTGTTGTCAAAACAATCAGGGGTGAGGTGGGGGGGTGGGAGGACAACTGGGAAGGACCACCATTAACCCTTCACACTCCAAGGTCTAAATCTTTTGTATTAGAAAGGATTATGTTGTTTCAGTGAGGAAAAAACATACATTTTTCACAAGCCAGAAAGAGAAGTTGCCCGGCTAAATAAAACCCCAATGAATAGGCCCCTCTCGGTTTCCTTTAAATGCTGGATTCCAAGTTCAAAAATGAACTCAAGATGCAGCTTATTTATCTGTTCAACCTAGTAGCAAACAGCTCGGTTGAAAAGCAAATAACTTTGGATAAGAGAAGATGCAAGGGCTCGAATAATCAAGCCCTTAAAAAGAAATTTCAAGCCTAACTGGAATTTCAACCACCATATTCCTATTTCCCCTTTGCCAGGAGGGAAAAAGAAATGTAAAACTACTTTTTCCAATCAACTTTAATAGGTTACAGTATTCTTATCTTTAGTATACAAATGTTACCACAGTTCTAATATTTGCAGTTCTAACACTTCCCATCTACTTAACTAGACCTCTCCTTAATGCAGTTTTGTATCTGAATCTGTCTTTTTAAAAGCCATTCCTATTACTGAATCAAAGACTAAATTAATATTATGCAGAAATCTTTGTCATTTTAAAATAAAATTATTACTATCAAGCTTTATGGTGTCTTCAGCAATTAAAGCATTATTCTTGAGATAATGTATTATTCATCATAAGCCGATTTAATGATACTCTCTAATTCTTTACATTCTTAAATAAAAAAGCAGAAATCAGGGTTCCAGAGAGTTTGCTTTTTAAAGGATGCAGCTGCTTACAGGTACACCATAAGTAACAGAAAATGTAGTAAAAATCACCGCCACCAAGGAGCAAAGGGAAAATAATAAAGCATACAGCGAAATTTGTCTTTACACGTTGCCATTAAAAACACACCCTATAAAACACTAAGGATTTCAGAAGAGTATGGGAAGCCCGCTATCTTGCCTATGGATTCCTCCATTTCTCCCGCAGCTGTATCAAATCTGGATTGCAAGCTGGCCCTCTGACTGAAGACGTCAGGAATGACACACAACAGCCTACCATCCTCATTTCCACTGCTCTGCTGACCAGCCTAAATAAATAACTTTAATTTTGGAGCACATAATCTAACCCAGGTAACAGGGAGGAAGGACGAAGGGGCAGTGTACACAAAGATGTCTGCTGGTGTTTGACATGTAAGTACTAAAACTGCCTACTGAGTTCAGAAATGTCTTCTGAGACTCAATCTGATGTCACAGCACCAGGCCACCCGCTATGTCCACAATTAAAATAACTAGACGCCGTCTATTCCTATAATGCCCACAAAAAGGACCGATCATTGGGAGCCTTCCTTTTCTCACCGGGAAATCATTTATTTGCCTTTAACAATTTCCCTGTTTGCTAATTACAAGACAACACAACTGCTCAAGTTTGAGAAGGGATGGCAAGATTGCCAGCATCAGACAGGGAGTTTAAAAAGAGTCAAGAAAGCTAGCAAGCCCGCCATCAAAGCTCAATATTCAGATGGTTAAGTGGATTTTAAAATAATACCAGGGAGGTTTCCATCGGAAGGGGGAGGGGAGGAGAGGCAGAAATTCTCAGGGATTCTTTGGAATGTTGCTTGGTCCGGTTTATTGGTAGGCGAACACTGCGATTCTGAGCCGAACGGTCCCGTTTAAGATGCCCCACAAGCTCCCAAGAAAAATACAAAGTAAGCGAACTGTGCTTCCCCTACAGCTGCAAGCCCAGAGCGCGGCCCCTGCAGCCTGGTGGAACTGGCCCTGGAGAAGGGGGTTGAGCCGAACCGCTCTCCCAGCTTCCCAAGCATGCCTGGGCGCCGGGCAGGGGGGGGATAATTATTTCTCTTCCCTAGCCATAAAAAAATGACCGGTCTAGCATGCCCTTGCCATTTTGCCAGGGCCCAAAAAAACAAGTCAAACCCGATAGTTAATATTTTAATGCTTAAAAACACTTGTAGATCTGATCGACTCCCGTCCGGCAAGCCCTCGGCCATTAGCACCGAATCCACGGCTGCTGAACAGTGGGTGCATTATTTCAAATTGCTATCTAGAGTTACCGAAAAAGAAAAAACAAAAATTGTGTGTGTAAATAAGGGGTAGGGAACCAAACTGGAGAAGGTGTAAAATGACAATCCCGGGAAGCCGGGCACAAATGCGTCTTGCGTCCAGAGATTCGTAATCCAGGCTTCTTAGAAGAGGGAGGGAGGGATGAGGAGGAGGGGGTTCAGGGTGAGGGCAGGGGGCAGAGGCCGGTGGGGGAGGGGATGAGCCATCTTAACAAATGTCAGGGTTGGGCGCGGGACCGACCCTGCAGGAAGCGCCCCCCGAGCCCGGCACCCCGCGCTGCCCTGGGGCCCCCAAAGTTGGGTGGCCGGCGATCGGCGGCCCACTCCCTTGAAGGAGAGGCGCCCCGGCCTCCCTCGGCCCCCGCACCTCCTTGAGCCCGCACACCCTGGTCTCTGGCCCCCCTGGGGCCCACGACGGGCCTACACGGAAGCTGGCGAGCGCCGACCCCGCCATACATCCCAAGGCGCCAAAATTCCCTAGAAATACACAAGTCCGCTTGGAGGAGTCCATTCCGGCTGCACACAAACCAAGAATCCGGGCCGCAGGGGCCTCCCCGCCCCGCTCAGCCCTGCTGCCCTGCGCGGCCTGGGAGAGCCCCGCAGCCAGTGCGCCGGGCAGCCGAGCCCGCCACGGCGCCCAGGGCGCTCGCGGCCCTGCGGGTTGTCTAAGAAAAGGACGCCTCAGAGCCCCCAAGTTTGCGGTGGGACCAATCTGGGAAGTGTGACCTTCCAGGGGAAGGGGGAAGGAGGGCCGAGAGCCAGCGATCTCCACTAGAAAGCTAAATACATAGCCGCCCAAAAGAGAAAGCCAAGGAGCCTCTCCAGGGCCCCGGGCTCTGCGCGCTAGCCAGTTCTCAAGTCCAACGCCTGGAGGAAACCCACTCTCTACCCCGCGCGTCGGGCGCAGCACAGTCACTCGGGGCCCGCAGCGGCAGCCAAGGGGTTAACCGGGGAAAGCCCAAGACGCCACAGAAGAGGGAAGGAAGAGAAGGAGAGAGAGGGAGAGAGAGCAAAGAGCCACAGAGTCATCTTCCCAGGGTGAAGAAACAAACACCACCACCAAAGGGGGAGGGGGAACCAGAACGCAAAATAAAAGTTCTTCGGATTCCCCCCGTCCCCACCAACAAAGCCCTGCTTAGACAGAGAGGTCTCCCCAACATCACGAGGCAGCAAACTGAAAGCAAGAACGTGGCGAAGTGCAAACAAATCCAGTCCACAAAAGGCAGAAAAGTTTGGAGAGTTTCGGGCCGCCTGGGCCACGAGCGGGGGAGGGGAGGGAGGGAGGGGAGGAGGCGGGGAGGGGGAGGCGGGGAGGGGGCAGGGCAGGGGCCGCATGCGGGGCCCGGCGGGCGGCGCGGGCGGGCGGGCAGCGGGCGGGGGCCGGGCGCGGAGGCACTTACGGTTCGGGCGGTGGGCGAGAGCGATCCGTTGGGGAGGTAGGGGCTCGTCAGGTCGGGGATCATGATGAAGGGGTAGCCGGGATACGGTGGCCCCTTAAAGAGCCCTCCATCTTGCCTCTTGGCCGCTAACATGGCGGGGCGGCGAGGGGACAGCGGCGGCCGCGCGGAGCGGGAGAGAGCGAGGAGAAACTTTTTAGAAAGTGCCCCGAGGGGCCGGGCGCCCCGACCGGGCCGGCGCAGTGCCGGGCCGAGCTGGGCGCGGGGCCGGGGCGCGCGGGGCGGCCGGCCCGGGGGGCGGCTCCGGGCGGCTGCGGGGCGCGCGGGGCGTACTCACCTTCTTCCAAACTTTCCCGGGATTTGTCTCGGAAACTTTCGGAGCGAGGCGGAGGCCGTCTTTCCGCCTTCCCAGAGGGGTGGAGGTGGGGAGGGCGAGGGGCAAACGCCACGCAGAAGGGGGAGAAGGGGGAGAAAAAGAATCGGCGAGGTCGGGGGGGGTAGAAAAAAACAGGGTTACAAGTTTTTGCAATGGTGGCACCGTACGCACACGCCGCCCGCCGGGCCCCGCCGCCGCCCCCAGCCCCGATTTCTCCCCTTTCAGCAACATTTGCCAAGCCCAGGAAACAGATAAAAAAAACCCCACCAGCCCGAGGGGCTTTTCCTACCTCGGAATCGGAGGAGCTGTTTTGATTCGTTTCTGATTCATTGACTAGAGACGATTTGACATCAGCTAAATCCCTCTCTGCCGAGGAGTTTTCGGAGCTCTTCTCCTCCTGTTCGCCCTCGTCTTTGAAGGAAATCAGTTCGTCGTTGGCGCCTAGGTCATCCCCTCCACCGCCGTTCAGCTGCGGCATTTTTTTTTCACCCACCAGCAGCAATTTTGGAAGAAAAATGAAGGAGGAAGAAAAGCCAAAAAAAAATCACCCCCAAAAAGTTTTTCCCCCCCAAAAAAATATTGCAAGAAAAAGACGAGTCCAAGGTGAACTTTTTTTCTGCTTGGGGGTCTTTTTCTCCTGGGGAGGGGAAAAGAGGGAGGAGGGGAGGGGAAGGGGGGGGAGATCTTCTGCACGCGTGAGTTTGGGTTTCTTTTTTCTCTCGTTCCCAAGGATCCGATCAATGTGCAAAAAAATAATAAATAAAAAAGGGGGGTAAAAAAAAAAACACCAACAACAACAAGAAGTCAGATATAAAGAGCAAAGGGGGGGGAAGCCGAAGATACAGGAGGTGCTCGTGCCGCTCGGATTTGAGTGAGTTGAAGTTAGACTGAGAGCTTTTCAGTTCAAAGGCGGCGCTGATTGACAGATAGAAAAAGGGGGATCGAAATCCGGAGGAACGGAGTAGTCTGGGAGCGGAGATTATTGACAGGGCGAGAGGAACACACTGCCTTAATGAGATGCCGGAGGGCGGGGCCGGCCCGGTGACGTGTGCATAAATAAACAGCCGGGGTGGGCGGGGCGGGGGCGGCTAACAATGATCCTTTCGGGCGCCGGGAGAGGGAGGAGGAAAAGAAGGAGGAAGAGAGGGGCGGGGAAGCCGGGGGGAGACGGAGGGAGGAGTGTGCAGGGGGAGCGGCCTGCGCGGAGTGTGTGCGAGCCCGGGATTCTGGGCAAGGGTGCAGGGACTTGCTCCGGGAGGGGGCGGTTTCAGAAAGACAATGCGGGGTGGGAGAGGAGGAGAAGGGGGTGGCGACCAAGTCAGGAATCCGAGCCGAGGAAGGCGGAAGGAAAGCCCACTTGGGGGGCGGGGATGGGGAGAGGCCCAAAACAGTGTACTTTAGAAATACTAGAAATAAGTCTTAAGGGAGGGGGAAAAGGAAGGGTAGTATTTGAGAAAGTGGTAGCTGGAGGCGGGGGTAGGGGGTGCCCGGTGGTTAATTCAGCAGTGAAATCAGCCACCCTTAGGCGGGATGCGACAAAAGTGGTCAAAAGGAAAGATCAACCCTCCACTTTCAGAGAGCTTGGGGAAGTGAAGGGGCTGGTCAAAGTTCCTGGTCATCTACAATGAAAGAAACTACTAACCCATGAGGCCTCCCTCCTCCCTTTTTTGTTTATTAGTAGTGAATCATTTCATGAAATGTTAAGTCCCACTAGGATGAATATGCCAAAATGACTTTTTAGGCAAAAAACAAATGCTAAATGTCAGAAACATTAAAAGTCTCCTTAAGGAAAAATATATGATTCTTTTAAATGTAGAGTGGTGTTTTGCTTTTTTTTTTTTTTTTTAACTGACGTTGGAGGTGGTAGGAAATGAGCTAGAGTCAAAGTCCTTTTTGACTTAGGAGGTGAAAAGTTTGGGCGTTAACACCGTCAGGGAAAATAAAACTGAAAGTTCACCAACCCCTGGGATCAGTTGGGCTACAGTGTTTCTCGAAGGGGGTCTGAAATGAAATCCCCGAAAGACTGACCAAAATAATCAAGATGTAGGTGGCTCTGGCAGGAAATTGCTAACCAAACCAATGCTAGAAGACCTCCGGGATAAGATGGGAAACCTGGGGCTTGCGGCAGGTATTTGTTGACTTTTAGGTATTAGAGGAGGAGCAGACTGATTTGCTACAAAATGGGGAATGGAATTATGTTAAAGAGGAAAGACCCAGCTCCCAAAACACAATGTTCCTGGGTGATAGAGCAAGAAGATTCATTTTTGCAAATACCCAGTAAGAAGTAGACTGGACACTACAACATGAAAAAGAGAAAAAAGGAAAAAATAAATCAGTAGGATTTAGCAAATTGCCTCTTAGAAGTAGTATTAGTCTAGAGTCCAGGATGTACTGTTATCCCACCCTTCCCTGAAAAAGCTCACCTGCACTTCAGCTGGCCCATCAGCACCGAGGTTTCCAAAAGAAAGCAAATTTGTCATGTAATATTTAGAGTTTGGGGTTTCAGCAAAACTGTTTTATAGGCTAAAGTCTCAGAAAGAAGACTACTAAAAATAATGATACCGAGATTGACAAGGCCAACGAATTCCCCTGCACTGGAAAAAATTCACAACCACATTTGCACACTAAAGAATAAGATGCAGGCAAAATAAAAATGGGCTGGGGGGGGAGGCAGAGGAGAATCACTGTAACTCCCAACTTTGATATTAATCAGAATATCAGAAGTAGAGTGAGAAGGAGCCTGAAAAGAAGTAAAACAAATGTGTACATTTAATCAGACAGGATTGCATAGGATACAAAGCACAGGGCTAATTAGTCTCAGCAGGTAGGACTAACCTTCAGACTTCATAAATAAATAAGGCAGGCGCAGTGTCTAAGAGGGAGAGTGGAGACAGAAAGGGGATTATTTCAAGACACCAAGTGAAAACATGAAGAATGAAATGCTTCACTGTTAAATCCATGTACAAATGGACTTAACAGTTTCTTTTTTTAGGTCTTTTACTTGGTTGCCTTTAGATTTACACATTTAGCGAAATGACCATAGCTTTATACACTTGCTAATTGTCACCTGTATACTTGATGTGCCTAGGTCTGTCTATATGCAGCGTAGACTTTACTAAGGCTCATTTTAGGGACTTCATTACTTAAACTGGAACACATTTATAGGAACTCGATTTTATGGCAATTTCTTTGTCCTGTGTGGTAGTTTTTTGTTTTTTGTTTTTTTACTCAAACCCTGGTCTGAATTAAGTTGGATAATGAGGTCTTCTATGTTCTTTATAGTACTACCTGTATAATAAAAGCTCAGGAATATACTGAATTGAAATTTTAAAGAATGTACTTACTGATTTTACTATACTGGCCTGTATTTTTATCATATGTAAATACTAAGGGCTTTGTTCCCATGATTAGTAACTTTATCCATTTTGGCATATCCTTATTTTTCTCATTCAAAGGGAACTCTTTTGAATCTCTCCTTCCTTAAATCTCTGATTTAATTAAGCAATTAAAAAGGTATTCTGTGATAGTGCAAGTCCCACATTTAATTTCGTTGCTTGGTGCTGTACAAAGGCTTGAGTAGACCAGCAAAATCTCAGAGGGGCCAGATCCCTGATGCTCTGCAAGTCCCTCAGGTGATGCCTGAATTGAGGAGGGGGAGGGAATGGCAGAATTGGCACTGAAGTAGCCAGGCAGCAAGGTATTGAAAAATACCTTGAATAGCCGGGCGCAGTGGCTCATGCCTGTAATCCCAGCACTTTGGGAGGCCAAGGCGGGCGGATCATGAGGTCAGGAGATCGAGACCATCCTGGCTAACACGGTGAAACACCGTCTCTACTAAAAATACAAAAACTTAACCAGGCATGGTGGCGGGTGCCTGTAGTCCCAGCTACTCGGGAGGCTGAGGCAGGAGAATGGCATGAACCTGGGAGGCGGAGCTTGCAGTAAGCCGAGATGGCACCACTGCACTCCAGCCTGGGCAACAGAGCAAGACTCCGTCTCAAAAAAAAAAAAAAAAGAGAAGAAAAAAAAGAAAAAAACCTTGAATACTATTTGAAAAAAAGGTAGGCTGGCTCACAATGTGAATGTGTAATTTATAGATTTGGTGTGAAATTTTAAACACAGTTGACTTGGGTCCAAGTGCTGAGGCAACTTCTCTGTGGATACTGATGACTCCTGGTTTATAGGACCAAGCGTTCTGCCCAAATGGCAGAGATTCGAAAAACACAGGAAACCAGACCAGTTCTGACTTTAGCCTGAGCCAGGGGATTTTGCCACCATGGGCTCTGCATGTTGGGAAATGGGTGGGAGTGGGGAGAAGCTGTGCCCTCATCCCTTGTAATCCAGTTTGGTCTCTGCATATTTTGGGAGGAAGGCAGGGAGAAGCTGGGCCCTCACCCCTTGGAGTCCATTCCTGGTGCCAGTCCAGGTCCCGAACTGTAAGTAGCTGTCCCTAGGCCTCTCTGACTTTGACCTTGCCCTCTTCATCCACTGCCCTTCTGCTGCTTCTCTTCTGTTTTCTCCTCTCCTTCAGCCCTCCCTTGATTAAATCCTTCTCTTTGGATACATACTGATACCTTAAAACTTAAGTGAGTAGGGTTACCTCTTCCAGAGGTGCTTCCTTGTTTATCCCTATCAATGAGCATGAAAAGGAGGTTTCGGTTTACACAAATCACCTTTTAAGTGTTGGTTCCCCACGAGATATGGTGAAGTGTTAGGTGCCCATTGAAATACAGGAATGTGCCTGACAGGGGACTTCAGAAATAGGCTGGCCACAAGCTGTGTCACCCGCAGCCCCTTCGTCTTGTCTCACCTGGTGGATGAGGTGGTTGGAATGGGCTTTTTTAAATTGCCTGTTAATATTTAAAGAGTCCATGATTCCATCGTTTCACCACACGCCCCAGTTATGGCTCAGAGATTCACGCACACCAGCAAAGAAGACAAACCATATTGAAAGCTTGGCTCTGGAATTTGAGAAAAACAAGGCTAGTCTGTCAGATTTACCCGAAGTGGGGAATACATGTTGACAACCATATTCAGCTCCCCCAATCGCTCGGCAAGATTCTGCTAAGTTACCCTTGACAGTGATATGTACATGTGTGGGTGTGTGTATTTGTGTTCCTGTGTGATTTTTCTTTAAAGATCTGGGCTCCAAGATGGATGATCTGTTACCCCACTGTGTTGGACTTATCTATGCCGGGAGTGTGCTAAGGGAAGCCAAAAAAAGAATCTGAAAACATAAGGAAGCTATAAAATGGGGAAATGTTTAGAAGCCAAAGTCCTGATTCCACTGTGAGATTTTCTGTTTGCTTTTTGTTCTGCGTGGGTGATGGTTCCTTATTTGGACCTTGAGGAAAGCTACTCCCTTAGCCAACATAGGAACGTTAAAAATTGGACACCCAAGAGTTTTCAAATTTAGCAAGAGGAAGGGTTAGGCAAAAGAGCCCACTTCATAGGCATCCTCTATCCCCCCAGTGACTCTGTGAAGGGACTTGGAGAGACACACACTCTCTACCCTTGAAACCCTGAGGAACACTCTTCTGTTCTGACATTTTTCTGAAGTGCCCGGCTTGATCACCTTGCTTCAGCTAATAACAGGTCCAGGTAATAAAGTGACAATAATACCTCATGATCCAAGGGTTAATGGGGAGATGTATGCATCTGTACAGGGTTTCATCACCTGCCTTCATAAGCCGATTACCACTGCTATAGGCATTTGTGACAGGAACAGCTTTCTGAAAGACATCAGTCCTCCATAAATATACTTTTCTTATTGAAAAGATGTCTTTTAACCCTAATAGTAATGGAAGAAGGCCAATAAATGAAACATTTACTGCATAACTTGCCTTATTTTGGGGTGGTGTACAATTCCTTTCTAGCTGTCTCTAGAAGATGTTTTCAGCCTAATTTGCTCCCTAGAAATTTCACTCGCTACAGTTATACGTCTGTGACGTTTTATTGCCTGAAGCCAAGTCTGCATAAGAACTTTCTTAAGATATACTTATCCTAATGCCAAGCCACAGCAACTGGGCTGCTTTATGCTGAATTATTTGTGCTACCCTGATATACAGGGCAGAGACTTCCCAATAGTCATTGCCATAGGGTAGGTCTAAATGTTTCTGAGAAGGGGAAAAGAGGCAGGAAAAAGGTGAAAAAAGTTTCATCTAGGTTGATTTATAGAAGTCTTTAGAATTAATAATTGGATGCGTATTTAACATATTAAAATGCCTGAGGTTTTCTTTTGTTTTCTCTTTTTAAAATGGCTTCAATGACCCCACCCTGTCTTACAGAGCAGCTTTGCCCACTCACATCCATTGCTGTATTCAAAAATGTCACAGATACCAAAGCACCTTCCACTAAAACATGGGCATCTTAAAATGAGGCAGATACTATGTCCCCCGGTATTGAGCAGTCTCACAAGGTGGCTTACGTGTGTTCAAGCGACAGAGCAGGTGAAATTTCAGGAGAGGATGATGCCATTGTTCCCCCTTGAAATTCATCTAGGTGTGGGCTGACACACCTGCATCTGGCCAGAAGCAATATGGGATGGGAGGAGGTAAAAGATCCAAGGAGACTCTCAGGTCCATAGTGTGAAGAGTTCAGGTGTGGTCCTCACTACGAATCCACAGCAGCATCAGCCCCAAACTGTCTTGAGAAAAGACTAAATCTATGTTGACCGAATCACTTGAGACTGGATTAGAATCAGCAACTCTCCTCCCTTGCAAAATCCCAAATGTTTCTGCAAATTCCAAATTAGTATGGATGGATTACGTTTCCTAACAAAACACTCATTTGGATGAGGAAAGGGAAGAAGTTTCAGTGAATGAGTTCCAGGATCCAGAGTGAGTTTGGATCTCAGTATAGACAACAATATGCAGCACAAGGTTTAGCAACAGTAAGAGAGGCTTCCAGTGGACTGTCATCTTTAGCAAACACCGGTTCTGGGTAGCCTGAGGGTATTCTGTAAATACCTAGAGCAAGAAGGAGAGCATTAATCGTTATTAAAGGTTCCAGGATGCTGAGAGTGAGAGGTTATAATAACCCCCAAACTCCATAAGAAACACGGGAGCCCCTCCCAGCACCCCCATCTATGGAGATGTGGTGTTTCTCTTTGCCTGCGTCCCCACACACTGAATTTCTAATGACTTCACACACTGTTGGAAATCCTCCCTGTGCTTTTTAAGGGTGGCCAAGGTTCCTGATGGTCTGTTGACAGCACAGGGATGCAGTTTCCTTGTTCTCATTCTGCAAAGGACTATGCTTCTAAAGAAACCCAAGTCTTAGGCCAGGAAGAATCCGAAGAGGCCTCCTGGGCCCCACCACTTCCCATTCTCCTTCCAGTCAATGTGCATTAGGGGCTAAAGGCCATAAGTGATGGCATCTATATGCCTGTGAGACCCTCCTGGCCCTGCCACCCACCCAAATGACAAAGGTGATGACTCTATCTGGAAGCCAGATAGAACATTTCTTAGGGAAGGATCTGATGTTAATGTCTTTCTGTCTTTTCTTCTTTGAAGGCACCTCACACACCCCTTTATACAAGAAGCATCTTTCTAACGTTATCTTCTGGATGTTCATGCTATATTGTTGTTGGTTACAAAAAAGCATGTACTGTAGAGTTCTTTTTTTATGTAATTATTCTTTAAAAATATTTGACTTTGGGAAGCCGAGGTGGGCGGATCACTTGAGGTCAGGAGTTCAAGACCAGCCTGGACAACATGGTGAAACCCTGTCTCTACTAAAAAATACAAAAATTAGCAGGGCATGGTGGTGGGCACCTGTAATCCTGGCCCCCTGGGAGGCTGAGGCAAGAGAATCACTTGAACCCAGGAGGCAGAGGTTGCAGTGAGCTGAGATTGTGCCACTGCACTCCAGCCTGGGTGACAGAGCGAGACTCTGTCTCAAAAAAATATAAAAAAATTAAAATATTTGGAGACATTTGCTTCAAAATGTCAACAGCACTTTTTCCCCCTAGATGATAGAATTTGGGATAATTTTTACTTTCATTTTCTTTTTGTTTGGTTTGTTTGTTTGTTTATTTATTTATTTTGAGACAGGTCCTTGCTCTGTCACCCAGGCTGCAGTACAGTGGCACAATTCTGTCTCACTACAGCCTCGAACTCCTGGACCCAAGCAATCCTCCCATTTTAGCTTACCAAGTAGTTAGGTCTACAGACATGCACCACCACACCGACTAACTTTTCTTTTTAATTTTTATTTATTTATTTATTTTTGGAGACAGAGTCTCACTCTGTCAACAAGGCCGAAGTGCAGTGGTGCTATCTAGGCTCACCACAACCTCCACCTCCTGGGTTCAAGCGATTCTCCTGCCTCAGCCTCCTGAGTAGCTGGGATTACCGGCGCCCACCACCACGCCTGGCTAATTTTTTGTATTTTTAGTAGAGACGGGGTTTCACCATGTTGGTCGGGTTGGTCTCGAGCTCCTGACCTCAGGTGATCCGCCTGCCTCAGCCTCCCAAAGTGCTGGGATTACAGGCGTGAGCCACTGCGCCTGACCATATTTTTTATTTTTAGAGACAAAGTCTCGCTATGTTGCCCAAGCTGGTCTCAAACTCCTAGACTCCAGGAATCCTCCCACCTCAGCCTCCCAGTGCTTTGGCACTGGGATTACAGATGTGAGCCAGTGCACCCAGCCTTTGCTTTCATTTTCATACTTTCCTATGTTGTCTTTTATTATTATCATTTTTTCACAACTAGGCATGGATTATTTGTACCATTAGTATGGAAGTAATACTCTATTTTGAGAGATAAATGCTTTGACTTTCTTCCTCTTCTCTTATATCCATACCTCTCACACAAGTTGGGGAAATTTTAAGGTAGCCATCATTAACATTGCACCTGATATATAATTTTAAACCTCTGTCAATTTTACTCTCATGCTTGAATTTCAAAGCATGTGGATGACAAAATTTTTATTTTTATTTTTATTTTTTTATTTATTTATTTATTTATTTTTGAGACAGAGTCTCGCACTGTTGCCCAGGCTGGAGTTCAGTGGCACGATCTTGGCTCACTGCAACCTTCACCTCCTGGGTTCAAGTGATTTTCCTGCCTCAGCCTCCTGAGAAGCTGGGACGACAGGCGCACGCCACCACGCCCGGCTAATTTTTGTATTTTTAGTAGAGACACGGTTTCACCACGTTGGCCAGGATGGTCTCGATCTGCTGACCTCGTGATTCACCTGCCTCATCCTCCCAAAGCGCCGGGATTCCAAGCGTGAGCCATCGCACCCAGCGACAAAATATTTAATTTCACTCCTTCAGTTTACAAATAAATGATGGGCCAGGTGCAGTGGTTCGCACCTGTAATCCGAGCACTTTGGGAGGCCAAGGCAGGTGGATCATTTGAGGTCAGGAGTTCGAGACCAGCGTGGCCAACATGGTGAAACCCTTTCTCTACTAAAAATATAAAAATTAGCCAGTCATGGTGGCAGGTGCCTGTAATCCCAGCTACTCAGGAGTGAGGCAGGAGAATCACTTAAGCCTAGAAGGCAGAGGTAGCAGTAAGCCAAGATTGCCCCACTGCACTATAGCCTGGGAGACTGAGCGAGACTCTGTCTCAAAAAAAAAAAAAAATAAATAAATAAATAAATAATTATTTTTAAAAATGTTGAACCCCACTTATCCAAATGTCCTTGGAGACCTGCATACAGATTTCACAACAGCAGCATCCTCTGTCCTATAAGGAGATTGATAGAGTTGGATATTTGCCCCTCCCACGTCTCAGGTTGAATTGTAATCCCCAGTGCTGGAGATGGGGCCTGGTGGGAGGTGTTTGGATCATGGGGGCGGATCCCTCATGGCTTGGTGCTGTAATGGCTTGGTGCTGTCTTCATCATAGTGAGTGAGATCTGGTCATTAAAAAGTGTGTGGCACCCCCCTCCCATTCACTCTCTTTCGCTTGCTCTTGCTTTCACCATGTGACATGCCTGCTCCCCCTTTGCCTTCCGCCATGATCATCAAAAGCTCCCTGCAACCTTTCCAGAAGCCCAGCAATGTCAGTGCTGCGCTTCCTGTATACCCTGAAGAACTGTGAGCCAACTAAGCCCCTTTTCTTTATAAATTGCCCAGTCTCAGGTGTCTCCTTACTGCAGTGTAAGAACGGCCTAACAGGGATTGTCCTTCCAAAAGCCCTTTCTTATAGATTGTCCCACTTGCTGCTTAAAACACCTTGTGAGGTAGAGAGAACAAATATAATTACCCCCATTTTACAGGAAAAGAAACTGAGGCTCCAAGAGATCCAGGGTGGCCCAGTGTCCCATAGTTGGTAAGTGGCCAGACCAGGACTGGAATGCAGATTTCCTGTCTCCCAATCCAGATCTTTTTTTTGTTCCTGGATTCTGGTCAACCCAACGACAGACTCATCCTCACGATTTTCTGTGACACCCTGGGAGTATAAAGGGGATCTTGGCAAAATATAAATAGATTTCTTCAAAGCAAAACTCACACTCAGCTACGCTGTGAAGTTAACATTTGTCCATCCATTCCTCGTCTACTTAGGCTTCTCCTGGGATCTCCAGAGCTCTCTCCCCAGCTTTGCCCCTTCCTCACCCCCCACCCCAAAACAGCACCCTTTACTCTCCCCCAGGGTTTCTCAAGCTTAGCGCTATTGATGTTTTGGACTGAATAAGTCTTTGTTGTCAGGGGTTGTCCTGTGCGTGTTGGGTATTGGACATCACTCCTAGTTTCTGCCCACTAGTTGCCAGACCCTCCCCACTCCCCCAGCGGTTGTGACCATAACAGATGTCTCCAGAAATTGTCACACATCCCCAGCAGGTTGTGGGGGGAGGGGGGCGGGGAGGAATGGTGGGTGGGGAGGGAGAGTATAAAATCATCCTCACTTAGAGAACCACTGCTCTACTTGGAATCCCCTCTCTGGAAGAAATGTGATTTTCTTTCTCTCTCTCTCTCTCTCTCTCTCTTTCCCCTTCCTTCCTTCCTTTCTTTCTTTCGAGACGAAGTCTCCCTCTGTCACCCAGGCTGGAGTGCAGTGGCACAGTCTCAGCTCACAGCAACCTCTACCTCCTGGATTCAAGCAATTCTCCTGCCTCAGCCTCCTGAGTAGCTGGGACTACAGGCACGTGCCACCATGCCCACCTAATTTTTGTATTTTTAGTAGAGATGGGGTTTCATCATGTTGGCCAGGCTGGTCACGAACTCCTGACCCCAAGTGATCCACCCGCCTCGGCCTCCCAAAGTGCTAGGATTACAGGGGTAAGCCACCGCGATTTATTTATTTATTTATTTTTGACACCGAGTCTTGCTCCATCTCCCAGGCTGAAGTGCAGTGGTGCGATCTTGGCTCACTGCAGCCTCCGCCTCCTGGGTTCAAGCAGTTCTCCTTCCTCAGCCTCCCGAGTAGCTGGGACAGGTGTGTACCACCATGCCTGGCTAATTTTTGTATTTTTAGTAGAGACGGAGTTTCACCATGTTGGCCAGGCTGGTCTCCAATTCCTGGCCTCAAGTCATCCACCCGCTTCAGCCTCCTAAAGTGCTGGGATTATGGGCATGAGCCACTGTGCCACGCCTTAGAAATATGATATACTTTAGATTCACTTTAGTAAATCAGTTCTCTAACTGGTTAGGGGGATGCCACAATCCCTTCTCCCCAACCCCAACTCCCCCAGCCCACCAGGGGCTGTACTAGAATGGCCTGGGAAGTTTTTTCCAACTGTGACTCTCCCCAGCCCCGACAGTCCTGTTGAGAACCCATGCCCTGCATGAGGGAGCCTCTTGGCCTCAGCAGCAGGACTGAAATCTTGGATCGTGTGGATCTTGCCATGTGTGGATGGGTGACCTTGAGCCCCTCCATAAATCACTCTGACTCTCTTCCCTTATCTGTAAAACAGGGTTGTAATATCTACGTGTGAGTGTTATTACGAGGATTCAGTGAAATAACATGTAGAGTTGCCTTGATTTCTACGTCTTTCAATGGGGCAGTTTCCCTTTCTTGCCTCCCCTCTCCAGATGGGGATGGAATACTAGGATTTAGCATAGTTCTGGCTCCTTGGGAGAGCCCAGTAGACCTTAGGTCTTATCACTGTTATCCTATCCCTCCCAGTTAATCCTCTGAAGAACAGCTGCATTATACAAAGGAAAGGTGCCTAAACTCAAATCTAACACATGCCTAATGGTGGCTTTCAAGCCCCAAAGATAAGCTGGACAGTTGCAGCAAAGACCCTTTGGGATCTCTTTGTGGTGCTATCCACTGGGAGGGGCAGCCTCACCAAAAGAGCGACTCTAAACACCCTCCTCTCCCTGTCCCTTCAGGCAAGTCCCTCCCATCCAGTTAGGGCAGCACATAGATTTCGAAAGCCCCCAAGGCTTCATCACAACTGACTAGTAATTTAATAATCTGCAGCCTTTGGCAAACACTAATTAAGCAAGAGCATAGCCCCTGGTGAGGAAGGCCTGCCATCCTCCCACCCGTAGACCCTGCTTACAAAAGGGAGACAACTGAATGGTGGCTCCCAGAAGTGGCCTGCTTTGCAATGAAAAGGAAGGAAAGAAGGAAGGCTAGGACAAAGGGGAAGAAAGGAACTCCAGGTCACAGTAGTCCAGTCAAGGCTACTACTGCCTACTCTGGGATGGATGGTCTTCTTCAGACCAAGGGTCTTCTAACTTTTATTTATTTATGTATTTATTTAGAGATGGAGTTTCGCTCTTGTCGCCCAGGTTGGAGTGCAGTGGCGCGATCTCAGCTCACTGCAACCTCCACCTCCTGGGTTCAAGCGATTCTCTCACCTCAGCCTCCCAAGTAGCTGGGATTACAGGTGCACGCTACCACACCCAGCTAATTTTTGTATTTTTGGTAGAGACTGGGTTTCACCGTGTTGGCCAGGCCGGTCTCAAACTCCTGACATCAGGTGATCCACCCACCTTGGCCTCCCAAAGAGCTGGGATTACAGGCATGAGCCAACATGCCCGGCCCTAACTTTTCAACCTGTAGGGAAGGTTGTCAGAAACCCCTTTGAGAATCCAAAGCTAGATTTAGGCTGTCTCACCAGGAAAATGCACTGACATTTAAATTTTTGCAAGTAATCCCTAGACTTTGTATTAAAATCTTCTGTCCTAAATAGTCATATGTAACGTCTTAGATTTGTTGAATCTTTTACAATTTAAGAAGCACTTTCCAGTAGCAAAACAGTAGGCACACTTCCATTTTCTCTTACATAAAATGGAGTTAGTAGAAGTATCTCTTGTTAAAACTGTCTCCATCTTACAGATGAAAAAACTGAGACCTTGAAAAGCTTGACCAAACTCACTGTAGTCAGTAAGAGCTGGGATTTGAACCCAGGATTCTTGACTCTTCCTATATTGCTCTACCTCTCTTTTAATTTTAAAAACATTTTTGTTAGGCCAGGTGTGGGGGCTCACACCTGTAATCTCAGCACTTTGGGAGCCTGAGGCAAGTGGATCACTTGAGGTCAGGAGTTTGAGACCAGCCTGGCCAACATGACGAAACCTTGTCTCTTTTAAAAATACAAAAATTAGCCGGGCATGGTGGCACGCACCTGTAGTCCCAGCTACTCGGGAGGCTGAGGCAGGACAATCGCTTGAACACAGGAGGCAGACGTTGCAGTGAGCTGAGATCACGCTACTGCACTCCAGCCTGGGCAACAAAGCAAAACTCCATCTCAAAAAAATAAAATAATAATAATAAATAAAGACATTTTTGTTAGAGTGTAACATTCATATCATAAAGTGCAAAAAATTTAAATATTTGGCCGGGCACGGTGGCTCACACCTGTAATCCCAGCACTTTGGGAGGCCGAGACAGGCAGATCATGAGGTCAGCAGATTGAGACAATCCTGGCTAACAGGGTGAAACCCCATCTCCACTAAAAATACAAAAAATTAACTGGGTGTGGTGGTAGGCGCCTGTAGTCCCAGCTACTTGGGAGGCTGAGGCAAGAGAATGGCGTGAACCCGGGAGGCGGAGCTTGCAGTGGCCTGAGATTGCTGCATTGCACTCCAGCCTGGGTGACAGAGCAAGACTCCGTCTCAAAAAAAAAAAAAAAAAAATTAAAATATTCACCTTATGAATGTTTACAAATGAACACACCCATGCAACTTACCATCTAGAGTATTACCAGAACCACATAAGCAATCCTTGCATACCCTCCAAATGGATATTCTCCCAAAATAAGGTTGCCAGATTTAGCAAACAAAATTATTGCATGAAACATATTTATACTAAAAAAATTATTTGCTGTTTTTCTGAAATTCAAATTCAACTGGGTGGCCTGTATTGATATCTGGCAGTCCTACCCAAAAAGTAACCATTATTTTGACTTTTTTTTTTTTTTGAGACAGAATTTCGCTCTTGTTGCCCAGGCTGGAACGCAATGGTGCGATCTTGGCTCACTGCAACCTCCACCTCCTGAGTTCAAGCAATTCTTCTGCCTCAGCCTCCGGAGTAGCTGGGATTACAGGCACCCAACACCATGCCCAGCTAATGTTTTGTATTTTTAGTAGAGATAGGGTTTCACCATCTTGGCCAGGCTGGCCTTGAACTCCTGACCTCAGGTGATCTGCTTGCCTTGGCCTCCCAAAGTGCTGGGATTACAGGCGTAAGCCACCGCACCCGGCCTATTCTGACTTTTATAACTCTAGATTAGTTTGACCTGTTCTTGTGTATTGTATAAACGGAATCACATAGTACATGCTCTTTTGATTCCAGCTTTTTCTTTTTCTTTTTTTTTTGAGACAGAGTCTTGCTGTCCCCCAGTCTGGAGTGCAGTGTTGCTACATGGTGAAACCCCGTCTCTACTAATACAAAAAATTCCAGCTTCTTTTACTTAACATTTTATCTGTGAGATGCAACAATGTAGCAGTAGTTGTTTTCTTTACTGCATAGTATTCCGTTGTGTACAATGTTTATATAAATGTATAACATACAATGAATATACATTTATTACTTGTACATTGTACATATATGCGTGCGTATATATATGTGTTTTTATGCACAAATGCAAGTACAATGAAGATAAATGTACTTATCCCCTCTACTGTAGCTTAAACGTTAGGTTGGTTTTAGCCAAGATAAACAGGGTTGCTATGAATATTCTTGCACATGTTCATGTATGAATGCATTCTGACATCTGGAATGTGACAATACGCTCACTTTAATAGATAGTACCAAAATTCTTCAAAAATTGTTGAACCAGTTATACAACAATGTACAGAGAGATGCAATTGCTCTACTTGGTATGGTCAGTTTTTCCCCTTGTATGGTGAGTGTACGGTGGTATATCATTGGTTTTAATCTGCATTTCCTTGTTAACTAATGATGTTGAGCATCTTTTCACACACATATTGGCTATTTAGATATCCTCTTTAGTGAAATGCCTGTTCAAGTCTTTCATCCATTTTAAAAAATAGGTGGTCCAACTCTTTCCTATTGATTTATAAGAATTCTTTACATAGTCTACATATGAGTCCTTTGTCAGACATAGGTTTTACAAATACCTTCTGTATTGCTTGCCTTCTCATTCTCATAATGGTGCATTTTGATAAACAGAAGTTTTTTGGGTTTGTTTGTTTGTTTTTGAGACGGGGTTTCGCTCTGTCACCCAGCCTACAGTGCAATGGCACAATCTCAGCTCACTGCAACCTCCGTCTCCCGGGTTCAAGCGATTCTCCATCCTCAGCCTCCCGAGTAGCTGGGACTACAGGCACGCGCCACCACGCCCAGCTAATTTTTGTATTTTTAGTAGAGACAGGGTTTCACCATGTTGGCCAGGCTGGTCTCAAACTCCTGACCTCAAGTGATCCACACCCCCCTCAACTTCACAAAGTGCTGGGATTACAGGCATGAGCCACCACGCCTGGCCCAGAGGTTTTCAATATTAGTAACCTTTATGGTTATTGCTTTTGTGAGTATATGTGTTATGTGAGAAATCATTACCTACCCCAAGGGCATAAACATATTCTCATATGTTGCCTTTTAGAAGAATTTTGTTTTATCTTTCACATTTGGATCCACTGGACCTTTTTTTTTGTCTATGGTATGTACCTCCCAATTAATATTTAAATTATTTCCCAGCTTCAAAATTCTACAGAATCTATGTTCACAGTCACTAATATCATCATTAGATAGTTCAGTTCAATTTAAAAAGAATTACAAAGCATCTTCATATGTGCCAAGGTATTGTACTAGATGCTAAGAATTTAAAACTTGACCTTGGCATGGCAGTCATTCACTCAGAACACCCAGTCTAATACCTTACACCCTGTGGTCTGCCCAGATCCATGTGAGGTTGCTGCCAACATCCATAGTATCTTTTCAAAGTCCCTTGCCTTAGAAGCAAGGTCTACCGCAGATTTGTGTTTCAGGCTGGTACTTGGTGCCTGTCCCCCAGAGTCTGTCTAGGGAGATGGGAGCATGCTCACAGTATTACTCCTTTGGGGAATCTCTGAAGGTTCACAGGGAGAGGCTGAAATCTGGTTCCTATGTGAGTAGCAGGTCCCTGAGCCAAGTAAGAGCCTACATTCCAGCCAAGTCCGTGGTGGAAAAGATGCATTGTCTAGTCACCTGGAGTGACTCGAAAATCCCTGGGGCAGCTAAAATGTCAGTAACAGGACAAGTAATAAACTATGAATGACTTTTATGATACCTGATTGTATCATAACTGTTCTGCTTTGCTGGCCTCACTAGCTCTTCCAATGAATCATCAATCACATTGCTAACATCCAGCTACTAATTCCTTAGTCTGGGGAAGGTGATGTAAAGGTTGCAACCTCACCCACAATTTCCAATATCTGTCATCTGGAGACTTTTAGTGCTGTTCCAGAAGCTAGACCAAAAAAAAAAAAAAAAAAACCCAACCCACTATCCTTACCCTTGGGCTCTTGAGGGCTCTTTCACTCCATCCCTAGTAATCACCCAGAACCCCCGTTCCTGGTTTCTGGCCTCTTCTGTTGGCCCAGGCAGGCTCTTTTTATTGGGATGTATCAAGTAGTCGTGATTTCCCACTGGACCCAGACTCTCTTGGGGATTAGAGTTCATTCTGGCTCTTCCTACCCTAGTCCTTCTCAAGGTAGAACACTCCACCCTCCCTAGGAAGCCCCAGCCTCCAACACTGACCACCAGCATTGATGGCTGTTGTCCCACCAGACCCATTGCAACTTCCACAAGACAAGGGATCTAGGCATTGCAGGAAGCCCCAGGGTCCATAGCAGCTCCAGGCTCTACTTAACTAACCCACAGTTCCTAGCAGCTCCAGGCTCTATTTAACTGTGCCCTACTTCATTTCTTTCTTTCTTTTTTTTTTCTCGAGACAGAATCTGGCTCTGCCACCCAGGCTGGAGTGCAGTGGTGTGATTCCGGCTCACTGCAACCTCTGCCTCCCGAATTCAAATGATTCTCTTTCCTCAGCCTCCCAAGTAGCTGAGATTACAGGTCTGTACCACCACGCCCAGCTAATTTTTGTATTTTTAGTAGAAACGGGGTTTCACCATGTTGGCCATGCTGGTCTCAAACTCCTGACCTCAGTTGATCCTCCTGCCTCAGCTTCCCAAAGTGCTGGGATTACAGGAGTGAGCCACTGCGCCTGGCTGCAAATTTATTTTTAAAAAATATTTTGATAGTGCATTTCAATGTAATTGGGCTAATCCTGTGGGTTTTTTTAATTAATTATTTTTAACTGCTTTTTTTTTTCTTTTTTTTCTTGAGACAGAGTTTTGTTCTGTTGCCCAAGCTGGAGTGAAGTGGCATTATCTCGGCTCACTGCAACCTTCACCTCCCTGGTGCAAGTGATTCTCGTGCCTGTCTCCCAAGTAGCTGGGACTACAGGCGTGTGCCACCACACCTGACTAATTTTTGTATTTTTAGTAGAGACAGGGTTTCACTATGCTGACCAGGCTTGTCTTGAACTCCTGGCCTCAAGTGATCTGCCCCCTTTGTCCTCCCAAAGTTCTGGGACTATAATAGGCGTGAGCCACCGCACCTGGCCAATTGAAAGGCTTAGACCATTTACATATATGTGAGTATTGCTATGGCTGGGTTTAAATATATCGTCTTGCCATTTATTTTCTATTTGTTATTTCTGTTTTTTGGGGTGTTTTTCCCCTCTTTTTTACCTTCTTTTGAATGCACTGAACATTTTTATGATGTCATTTTATCATCTTTGTTGGCTTATAGCTATAACTCTTTGTTTTGTTATTTTGATGATTGCTTTAGGGTTGATGGTATATATCTTTAACTTATCACTGTCTACCTTCAAACGATATTATACCTTTCTACATACAGTATGAGAAACTTACAATAACATACTTCCATTTATCCTCACCCAGTCTTTGTGTCATTATTGCCACACATTTTACCACCACCTATCTTATAAACCCTAGAATACATTGTTAAATAATTTTGCTTTAAACAGTCAAATATCTTTTAAATAGATTTACATAATAAGGAAAAAGTCAGATATTTACCCATGTAATTAATGTTTCTGATACTCTTTATTCCTTCATGTAGATCTGGATTTCCAACCAACGCAATTTTCCTTCTGCCTGAAGAATTTCCCTTAACATTTCTTGTAGTATGGATCTGCTGGTGATGAATTCTTTCAAATTTTGTATGTCTGATAAAGTGTTTATTTCACTTTCATTTTAAAAAGATACACTTTATTCTTTGCTTGTTTGTTTGTTTGAGACAGAGTCTCACTCTGTTGCCCAGGCTGGAGTGCAGTGGCGTGATCTCAGCTCACTGCAACCTCTGCCTTGCGGGTTCAAGTGATTTTCCTGCCTCAGCCTCCTGAGTAGCTGGGATTACAGGCGCATGCCACCACACCCAGCTAATTTTTTTTGTATTTTTAGTAGAGATGGGGTTTCACCATGTTAGCCAGGATGGTCTCAATCTCCTGACCTCGTGATCCGCCCACCTTGGCCTCCCAAAGTGCTGGATTACAGGCGTGAGCCACCACACCTGGCCGACTTTATTCTTTAGAGCAGTTTTAGGTTCACATCAAAATTGAGCAGAAGGTACAGATATTTCCCATATGTTCTCCTGCCTCAACACATGCACAGCCTCTCCCACTATCAACATCCTGCACCAGAGTTGCATATTTGTTATAATTGATGAACATACATTGACATATCATTACCACTCAAATTTCATCATTCTCATTAGGGTCTACTCTTGTTCATTCTATGAGTTTTGACAAATGTACAATAGCATGTATTCACCATTATCATTTTACATAGAATAATTTCACTTCCCTAAAAATCCTCTGTGCTCTGCCTATTTATCCTTCCCTCTCCCCCAACACCTGGCAACCACTAATCTTTTTACTGTCTTTATAGTTCTGCCTTTTCCAGATGGTCATAAGGTTGGATTCGTATAGCACATATCTTTTTCACATTGGCTTCTTTCACTTAGTAATTTACATTTAAGTTTCCTCCATGTCTTTTTATGGCTTGGCAGCTCTTTTCTTTTTAGTGCTGCATAATATTCCATTGTCTGGATGTACCACAGTTTATTTATCCATTCATCTACTAAAGAGCATCTTGGTTGCTTCCACAGTTTGGTAATTATGATCAAAGCTGCTATAAACATTTGTGTGCAGGTTTTTGTGTGGACAAAATTTTCAACTTATTTGGATAAATACCAGGGAGTATGGTTGCTGGATCACATGGTAAGAGTTATGATTAGTTTTGTAAGAATTGCCTTCCAAAGTGCTAAACTGTCTTCCAAAATGGCTCCCATCCAGTACCAACAATGAACGAGAGTCCCTGTTATATCACGTCCTTGTCAGCATTTGATATTTTCAGTATTTTTGGATTTCAACCATTCTAATAGACGTATAGTAATATCTCGTTATTCCTTTTAAACTGCAATTCCCTAGTTTTATATGATGTTGACCATCTTTTCGTATGCTTATTTGTCATCTTTGGTGGGTTGCTTTCATTTTTGAAAGATCTTTTTGCTGACTATAAAATTCTAACTTATCAGTGTTGGGTTTTTTTTTTTCTTTCAGTTCTTTAAAGATTTTGCTTCACTGCCTTCTGGTTTGCATTGTTTCTAACAAGAATTCTACTGTTATTCTTGTCTTTGTGTCTATGTGCATAGAAACAATGCTTCTTGAAAAATTTTCTCTTTATTACTGGTTTTAGGCAATTCTATTAAGATATGCCTCACTGTAATTTTATTTATTTCAAGTGTGTGTGCTTGAGATTTATTGAGATTCTTGGATATTTTTTGGTTTGTTTTTTCTGAGACAGGGTCTTTCTCTATCATCCAAGCTGGAGTGCAGTGGCGCCATCTCAGCTCACTGCAACCTCCGCCTCCCAGGCTCAAGGGATCTTCCCACCTTAGCCTCCCAAGTAGCTGGGACCACAGGCACACATCACCACACCTGGCTATTTTTTTTGCATTTTTAGTAGAGATGGGGTCTCGCCATGTTGCCCAGGCTGGTCTTGAACTCCTGAACTCAAGCGATCCACCTTCGTCAGCCTCCCAAAGTGCTGGGATTAGAGGCATGAGCCACTGCTCCCGGACTGCTTCTTGGATCTTTGAGTTCATATTTTTCATCAAATAGGAAAAGTTTTTGACCATTATTTCTTCAAATACTTTATCATTTGAAGACTCTAGTTACACATGTATTGGGCTACTTGAAGTTTTCCTATAGCTCAATGATTCTTGTATATTTTTTATAAGTCTTTTTTCCTTTGTGTTTTACTTTAGTTTCTATTACGTTTGTAAGTTCATTAATCATTCTCTGCAGTGTGTAATCTGCTGTTAATCTGATCTAATGTACTTATCATCTTAGACATTATAGTTTTCATCTTTAGAATTCTTATTGAGATTTTTAAAAATATCTTTGATGTCGCTACTTAATATGCTTATTTGTTCCTCTAGCTTCTTGAATATAACTTCCATTGTTCCTGTCTACTAATTCTGTCCTCTGTATCATTTCTGATTTGGTTTTGATTGAGTAATTTTTATACTCACTATGGGTTGTCTTTCCCTAATTCTTTGCATGCCTGATAACTTTTTATCACACATCAGACATCGTGAATTTTACCTTTTTGAGTGCTGGATATTTTCTGTATTTTCACAAATACTCTAAATATTTTTGAGCTTTATTCTGGGGCATGGTTAAGTTACTTAGAATCAGTTTGATTTTTTTCAGTCTTGTTTTCAAGCCTTGTTGGGTGAGAACAGAGCAGCAGTTAGTTTCAAACTAAATTTTTCCAACTACTGAGACAAAATTATTCAGAGTACTCTACCTTATGCCCTGTGGATTATGAGGTTTTCTACTCTGATTGATGAGAACAGAAACTATACCTGACCCTATGTGAGTTCTCTCTGTTCCTTTTGCTGGTTCTTTTCCTGGTCTCGCATAGTTTCTTCATGCACATGTGCTAATCAGGACTCAGCTGAAGACTCCAGGGAGACCCTCTCCAGATTTCCAGAGTTCTCTCTGTGAAATTCTCTCCTCTTCGATATTTTGCAAACTCCCCCTCTCTCCTAGCTTTTCCTTCTCAACCCAGTGACACCACGAGCTCCTCATCTTTGTGCCACAGTTGAAACACTCTCCTGTGTCCCCAGGCTGGGCAATGTCATAGCGGTCACCTAGTCTATTTCTCATCCCTTGGGGATCAACTGCCCTATGTTACCCGATTGTCAATGTTTTGAAAACTGTTGTTGCATATACTTCATCTGGCTTTTTCAGGTAGGGTAACTCTGATCTCTATTACTCCATCTTGGTCAGTAGCAGAAATCTGCAATCAATCCTATATATTGTATTTAACACATTTAAAACAAAATATGGAGCCTGAGAAAATGTCCATATCCTTCACTAGATGGTCAGAGGGGACCGTGACACACAAAAAGGTCAAGAACTCCTGCTCTTGCAGGGCACGGTGGCTTACGCCTGTAATGCCAGCATTTTGGGAGGCCAAGGCAGATCATTTCAGGTCAGGAGTTTGAGACCAACCTGGCCAACATGATGAAATCCCATCGCTACTAAAAATACAAAAAAATTATCTGAGTGTGGTGGCACACGCCTGGAATCCCATCTACTCGGAAGGCTGAGGCAGGAGAATTGCTTGAACCCAGGAGGTAAAGGTTGCAGTGAGCTGAGATCATGCCATTGCACTCCAGCCTGGGCAACAGAGGAAGACTCCATTTCCAAAAAAAAAAAAAAAGAACTCCTGCTCAGGTAGGATTAGTTAATATTTTTACAGGGTGCACAGATTTTCCCTGAGAAAGGTGGAACAGGGCCTGAGCTGCTTTTGGGCCCTCAAAAGCTGGAGTCTGAACATGAATGAGAACATGAAGATGGTCTCTGGCAGTCCTGGGCTCCCAGATTTTCCCCAGAGCAGATCTAGGAGGAAATTGGTTCCCACCCTGCAGTTTCTCCCTGTTGGCTGTGTCTCTCTTGCTTTCTAAAGAGAGGTTTGCAAATGTTCGGCAGGGTCTGGACAAATATGTCATGAAGTTTTAATTTCACAGCAAACTTGGTTATTAACCTTTTTTTTTCTTTATCCACGCCCTTCCTGAAAATCCTTTCCCTCCCCACTGCACACTCTGCCCCATTTTCTCCTCCTTTATAATTAGGGTGTAAGCTTGCTGAACCCAAACACCTTTGCCTGGTGGAAGAATCTATGTGCCCCTAGCAGTGCATGTTTTGTTAATCTGAGTGCAAAGTCAGAACAGGTTGGAGATCTCTGCCACCTCTGACAAAGGAGCTGGAGGTGGGGCTGGGTCCCACATGGAAACTATTCATTAGTCCTGTATTTTTCCTAGTATTCCAAGTCTTCCCTAATTCCCTTTGGGAGGCTGGTACTACCTGGGTTGCTGGGTAGAGACAAATGAAATGAACTCATTAGCATTTGTAAGCAAGTCTGTGGGAGCTGGTCAGGAGGGATTCATTCTGTTGAGATGAACATTGATGTAACTCCCAAAGTTGAGATCAGCTGCTATTCCAGCATCAAGCTCGAAAGTATCTTCCTCTGAATCTCTTTTTCCTGGGTTTAAGGATCCTGCCCCGGGGGTAACACAGCCATCAGCACAGGAAGCTCCAAAATCCAGCCTTGAGTATCCATGCATTTTTTTATTCAACAAATATATGAGACCCGCTGTATACTAGTCCTTACAGTAGGCATTGAGGATAGAGCAATGAACAAAATCCAACAAACTCTACAGTTCCTCTTTTTATGAGGCTTACCATCTAATTAAGACAGGCATTGATATGCTGTGTGTTTGTGTGTATAAAAGAGCACAAAATTACATGCATATATTATATGCATGCACACATATGTAAGATATAACTGTGACACTCCTTGAGGAGGAATAAGTAAGCATAAACTAGGGGAACTGACCTGGTTGGGGAGCTCAGGGAAGGGTTCCCTGAAAAAATGATAACCCAGCTGAGATGTAAAAGATGAGAGTAGACTTTAATTAGGGGAAGAGAGGAAAGAGCGCTCCCTGTGGAAGAAATAGGATGTCCAAAGGCCCTGTGGCCTAAGGAAGCAGGTGTGTGTGGCAGAGTGCATTTTCCAAAGATGGCTGCATCACTGTGTGATACTCCATAGCTCTTCCTGCAACATGAGGCCACACTCACCCATGGAGAGGTGAAGGTCTGTGTCCCCTTGAATCCAGAGGGCCTACTGCAGATGTGATGCCATGTGACTTCTGAGGCTAAATCTAAAGATGTTCTATCTCGTCTTCTTGGGACCCAGGACCATGCTGTGAGGCACCCATGGAGCCACGTGGAAAAGTCCCAGCTGGCAAGGGCAAATTGCCCTCCAGACACAAGAGTGAAAGGGCCTTCAGATGACTCCAGACCCAGCCTCTGAGCCACTGCAGCAGATGCCAAGTGGAGTGAGCGCTGCCTGGATTTCAGATCTGTGAGCAAAATAAATATCGTATCATCCTTCAAGCCACTCAGTACTGACGTGGTTTGCTCTGGTGGCTGTAGATAACAGTGTGTCTGGGGAACTCTGAGAAGGCCAGTGGAAAAGGGCACAAGTACCTCTGGGACCTGGCAATGGAAAGGGAGCAAGAGCTGGATCCAGAACTTGCTGTAAGCCCAGTGACTCTAGAAAAGGCAATCTCTCCAGGCAAACAAAGATGTGGGGCCCATGCTTGGCTACTGGAGTGAGGACTGGATTTCAGCCCTCACTCATCTCTCAGCCAAATGTGCTTGTGCAGGGCACACCTACACCATCATACTTAGAGGCCCTGCTAGGCCACACAAAGTCTCAGAGGCTGGGTTAGGGATTTGGGTCTTTATTCTAGGAGCAATGTATGAGCAGGTAATCGGACCAGTGAAGTGATTCTTACCACTTTAGTTCAGAGTCTCCCAAAAGACTCAGAAAGCTGCTATCCATAGATTTTAGGGTCCATTTCCAAGGGAGAGAATGGGGCCAAAAAAGTCAGCCTCCTGATTTTTTTTTTTTTTTTTTTTTTTTTGAGACAGAGTCTCACTCTGTCGCCCGGGCTGGAGTGCAGTGGCACGATCTCAGCTCACTGCAAGCTCCGCCTCCTGGGTTCACGCCATTCTCCTGCCTCAGCCTCCTGAGTAGCTGGGACTACAGGCGCATGCCACCATGCCCGGCTAATTTTTAAAATATTTTTATTAGAGACGGGGTTTCTCTGTATTAACCAGGATAGTCTCGATCTCCTGACCTCGTGATCCACCTGCTTCAGACTCCCAAAGTGCTGGGATGATATATATATATATATTTCTTTTTTTTTTTTTGAGACAGAGTCTTGCTGTGTCGCCCAGGCTGGAATACAGTGGTGTGATCTTGGCTCACTGCAGCCTCTGCCTCCTGAGCTCAAGAGATCCTCCCACCTCAGCCAGCTGAGTAGCTGGGACTACAGGCGTGCACCATCATGTCTGGCTAATTTTTCTTTTTTCTTTTTTGGTGATAGAGTCTCACTCTGTTTCCCAGACTGGAGTGCAATGCTGCGATCTCAGCTCACTGCAACCTCCACCTCCTGGGTTCAAGAGATTCTCCTGCCTCAGTTTCCCAAGTACCTGGGATTACAGGTGCACACCACCATGCCTGGCTAATTTTTGTATTTTTAGTACAAACAGGGTTTCACTATGTTGGCCAGGGTGGTCTCAAACTCCTGAACTCAAGTGATCCATCCTCCTCAGTCTCCCAAAGTGCTAGGGTTACAGGAAAGAGCCACCATGCTCCGCCTCTTTTTTTTTTTTTTTTTTTTTTTTTGTATTTTTGTAGAGACAGGGTTTTGCCACATTGCCCAGGCTTGTCTGAAACTTCTGGGCTCAAGCAATCTGCTTGCCTCAGCCTTAAATTTTTTTTTTTCTTTGAGATGGAGTCTTGCTCTGTCACCCAGACTGGAGTACAGTGGCGCAATCTCAGCTCACTGCAACCTCTGCCTCCCGGGTTCAAGAGATTCTCCTGTCTCAGCCTCCTGAGTAGCTGGGATTATAGGTGTGTGCCACAATGCCTGGCTAATTTCAGTATTTTTAGTAGCGACAGGGTTTTGCTATGTTGGCCAGGCTGGTCTGGAACTCCTGACCTCAGGTGATCCACCCACCTCAGCCTCCCAAAGTGCTGGGATTATAGGCGTGAGCCACCGCGCCCGGCCCCTAATTTTTTTTAGATTATTTTTCATTTTTCAGAGATAAGGTCTAGCTTTGCTATCCAGGCTGGAGTGCAGTGGCACAATCATAGGTTACTGCAGCCTCAAACTCCTGGGTTCGAGTGATCTTCTTCCCTCAGCCTCCTGACTAGCTAGGACTACAGGTGTGTGCCACCACCCTGCAGCTAATTTTAAAAATTTTTTGTAGAGATGGGAGTCTCACCATGTTGCCCAGGCTGGTCTGGAACTCCTGGCCTCAGGTGATTCTCAAGTGATCCGCCTCAGCCTCCCAAAGTGCTGGCACTATAGGCATGAGCCACTGTAACTGGCCAGGCTTGCTCATTCTGCAACATTTCTCTTGTCTCAAGGTGGAAATAATTTCTCCTACTTATAGGCTCAATTCTACCTACATACTAATCTCAGTTCTGTCCTAGTCCCCAGAATTGCTAAAACATGGCTAAAAGTAAAGATCAGCCTAGCATTTGGTCCCTTTACCTTTTTTTTAAGTTTTATTTTCAATTGATACACACACACACACATATATGAAGTACAATGTGATGTTTTGATACACGTATACATTGTGGAATGAGCAAATCAGGCTAATTAGCATATTTATCAACTCAAATATTTATCATTTCTTTGTGGTGAAGACATTTAAAATCCTCTCTGTTAACTATTTTGAAATATACCATGCATTTTTTTTTTTTTTGAGATGGGGTCTCACTCTGTCATCCAGACTGGAGTGCAGTGGCACAATCTCGGCTCACTCTAGCCTCCACCTCCCGGGTTCAAGCGATTCTCCTGCCTCAGCCCTCCCAAGTAGCTGGGACTACAGGCATGCACCATCATGCCCAGCTAATTTTTTTTGTAGTTTTAGTAGAGATGGGGTTTCACCATGTTGGCCGGGCTGGTCTCGAACTCCTGACCTCAAGTGATCCGCCTGTCTCGGTCTCCCAAAATGCTAGGATTACAGGTGTGAGCCATCTTGCCTGGCCTACAGTGCATTATTATTAGCTATAGTCACGATCCAGTATATAGAACACCAGATCTTATCCCTCTTGCTTAACTGAAGCTTTGTACCTGTTGACCAGCATCTTCTCTTTCTCCATTCACCCCCACCGCAGCCTCTGGTAACCACCATTCTGCTCTCTATTTCTGTGAGTTTGACTTTTGTAGATTCCGCATATAATTGAGATCCATAAGTGGTATTTGTCATTCTGTGCCTGGCTTATTTCATTTAACTAGTGTCCTGTAGGTTCATTCATGTTTCTACAAATGACAGAATTTCCAGGTTTTTTTTAAAGCTGAATAGTATTTCACTGAGTTTATATACCACATTTGATTAACATGGCAGGGGAGATATCTCTTCAGCATACTGATTTTAATTCCTTTGGGTATATACCCCAAAGTGGGATTGCTGGGTCAAATGGTAGTTCAATTTTTAGTGTTTTTTGTCTTTTTTTTTTTTTTGGTTTGTTTTTGTTTTTGTTTTGAGACAGAGTCTTGCTCTGTTGCCCAGGTCAGAGTGCAGTGGCACGATCTCAGCTTACTGCAACCTCCTCCTCCCTAGTTCAAGCAGTTCTCCTGCCTTGGCCTCCCAAGAAGCTGGGGTTACAGGCGTGCACTAGCACGCCTGGCTAATTTTTTTAAATTTTCAGTAGAGATGGGGTTTGGCTATGTTGGCCAGGCTGGTCTCAAACTCCTGACCTAAAGTGATCTGCCTGCCTCGGCCTCCCAAAGTGCTGGAATTACAGGCGTGAGCTACCGTGCCCGGCAGTGGCTTTTTAGTTTTTTTGAGTTATCTCCATACTGTTTCCAAAATGGCTGTACCTTTGCCTTCTCAAGCCCTCATTCTGGTGGCTTGGCTTTGACTTAGTGTCCCAGATACTTTGGATTTAGATTTCTATTCTTATCTTTGCACCGTCTTTCCCTCATTCTCTGTTCTCTATCACCGATCTCCAAGACAATGACTCCTAATGCCCACCAAGACCATGTCCAAGCTCAGTCCCCCTACACATGGTGAAGCCATGTCCGGGATGAACGGTGTAATGAATAAGCAATGGTGGGGATTGTGGGAGGCACTGTGGGCTGTCTACTCAATGGCAATTCTCTCCTATCTTCACGGTAATAGAATCCTGACTTTGTTCCACTTCCCCAAGTGATCACAACCTTTCAGGAAGGTTGGACTCCTCCCTGGCCCTAGGGTTGAAATCTGGATGGATCTAAGCCAGTCATGATGGTGTCATTCTTCTTGACAAATGAATAGTTTGGATGTGGACCCATGTGTTGCAAGGGGAGGTCTGCTGGGGAGCCTTTAAGAACATTTTCATTGCTCATGAAAAGGAACACCAAAGCCCCACCCTGGCACTCACATAGATTGCTTAAGGGATGTTACTATGTTCATGTGGCTCTCAGAACTGCAGCGGCCAGCCTAGGCCTAGGTGGGAATCTCACCTAAGAGGATGAGTAAACAGACTGAGGATAACAAAATGAAAGGAGAGAAATAACCTGATTCCTTGAAGATACGATCAGGCAGCTAAATTACCAACCATGGAATCAGTCTAACTCCAATCTTATTTTTCTTATTTATTTATTTTTTTTCAGACAGGGTCTTGCTCTGTTGCTCCAGCTGGAGTGCAGTGGCATGATCATAGCTCACTGCAGCCTCGATTTCCTGGGCTCAAGCTATCCTCCCACCCCACCCTCCCAAAGCGCTGGGATTACAGGTGTGTGAGCCACAGTCTAGCCTAAACTCCCATCTTCTTGTCATATGAGATAATATATCATCTTAGAGTGCAGTGGCACGATCTTGGCTCACTGCAACCTCTGCCTCCCAGGTTTGAGCAATTCTCCTGCCTCAGCCTCCCGGGTAGCTGGGATTACAGGCACGCGTCACCACACACAGCTTATTTTGTATTTTTAGTAGAGATGGGGTTTCCCCATGTTGGCCAGGCTGATCTCGAATTCCTGACCTCAGGTGATCCGCCCCCTTTGACCTCCCAAAGTGCTGGGGTTACAGGTGTGAGCCACCACGCCCGCCTGGCCTGTTTAAGCCATCTTATGAATATTTTCTATTACTTATGATTAAGACTTCCTAACTGATACAGGCCCTTCTGGCGTGAAATCCCAGACCATAAACTTCATTTCTTCTCCTTGAGGGTACAAGATGAGGAAAAGATGCTAACATTATGAGCACCTACTGCATGCCAGACATTGTGCTAAATGCTCTCTATTCAATCTTCACCACAAGATAGTGTAGCAATTTTAAAATATGGCTGCAAATCCTTTAATGCTTTTTCCATCAAGAGGTAGGGCTTATGTCCCTTCTGCTTGGATCCCGTTGGTCCTGTGTATATATCCACCAACAGAGTACAGTGAGAGGTTCACTCATAAAAAGCTGTGCCTAGCTGGGCATGGTGGCTCACGCCTGTAATCCCCACGCTTTGGGAGGCTGAGGCAGGTGGATCACCTGAGGTTGGGAGTTCGAGACCAGCCTGGTCAACATGGTGAAACTCCGTCTCTATTAAAAAATACAAAAATTAGCCGGGCGTGGTGGTGGGCATCTGTTATTCCAACTACTCAGGAGGCTGAGGCAGAAGAATCACTTGAACCCAGGAGGTGGAGGTTGCATGAGCCGAGATCATGCCATTACACTCCAGCTTGGGTGACACAACAAGACTCTGTCTCAAAGCAAACAAACAAACAAAAACAAAACAAAACAAAACAAAAACTGTGCTGCTTTCTCCTTGCTCTCTGGAGTCACATAGTAAGTTCAGCTACCTTAATACCACCATGCCAGGTAGTCGTGGTGTAGGTGTGCTGATTGACAGTACCAGCTGAGCCCAGCTTGCCAGTCATCTCTACTAAGGCTCCAGACTTGTAAGTGATGCCCTCTTGAACCCTCCAGAGCAGCCTCTCAGCCTGCTGAATACCACTAAGTGACATCCATTTATACTACATGGAACAGAAGAATCTCCCAGGCAAGCCCTGCCTAGAATTGTGAGATATAGAAATAATGGCTTTGAGCCCAGGAGTTTGAGACCAGCCTGGGCAACAAAGCAATACCCTACCTCAAAAACAAAACAAAACAAAATAAAATAAAACCATGGCTGTTGTTTTAAGTCATTAAATTTTGAGATACATAGTTACACAGCAATACATAACCAGAATTAGTAGGTTTTAGTATCTCTACTTTGCAGCTAGGAAAGACTAAACCAAAGCTCAGAGAGGCCAGTAAGTGGAGGCAAAATTCAATCTCAGTTTGCCTAACTCCAAAGCCTAGACTTTTCTCACTACACTGTAATGTTTGGGCCCTTCCTTGACACCCAAGCACCATCTCTGGCCTGCTCTCTGCTTTGACCTTAGGCTCACAGTCTGGCTTCATTCTCTAGACCTATGGTCTCTGCATGACACTTTTTTCTATACTATTGGACTTTCCAACTGACACCATCCACTTAGTCTTTCTCCACCTGCCTAATCGGTGGCCTGGCCATTGCAACCTGCCCTACAGGTACTCCTGTGTTCTGCTCTGTTATCTCCTCAGCTCAGTCTCTGCCAAAGAGAAGTGCTATGCTCTTCATTTAAACCACACACATGGCCAGATGCAGTGGCCTGTAATCCCAGCAATTTGGGAGGCCAAGGCAGGAGGATCCCTTGAGCCCAGGAGTTCAAAACCAGCCTGGGCAACATAGAGAGACCCTATCTCTGCAAAAAATAATAATAATTTAAAAATATTAGCTGGGTGTATGCCTGAAGTCCTAACTACTCAAGAGGCTGAGGTGGGAGGATCACTTGAGCCTGGGAGGTCAAGGCTGCAGGGAGCCATAATTGCACTACCTCACTCCAGCCTGGGTGACAGAATGAGACCCTGTCTCAAAATAAAATAAACTGCGCACATTTATGGAGTGTCTGCTCAGTCCCAGATATTGAACAGGTACTGAGGATGCAAACACTGCATTCCACCTCAAACAGGATGGACCATGGAAAGCTTGTGTTAGATTTGTGAACAGAGACAACCATGTGCAAACATCCAGGTGGACACTGTCCTTTCAAAGAAAGTAAGACATTGATTCCAGGTTTGTGCCATGTTCTGCAACTCCTGAAAACCTCATCAGTAGTCATCATTTTGTTTTGTTTTGTTTTGTTTTAACCTATGGAGGCATTACTCACTTCTGTCCCCAGCCTGATTCAGCCACAGAGCTGATCCTCCCCCTCTAAAAGAGCAAAGCTTGGTCACTACTGAGGAATGTCAAAAGGAGTAGTGCTGGTACTCAGGACCATTTCCACTCTCTCCTTGGCTCTGGTGTGTTTCCTGTGTCTCCTCGTTTGTTATCATCTGTTCTTTCCTCCATGTCACTTACTTCTTTGGGATCTTCGGTCCTTAGGTCTTCGGGGCTAAAGAGGTAGCTGGTTCTTGGATGGCCTCAAGACTCTGGCCAAAGGCAACCTCACACTGACATTTCTTTTGTGCCCCTCCCCATCTTACTAGACAGTAAATGAAAACAGAGGACTTCCAAGACCAAGAAAGTCGAAGCAGATCAGAGGGGCCATCTATGCCAGGCAAACAACTCCTGGATCAACGGACACACATACAAAATAGAATAGGAGCCACATGGGACTTTTTACATAGAAGTGAGCCCACATTATTTTATAATCCCAAACAGAACCAAAGGAACAGAGAAAGAAGATAAACAGACACTGGCCCAGCTCTGACATCTAGTAGTTGTGTGTCTTTGGACAAAATTCCTAACTTTTCTTACACTCAACTTTCTTATCTGTAAAATAAAGATAATCAGTGTATCTACCTCATACTGTTGTGAAGATGCAATGAAATAATACATAAAGCACATAGCACAGTACCTGATACCCAGTAAAAGCTCAATAAATGGGAGCTATTTATCGTCATCATTGTCCTCATCATCATCACATCATTATCATTTCATCATCATCATCTTTTTCAAGTTCATATAATGCATCCTCTTAGTGCCTTGAAGGTCTTGCATTTTGTACTTGTGATCAAAAGGGTTAACTCTCTGGAAGGTGCCTTCTAGTTCCTGGTAGAATGCACCTCTTAGAGCTGGATCAAATGACTTCAGGATTTTTCTTTCCAAGCCAGTGGTTAGGGGCTCTGACTGCTCCACCTACCCTAGAAACGGGTGGGAGCCCGTTCAGAGAGGAGCCAGGTGGAACTGGATTTTCTCCCCTTTGCTTTAACCCAGTATTTCTTACAGTTCTTTGTTCTCCCAAACAAAGCAAGAGGAAAACTTCCCCAACTTGTAAATACTATGGCTATAAACCCAGGTTATGGCAATGTGCTAAGTGACGTTCATCTGAGGAGGGCACAGAGCCCCTGTGCCCACGACACTGCCTGGCACAGAGGGGCATGCAGTAAATATTGTTGAGCAGATGAATGAAATGAATGAATGAGTGGATGAGCAGAATGAATGCAAGGCCTCTTTCCAGTCCAGACAGTCATTTCATCTCCCATAGAGGCTAAGCCATGGGTCCTGCTTCTCTCTTCCTGTTCTCTCTTCTCCACCAGCCTTTCCTTGTTTGCTACTGAGGCTAGGTAGGGGCTTATAAGAGTTCTACCATCAATGGCTATTTCCCCTAGGCCTGAGAAATAGATCTACTCAAAGCAAATAATTGGACAGGCACCTATCGGATTATGCCAGATAAATAGTACTGAAGAGATCTCAGGTGATTAAGTATCAACAGCTGTATACAGGACTACTTAATGCGTTACTCAATCTCTGTCAATTGAAAATGCCAGTGAATGCATCTTGTGAAGGAGACAACCTCCTTTCTTAGACTGAAGCTCAGATGGGTAAGGTAAGGCGAATAATGGAAGGTTCTTCTATATCAACTACATTTAGGACAAAGTCTTTCCATCTCTTTTGAGGACTCATGTCTGGGGCCTGAGAGATTAGAATATTAGCAAAGATCTGTCACAAAATGCATCAAGCTGGCTTGTCCTACAGCCAGTTTTTTTGTTTTTGTTTTTGTTTTTTTTTAATGAAACAGGCAAAAAAAAAAACAAAACAAAAAAACAAAACAAAAAAAACTCTGCAGGCAAGCCGTCAAAGATAGTGGACATTGCTTTGGTTGGAGAAAGCTCTGACTTAAGCAGTTTCCTAGATGCAGAATAACATAATGCGCTTTGGGGAACACATTAAGCTTCTCCTGTTCCTTGGTAGCTGCTCTAGATGTGCATTATGCAATTCTGGATTGATATGTTAAGGACTTAATGACCCTTGTCTCCTTGTTTGCAACATCTGAACTGCCTTATTTATGCTTAGGGCTAGATGGCTCGTTGTGTATGGAAACACCCTCCTCTCTTTGAATAAAAATAAAAACAGTCAAATTAAGGAGGCTGGTTAACATTTTTCCAGGAGTAATGTCAGCTGGGAATCCTAAACTGTAGATTCTTCATATATAAAATGACTATAATGATAGAACTGTGTATTTTTAGTTTACAAAGTATTTTCATATCCATTTTTTTCATTTGGTCTTTAAGGAAATGTGGGGGGAAGAATAACTCCCCTTATTCGTGCCATTTATGGAGAAGGCAACTAAAGTTCAAAATGGGTAAAGGGTGGCTCACGCGTGTAATCCCAGCACTTTGGGAGGCCAAGGCGAAAGGATCATGTGAGCCTAGGAGTTCGAGACCAGCCTGGACAACAGACACTGCTCTCTACAAAAAATAATAAAATTAGCTGGGTGTGGGTGTGTACCTGTAATCCCAGCTACTTGGGAGGCTGAGGCAGGAGAATCACTTGAGCCCAGGAGTTTGAGGCTACAGTGAGCTGTGATTACATCACTGCACTCCAGCCTGGGCAACAGAGTGAGACCCCCAACTCAAAAAAAAAAAAAAAAAAGAATTAGCAAAGGAACAGGGAGCAGAAATGGGTGACTCCAAGTCTCATGCTCTTAACTTACTATTTTTTTAAAAAAAAATCTAAACGCAGACATAGAATTCCATTGTGGCAAAATAAGAGTGTACTAAAAATACATTATGTCACCCTCTTTTTATTTATTTACTTATTTTTTTTTTGGAGTCAGGGTCTCACTCTGTTGCCCAGGCTGGAGTTCAGTGGCATGATCATGCCTCACTGTAGCCTCTAACTCCTGGGCTCAAGGTATCCTCCCACCACTGCCTCCCAATTAGCTGGGACCACAGGCATGCACCACCATGCCCAGCTAATTTTCTTCTTCTTCTTCTTTTTTTTTTTTTTTTTTTTTCCAGAGATGGTGTTTTGTTTTGTTGCCCAGGCTGGTTTTGAACTCCTGGGCTCAAGTAATCCTCCTGCCTCAGCCTCCCGAAGTGCTGGAATTACAGGCATGAGCCATAGTGCCCACCCTCATTTTTTACCTTCTCATAAGGTGGTCGTGACTATAAAAATCACCTGGGAGCCTTGGCCCTCACCCCCAGAAATACAGAAAGGCTGGGAGAGTGCCCAGCAACCTGCAGGTTTAATAAGCTCTGGCTGGTGATTCTCAGGGAAGTTCCTTGGATAATATTCGGAAAGAGTTGTATACCAGGCTTTTTCTTTGCTGACATGATTCAGGACAAACCAAGAATATTTAGTCTCCTCTTATCCTATCTCTAAAACAACCACCTCTGAAGACCAAAGCTTGCTTATTCCTGAAATTTTTTTTTCCAGTAATTCATAGACAGTGATTGTCTTGAAGCTCTAGGCAAATTCAAACGTCAGCTGTTTTGTGTTGTCTTACAGTGAGCGAGTGAATAAGAGACAAACAGCTTGAACACTCTCCATTCGGGGAACATTTACAAACATACTCAAGAATTCCACCCTGAACAACTGAAATTTCAGACTGTGGGCTGAAATATTGAGACTTTTCATGAGCAAATGGCTGTCTGAATTTTTCTTTACTAGTTACGCTGGAAATTCTACGGCCAGATGTCTATTTTCAGCAAGCAATCATGAACTCTAGAAAGCTTAAGCTGTGTGTGATATGAGTTACTAATTTACTAGATCAATTACCAAAGGGTTACAGTGGTCAGTCAAGAGAAATATGACAGCTAAATTCCACTCTGACTCCAGTCAGACATTTTTACAGGCCTCATTTCTAAGAGCCTGAGAAATTCCACCGTTCCACCTTCACTGATTCATAAGTCCCTTCTCAATTACCCAGGGAGGGTGGTTACTGACCATCAGCACGCCCTTCCAACTCTGTTTAATAGTTACTTTAAATCATGGTTACTATGCTTTTAGTTGTGGTTTTAATGTACTTAAAATAGCAGCTCTATGAATGAAAATAGATCCTTGCCTTTGCAGGGTACAGTGGCACTTCCCAACCGTGGCTAAGACCAGAAGCACCTAGGGGCTAAGATCAGAATCACCTATGGAGCTCACATGTTAGAGACCAACCCCAGACCTAGTGACTCAGAACCTCCTGGGACAGAGCCTGGGTGTGTTTGTTTATTTGTCCCTACTTTTTCTTTTTTTTTTTTTTTAAGAGCTTCCCGGGAGTCCCCACCCCACTAGCCCTCCCCCACCCTCCCCCTTAGGAACCACTGATATGTTTTTTTGCTTTTCATGGTAATAAGATCTACCATATGTGAAGGCCTCTCAAGTGCTGGAGGCTTTGCCTGTAACACACCAAATTCTTCTAACAACTCCATAGGTTAGGAATTATTACCTTGCACATATTACAAATGAGGCAACCTCCACCCAGAAAAATGTAAGCAAAATTGTCCTGAGCTACTAAATCCAAATCTCTGCTCTTTCTACGTGAAAATTCATCATTATGTGAGAGGCTCAGGGATCAGCAAGATGAATTAGTTTGCTTAGGAGAGTAGTAGATACATCATTGGATATTTTTCAGAAAAAAGGTCGTTCTCTCCTCCCCTCTGCTTTTTCTTTTCTTTTCTTTTCTTTTTTTTCTTTCTTTGAGAGATGGAGTCTTGCCCTGTAGCCCAGGCTGGAGTGCAGTGGTACGATCTTGGCCCACTGCAACCTCCACCTGTCTGGTTCAAGCGATTCTCGTGCCTCAGCCTCCCAAGTAGCTGGGATTATAGGCATGCACCACTATGCCTCGCTATCTTTTGTATTTTTAGTAGAGACGGGGTTTCACCATGCTGGGCAGGCTGGTCTCGAACTCCTGACCTCAAGTGATCCGCCACCTCGGCCTCCCAAAGTGCTGGAATTACAGGCATGAGCCACTGCGCCCTGCCTCCTCCCTGCTTTTTCTTATCCCTTGGGTCTTAGATAGCATTTCTTTAGGGGCACTTTTTCTGAGTCCCTAACTCTGGCCAGCTGTCCCTTCTCTGTGTGCCCAGTCCACTCCGTACTAGACTTAACACGTATTGTAATGTTTGTCTACTTCTTTGTCTATATCCCTCTTTGTCTATTCTCCCAGAGGGGAGATATTCAGACTCACCACCAAATCCCTCACTAGTCATCTAGTTGAGTACCTGCCTCATTTAAATGCTCAGTAAATATGTGTTGAATGAATGGATAAGTAGACAGATGGATGGACAGATGAACAGATAGATGAAAGGATGGATGGATAATTGATTGTGGGCTGAATTAACTGGCAAGGGAGCAAAAATGAGGATATGACTAAGAACATTTTGTAATTCTTAGAATAGAAGAATCACACACAAACAGACTTTAGACTCCTCTTAGTCAAAGGGGTGAAGATTCAGGGCAAATGTAATTTTGCGCATAAATATACAGGAAACCTGTCATAACCCCAGGGGAATATTTAGGTTACAAATGAATGAATGATTTAACTCATCTATTGTTATTCAATAGTCATAACAATGCCACCTTGGTTTTATACAAATCTTTTTCCCCCAAAGGGGTTAAGTCACTCAGCAAAGGACAGAGTTTGTGACTTCCCATTTCAAAGAACGTTCTCAACTATCTGGTTATTCCAAGTGTCTGAAAAGAAAGAAGGAGGAAGGAAGGGAGAATAAAGACCATCTGTATGGCGAAGTCGGAAGCTCCCTCACCCTATTGCTCCACAGTGGTTCATATAAAGAGAAAAGGTTTTGAAATAATGGCAGGTCTTCAAGAGTAACAAAGGGCACCTTAGGAAACAAAGCGAAAACAATAATAGTGCAATGCGGCAAAGACAGTGGCATAAATACAGAGGAAGGGAACATAAAGAGGTCTGGATATTAGAGAAGGAAGCTCCTTGGAGTTACTGCCCTAGGACTTGGGTAGTCCGTGTAAAAGGGAGAGCCTCATATTATGGGCAGGTGTTCAAGGCAATAAAAGGCAGATTAAGAAAGTTCCAGCCTGGCGCTATGGCTCACGCCTGTAATCCTAACACTTTGGGAGTGTGAGGCAGGTGGATCACTTTAGCCCAGGAGTTCAAGGCCAGCCCGGGCAACATGATGAAATCCCATCTTTACCAAAAATAGAAAAAATTAGCCAGGCGTGGTGGTGTGCGCCTATAGACCCAGCTACTGGCGGGACTGAGGCAGGAGGATCATTTGAGCCTGGGAAGCAGAGGTTGCAGTGAGCCAAGATCATGCTACTGCACTCCAGCCTGGGCAACAGACCAAGACCCTGTCTTGAAAACAAAAAAAAATTCCAAGCACAGTGTGTGCCTACACACACACACACACACCCGCCACACACCCACACCTACACACACCCACATCCACACACACATCCACACACACCCACATCCACACACACCCCACACACACCCACATACACACACACACACACAAACCCCACACCCCCCCACACACCCACCACCCACACACACACCCCCACACACACCTACACACACCCACACACAACCACACCCCCCCCACACAATACACATACACACACACACCCACACACCTACACACACACCCCACACACACCTGTGCACACACACACGCGTGCGTGCACACACACCCCCATACACACCCCCACACACCCACACCCCCACACACACCCACATACACACACACACACACAAACCCCACACCCCCCCACACACCCACCACCCACACACACACCCCCACACACACCTACACACACCCACACACAACCACACCCCCCCCACACAATACACATACACACACACACCCACACACCTACACACACACCCCACACACACCTGTGCACACACACACGCGTGCGTGCACACACACCCCCATACACACCCCCACACACCCACACCCCCACACACACCTACACACACAATACACATACACACATACCCCCACACACCCCACACACACCCCCACACACCTGTGCACACACACCTGCGTGCACATACACACACGTGTGCGCCCACACACCCCCATACACACCTACACACACCTACACACACAACCACACACCCACACACACCCCCCCCTACCTTAGTACCATCTTCATTTCCCTCCCCACTCTTCCTTAATACTGCATAACAAGGAGTTCAATGTCAGATTAAACCCATTTTGAACATGAAAGTGAAGACTACTACAGCCCCCCACAAAAACCAGAACAGTTTTTCCTCATTATCACCTCATTAAGATGCCCCTAAGGTCCTTAATCTTTATATGACGATATCATACAAGGAACAGGTCCTGCATGCCTGCGATGAAGCATGACTGATATTTAAGCCCAACAACTCAAGAGCATTTGATTGCTTCTGCGTTTATTCAGAATGGCACTTTTATGCGAAGCCATAAAGTGGCGAATTTCCTATGCAGAGCTGAGAGTGTGTGAGTTGGGGCAGGTGGTGTATGAAGGCCTAGGGTAGCCTAGGGTAGCTCTAAGCATGGCCACCAGAGCCAAACGGGAGACTACGTGTGACTTCCCTGTAAATTGCTGTATTGATGTTGCCAAATCCCAACGCTACCTCTGAGAAAAGGAAAGGAGGAGGAAGTGACGTCAATGAGGAAAAAAGTCAGATAAAAGCAAATTGTCCCTGACAAATATGAGTCATACACCTTTTAACCAAGTCATTCTCAGAAAAGGAAGCCATTGTTAGTCGAATTTAACCTCTGAGACTACAAACGCTGCGATGCTTAGGAGATGAAACTTTATGCGGCGATGGAAGGACTCCCACCCACATAAATACACTCTGTACACAGAATCTCCAGTTTTGGCCGTAACCTCAAACTCATCTGCCATTTTGGCCTCTAGAAGGGAAGAAAAAGAACAGCTGTGACTCCAAGTCGAGTGAATGTACCGCTCAATCTCCATCAACTCAGCCCGTTTTTGGATGTGGGTAGTGAGTGATTCCTTAGTCTTATGAATGAATACTGCTAGGTAAATGCATCTTCAATTACCTATACTACCCACTTGTAGTTCTCACATTTTCTTCTTTTTTTAAAAACAAAATTATTAAGATATAATTTATATAATCACACAGTTCACCCATTTAAATCATACAATTCAATGGTCTTTTGTATATTACATTACTACTTCTAAAAAGTTGCTTCTAAGTTCTCTTATTAGAATTTTCAGTACTGCTACTAAAATCAGGAAGAAAATAGACATGTAGAAGAAAATGATAGTAGAAGCATAGAAGGGAAAGGAGAAAGCGAGGAAGGGACAGAAAGAAAGGAAGCCAATGGCTTCCAAAGAAGGAGCTGACTGCTTCAGGACTTCTCAATGTTTTAGCCAGGATTCAAGAACCAACATGGCGGCCTGTCCCCCAAAGGCAGTGGGGGAAAGGAATGGGCCTGGGCACAGTGGAGAGTTATGGAGGCAGGAACTAGAATCGGCTTTGTGGTTTGGGGCTGGGAGAGGAAAAGGCTTCTCAGAGGCTCTAGGAAATCTCAACCCCTGCCCAATTTCGTGTCACTCTGCAGAGCCCTCCCCTACAGGGAAACCAGGCAAGGCAGACAGAATTACAGCTCAGTGACCTGAACCAGGTGCCAATTTTCAACTCAGTCCTTTTCTTGCTTCTCAAAGTGCAGCATTTAATGAGGTTAAAACATCAGATTATGATTTTTTTAAAAATGAGAATTCAGGGAAGTTTTTGGGTTAGTGAGCCGTATGAAAGTATTTAACCTCTGTTCAGCAAACCGTCCTTTATTCACATTTTTCCTTCTACTGTTGTTCACAAAACTGCACTTTCTCAGACAAGTTCACCATTTGGCACTGGGACCTGGTTGTAACCAGATGGTGTGTATCACCATTACAGCATACAAATCAGCCAGGAGCTTGATTTAAGGACCAGAGGATTCTTTAGGGTAAATGCTTCTGGGAAGGGAGAAGAGCAAATGTTGTTGCTCTATGAGTGACAATGTGGGCTGCTCAGATGGCAAAAGATGCTGATGCTGTGCGTCCCCCCCCCACCATTTATAATGATTAATTCTTTGCCTGGAGACCCACACTGTTTGGGAAGGAAGATGCAGAATGTCTTCCATCCATGCTACTGAAGAGTGGCCTTTTTTGACATTTTACAAGGTCAATGCTTTGTTTTGCTCTCTTCCCAAGGGGGCACATGGCAGTGGAAAAACAGGTGAAATAAGAAAACAGTAGGCTGGACATGATGGCTCATGTCTGTAATCCCAGCACTTTGGGAGGCTGAGGTGGGAGGACTGCTTGAGTCCAGGAGTTCAAGACCAGCCCGGGCCACATAGTGAGACCTCATCTCTACTAAAAATAAATAAATTTAAAAAAACAACAAAAAAGAAATGTAAATAATCAAAAAGAGAACACTATCTTCTGCCCCACATTGTCCTCTTTGTAAGCTACCAAAGGACAGAAAGCAGAGAACTTTATTCTCCAAAAGTACAGATTTTTAGAACTAGGAGCCACCTGAGAGCCCGTTGTGGTAGACACCTGCCATGGTGTCCCAGCATCAGCATCCTTTCTCTCTTCCTTGTCTCACAGCACCCTGATTCATCTTTGGGAGACCAATGCTCTTGTACTCTCAGATCTTTGGATGGGGCTAACCTGCTCCTGGCTCCAAAGGGTGGACATGTAACCCAGACCTGGACAATGGGCATATTCTATCCCTCCAGCCTTAGTGATTCATTTAGGATGGACACATGACTCCTGTCAGTCCAAAGATAATTTTTTGGATGGACCTATTGAATAGAGGAGGTCTGTTTCTGATGGGATTGCTAGCTGTAAGGATAATGTCGGGCTAAGCTACTGGAGTCACCATATAAAGTGGGCATAACTGACTGTGAAAGTGTGAGGATGAGGCCAAATCATGGAAACTTTCTTTGAGCCCCTGGATCCAGCTATACTTGAAACTAATATAATCTCTGAACTTTTCAGTTATGTGAACAGATACATCCAGTTTTGGGCTTTAGCCTGTTTGAGTTGATTGTCTATCGTTTGCAACCAAATGAGTCATGACTAATCCATTCCCTAGTTCTTTCTTTTCACAAACCAAAATTAGAGAATGGCTTGTTCAGCTGGGCATGGTGGCTCATGCCTGTAATCCCAGCACTTTGGGAGGCCAAGGTGGGCAGATCACCTGAGGTTAGGAGTTTGAGACCAGCCTGGCCAACATGGTGAAACCCTGTCTCTGCTAAAAATACAAAAATTAGCCAGGCATGGTGGTGGGCACTTGTAATCCCAGCTACCCGGGAGGCTGAGGCAGGAGAATCGCTTGAACCCAGGAGGCGAAGGCTGCAGTGAGTCAAGATTGCACCACTGCATTCCAACCTGGGTGAAAGAGGGAGAATCTGTCTCAAAAAAAAAAAAAAAAAGAAAGAAAGAAAAGAAAAGAGAATGGCTTGTTCAACATCTCACAGTTAGGAACATAACTGGACTAGCATCTAAGCCCCCTGATGTCTAGTCTAGGGCTTTTTCTAAAAACCTTTTAGAAGTATTCTTCCTGTTGAAATCACCATAACGTGGGCTAACCATATTGTATCAGATTTTTTTTTTTTTGAGACAGGGTCTCCCTTTGTCACCCAGGCTGGAGTGCAGCAGCTCAATCACAGCTCACTGCAGCCTCGATCTCCTGGGCTCAAGTGATCCTCCCACCTCAGCCTCCCAAGTAGCTGGGACGACAGGCATGTGCCACCACACTGGCTGACTTTTTTTTTTTTTGGTAGAGACAAGGTCTTCCTATGTTGCCCTGGCTGGTCTCAAACTCCTAAGCTCAAGCAGTCCACCCACGTTGGCCTCCCAAAGTGCTGGAATTACAGGCATGAGCCACTGCTCCCAGCCTTTTATCAGATTTTGACAGCAAAGGCCTGTTATGATTGACAGGAACTGACCCCTGCCTATCTGACTGTTTGATGACAGACAGTTATGACTGCCACACTGTTCCATAGTGAGAGGGGATTCAACCAAGCGTGGCTCAAACACATTATCCCTCAACCTTTCTTTCTCTAGTGGATGGAGACAGTCTATTTCCTGAAGTTTGATACATGGGTCTGAAGTTCACCAACACATATGGCTATGGCTGTGCTGGCTGTCAAGATATTGAAATGTGCCTCTCTTGCCAGGTGTGGTGGTTTATACCTGTAATCTCAGCACTTTGGGAAGCCGAGGAGGGTGGATTGCTTGAGCCCAGCAGTTTCAGACCAGCCTGGGCAACATGGTGAAACCCCATCTCTACAAAAAATTTTTAAAAAATTACCCAGGCATGGTGGCGTGTGCCTGTAGTCCCAGCTACTTGGGAGGCTGAGGTGGGAGGATCACCCGAATCCAGGAAGTCAAGATTGCAGTGAGCTGTGATCACGCCACTGCATTCCAGCCTGGGCAACAAGAGTGAGACCCAGCCTCAAAAAAAAAAAAAAAAAAAAAAAAAGATAAAATAAAGGAAATATGTCTGTCCTGATTAACAAAGAGCCACTGCCCTGAGCTCCCTGAGGGTTCCCTCCTGCCCTGGCCCCTCCGCCTGGGCCCCGCTTCCACCTAGACCTCCTGAGTATCGCAGGGCTTAATGCTTGCGTTTTGGGGAGGGGCCATCTGAACCCCACTCCAGCACTATGGCCAGCATCCCTTCTGATTGGCTGTGCCTGTGCCCGGTGGGTTATTTCAAATTTAAAAGTTTAGCTCTGTACACGCAAACACACAGCCCATGCCCAAGGGGAAAAAGGGAGACAGAAAAGATGTAACCTGTTTCCCCTCACTGAGAGGCAGTTTGTACCTTCTCATCTGCCCCCACAAAAGTATTGCCTCATGGTGCCTTTAACAAGGCAGTAACTATCGGACCAGGAAACGAGTACATCTGGGTACTAATCCCAGTTCTCACCCAAACCTCTGTGGATCCAACTTAACTTGTCTGCATCCCACCCATGAGAAGTCAGAGGCATAGTTCTAAGTCCTTGACCTGTATGAACTTATTCAGTCCTCATCTCTTCGAGGCAGACACTACTGTTGTCCCTATTACAGAGGAGGAAACTCAGGCAGAGAGAGGTTCAGTTACTTCAGGCTGACTTCAGAGACTTCAGGCTCAATCATGACATATGACTACCCTTGAGGCCACATAGCACAGTGGTTGTAGCATAGACTCTGGTGTCAGAATTCTGTGGGTTCAAATCCTGGCTCTGTTGCCTAGAAGCTCTGTGACTAAGTTACCTCTTAAGGGGGAAAAAAAGCTGTGTTAGTAACAGTGATTGGCTATAGTTATGTGTGTTCCAGGTATTGCACAGGACATGATATTGCATGGGACATGCTTACACTAAAAAAATCAAATTGAACGGATGTCCTGAATCTTATCTGGCAACTGTTTTTTTTTTTTTTTTTTGAGACAGAGTCTCGCTCTTGTTGTCCAGGCTGGAGTGCAATGGCGTGATCTCAGTTCGCTGTAACCTCTGCCTCCTGGGTTCAAGAGATTCTTCTGCCTCAGCCTCCTGAGTAGCTGGGATTGCAGGCATGTGCCACCACGCCCGGCTAATTTTTATTTTTTAGTAGAGACAGGGTGTCTCCATGTTGGTCAGGCTGGTCTTGAACTCCTGACCTCAGGTGATCTGCCAACCTCGGCCTCCCAAAGTGCTGGGATTACAGGCATGAGCCAGCACATCCGGCCTTATCTGGCAATCTTATATAGGAAGTACTTGGCACAGTACCTGGCAGGTTAGAAATATCAAGAGATGAGAGATGTCTCTATTGGGAATGGAGCTCTGAATGCTAGCTTGGTTCGTCTGCAGAGTGACACTTGCAAGGAGGACCAGATTGAGACGCTCTAGGCCACCAGAGTTGGTCGAGCCTCAGTGGCTGTTTCTGAAGGCCGAGGAGAAGCCCAGGGCTGACTTTGGCTGGGGAAGAAGTGGAATCTGAAGGCAGAGCTTTGGCCTTCATCTCAGCTTTGGCTCCTGCTCTGGGTTTTGCAGTCCCCATGTAACCCTGGTGTCTGGTATGTCTACAGAGCCTCCGGGGTAGTCCTGAGGGATTGGGCCAGGCCCATCCAGTGCCTCCTTAGCCCTGGGAGGCCGGTGCTGCTGCCATATTAACAGTTCCTGGCGGCCGCCTGGCCAGGAGGACAGCATGTCCCCAGGCCTTGGAGCACACAAAGTGATCTCTAAGTAGATGTTCCCAGAACATTCTGCTGCAGTCACACAGTGCAGGAGGGAAAGTGAAAAAACAAAACACCAAAAATACCCTGGGCTCTGCACGAGGATGAGCAAAAGGGAAGGAAGAAAGGAAAACAGACCTGAAATGGAGGTTTGCACCGAGTCACACTGGGTTTAAGGGCAAACCTACGAAGAGGACGGAGGCGCCCTTCGGAGCCTAAAGTCTACCATCATCTTGTCTGCCCTTACTAGAGAGCTGTTCATCTGAGACTCCAGCGGCTTCCAGGCCTTCTCTTCTAGACCCAGCAGCCCTTGGCAGTTCACACTCCCTGCAGAGATCTACCATCCAAGACCTTCCCAGCAGGTCCCGGGTGCCTGCAACAACGTGGGCAGGTTGTCTTAACCACTGACTGCCTCAGTTCTTCAACTGGCTATGTTGGGATAACACCATAGTACTACTCACTCAGTAAACTCACAGCTTTTCCTCAGTGTTGCCTAATAACATAGTTGTTAGGACCACGGGTTTTTGTTTGTTTGTTTTGAGACAGAGTCTCACTCTGTCACCCAGGCTGGAGTGCAGTGGTGCGATCTCGGCTCATTACAACCTCCGCTTCCCAGGTTCAAGTGATTCTCCTGCCTCAGCGTCCCAAGTAGCTGGGACTACAAGCACATGCCACCATGCCCGGCTAATTTTTGTATTTTTGGTAGAGACGGGGTTTCACCATGTTGGTCAGGCTGGTCTCAAACTCCTGACCTTGTGATCCGCCCACCTTGGCCTGCCAAAGTGCTGGGATTACAGGTGTGAGCCACTGCGCCTGGTCTAGAGCACGGGTTTTTAAGATAGACCAAACTTTGCATTCTGGCTTTGCCGCTTACCTGCGCTTTGGGGCAAGTGTGCCGTCAACCTCTTTGTGCCTCAGTTTCCTTAGCTGTAAAAAGGATCTGCTCACACCTCCGCTTCATTGGATTGTTGTAAGAAACCAGCTCACATATTCAGGTGTTTCCTGGAGATGGCTCTGAGTTCCCTGGAGATGCGGTGACCGACAGGCAAAGTGTGGTCTCATTCCTGGCCAGCACTCCGTCTCATATGATGTACTGAGCACTTCCAGGGTACTAATAAGAAGCACAGGAGAAACAGATAAAATTGACAATATTCTGTGCCCTCCAGGGTTTTACAATGTGGTTGGGAAGACAGACCATTAAATCATTAGAGAAAAAGATACAAATACTTTCCTATAATTACGCTGCAGAGTGGGTGGCTCCAAGTGTAAATGCCTTGGACTGTCATGGAGAGAGGAAGAATAACAGGGAGGGTGCAGGAGGTGAGGCTGGGACGCTGGGAGAATGTGAGTGGGACAACTGGCTGACGAGGACACCTTCAGGATGATGCTCCACCAGTGGCCCAAGGAGAAGCCCCCAGGCTACAAAGCGAGTCACCCTTACCTTGTTCTTTAGATTAACAAATTAATTTTTTATTTTGAGACACAGTCTCACTGTGTCACCAGGCTGGAGTGCAGTGGCGCGATCTCGGCTCACTGCAACCTCTGCCTCCTGGGTTCAAGCGATTCTCCTGTCTCAGCCTCCCAAGTAGCTGGGACTTCAGGTGCCCGCCACCACGCCTAGCTAATTTTTGTATTTTTAGTAGAGACGGGGTTTCACCATGTTGGCCAGGATGGTCTCGATCTCCTGACCTAGTGATCTGTCCGCCTTGGCCTCCCAAAGTGCTGGGATTACAGGCGTGAGCCACCACACCCAGCCCAGATTAACATTTTTAAAAAAGATCTCAATCCAAGTCATGTGCTTGCAGTAGTTATTGCTCCTTATCCATCAAGGACATTCCATTTCATCATTCAGATACCTGCACAGAGCCCCAACAGCCTCTTTGCAGTGGATTGGAGAAGACAGAACTATCTCTGCCTCCATTCATAGCACAGCCTTTGTGGGTGGACTCACTACACGTGCCTCCAGGCCTCCTCCCTGAACCACCTGTTTATTCCTTAGGATCACAATCCTGTGTTACACTTGGTGAAGGGCACAAAGAAATAGCAGACAGGGCCCGGCTGTCAAGCTGCTTCTATTCTAACCAGGAGACATAAAACTCAATTATTGCTTCTCTTGGCTTCTAATAGTTCATCAGGGTGGTCCTGCGTGTGGTTAAATCCCTTCTTGGGGGCACTCAGGTGAAGTCTTGTGCCTTCTGGATGTTTCTATGATTGGAACAGCCCGGTATAGATCGCAATGGGATTTCTTTCATATGTATCATTTCTGGTGAATTCCCTAATAACCCAGTGAGAAAGGCAGATAGATGTTACATAATTCCACACCCATCCCCCGGCCTTTTTTTTTTTTTTTTTTTTTTTTTTGACAGAGTCTCACTCTGTTGCCTAGGCTGGAGTGCAGTGATGCCATCTCAGCTCACTGCAACCTCTCCCTCCCAGGTTCAAGCGATTCCTGTGCCTCAGCCTCCTGAGTAGCTGGGATTACAGATGCATGCCACTACACCTGGTTATTTTTTTGTATTTTTAGTAGAGATGGGGTTTCACCATGTTGGCTAGGCTGGTCTCAAACTCCTGACCTCATGTGATTCACCTGCCTCAGCCTTTCAAAGTGCTGGGATTACAGGCATGAACCATCGTGCCTGGCCCCAGTGGGTTTTCTTTCATGTGTATCATTTTTGGTGAATTCCCTAAAAACCCAGTGAAAAAGGCAGGGAGATATTACCATAATTCCCATTTAACAGACACAAATCTGAGTTCCAGAGAAAGAAAATGACCTGCCCTGGGTGACTCAGCTGAAACTTGGACTTTCATTTCCTCACTATAAATCAGCAACATTCTCAACATCATTATCATCTCGCCTCCTGTGTAGCTCCTTGAAGGCAGGGTGTGTTTCTACACATCTCTGTCTCTCTTGTATAACCTGTATTTTACGCAGTGGTGTGCTGGTAAATGTTTAACAACCAGCTCTCTGAGGAAATAAATTTCTGATTTGTAGCAGTTGCCAATTTCAGTAGTGTAAATAGTCCCATCCTGGCTGACTTCAAGCTACCAATGTGACATCGGCCACTTCAGAAATTCCTGAAAACTTGCTGGCCATGATAGCTCATACCTGTAATCTCAGCACTTTGGGAGGCTGAGGTGGGCAGATCACTTGAGGCCAGGAGTTTGAGACCAGCCTGGCCAACATGGTGAAACCCTGTCTCTATTAAAAAATACAAAAATTAGCCAGGCATGGTGGTGCATGACTGTAATCCCAGCTACTCTGGAGGCTGAGGCATGAGACTCGCTTGAGCCCAGGAGGCAAGGGTTGCAGTGGGCTGAGAGTGTGCCATTACACTCCAGCCTGGATGACAGAGGAAAACTGTCTCAAAAAATAAAAAAATAAATTAAAAGGCCGGGCACAGTGGCTCTCACCTGTGATCCCACTACTTTGGGAAGCTGAGGCAGGCGGATCACCTGAGGTCAGGAGTTCGAGAGCAGCCTGGCCAACATGGTGAAACCCCGTTTCTACTAAAAATACAAAAAAATTAGCTGGGTGTGGTGGTGCGCGCCTGTAACCCCAGCTACTTGGGAGTCTAAGGCAGGAGAATCCCTTGACCCCAGGAGGTGGAGGTTGCAGTGAGCTGAGATCCTGCCATTGCACTCCAGCCTGGTTGACAGAGCAAGACTCTGTCTCTAATAATAATAATAATAATAATAATAATAATAATAACGAATAAATGTAAGAAAAAAATCCTGAAAACTTAATAATTGTTTCCTAGAAGCTAGTATGAGCATACTGCTATTTGTAGAGAACCTTACATATAATGGGACTCAGAGATATTTGATGCATTCAGTGGTTATGATGCTCCTCCTTCCATTCAAATTCAAATACTCTGGGGGTGGAAGAAGATGCTCCCAGTTTACCCTGAAGGATGGATGGGATCTCCAGGGCTTGGGATCGTCTGGACCTGCAGCTCCCCTGAGATCAAGTAACGTCGCTGGTTGGAGGTCTATGGTGCTGACAGAGAAGGAGGGAAAAACAGATTTAGAGAGGAAGGAATGAAAGAATATGGGTGAAAAGAAGAGAAAGAGAGAAGACAGAAGTGAGGAAGGAAGGGAAGGAGGGAGACAGGAAGGAAGAGGAAAAGGAAGGAAAGGAGGGAGGGAGGGAAGAAGAAGGAAGGAAAGAAAGGAAGGAAGGAAGAAAAGAAAGAAGGAAGGAAGGAAGGAAAGGTGGCTTATAAGATGAATACTGGTAGAGGGAGAGTCTCCTGTGACCACCTCTAGCAAGCACCTGCATTTCAATGTCTAGTGCATAGTAGGTGCTCAGTAAATATTGCTGGCCAAGCATCCAGTCATGCTCTGCTTCTGCTATTCCTGTGTCTGATCTTACCTCCCAATGAGATTCTTTTTTTTTTTTTTTTTTTAAATGGAGTCTTGCTATGTCGCCCAGGCTGGAATGCAGTGGCATGATCTCAACTCACTGCAACCTCTGCCTCGCGGGTTCAAGCAATTCTCCTGCCTCAGCCTCCCTAGTAGCTGGGATTACAGATGCGCACCACCATGCCTGGCTAATTTTTGTATTTTTAGTAGAGACGGGTTTCACTATGTTGCCCAGGCTGGTCTCAAACTTCTGACCTCAAGTGATCCACCCGCCTTGGCCTTCCAAAGTGCTGGGATTACAGGCATAAGCCACCTGCCTGGCCCTCTCTCCCAGTGAGATTCTAAGATCTTGGAAAGCAAAGACCGTATCATTCATTTCTTACCCACAATAGAACTGCCTCTACTCAAAGGGGTTACTGATATTATTTAAATTCTCATTACAATTTTGCAATGCAGAAAACAGGCTCAGCAAGATCAAGTAAATTGTTCACATTTACACAGCTATTAGGTGATGGGGCCAAGATTCAAACTCTCTGCTCTTTCATGCTACTTCTGAAAGGACCTGAAATCTTTCTGACAAATGAATAGTGTATTTGTCTTCTCACCTAGACAGAGACTTCCATTTCTTTTCTTTTCTATAGTAGCCATTTTTCATTTGTCACGGGAGCCCCAGTAAGAATCTAAGTACTGATGCAAGCATGTAACACATATTCTCCAAACCTTAGCCTTTGTGCACTGGCTACTAACCCATGGTGGTCATGACATTATGAGACTTCATAAACACCCACCTCATTCTATAGAGCACATAGTAGACATGGGCTCAGGGAGAGAGCAGATGCACCTCTGGATTTTTCCACTGCAAGGATTATTACATATTCTCACTCATTAACAACCCTACGAGGCGGATGTTGCCAGCCCACTTTTACCATCGAGAAAACTGAGGCTTATAGAGCTTAGCATTTGGGAGGATTTGGGAGCAGGTAGTTTATTCAGGAGATGATCCCAGGAAGCACCAGTGAGGGAGTAGGGAAGGAAGAGACATTGCAGGTGCTGTTATGGACAACTGAGGCTTCATCCTGCTGGGGGCCTTCCGAAGAATCAGTGCCTTGTGTCATCTCCTGTCCCCAAAGGGACGAGGAAGCTGAGATGCTTAGCCAACAGCCTCTGGCCCTCTTTGGGGGATGCCTTCTCTGGAGGGGTTAAATCTAGGGCACTCTGCTTTCCCTGCTCAAGACTGAGCAAGATCTCTTGGAACCAAGGGGAGACCCTGGGCACTTGAGGGTGGAGACTGTCAGCAGGCACAGGGAATGGCGGGTCACCTTGAAGGTGAGCCAGGGGAATATGGGGCATGTTTGATCAAGGTCATACCTGCCCAGGGTCTTGCTGAGAGTAGAAGGAGCCAAACTGGGATTCGAATGCAGGTCTAGGCCAGGTGCAGTGGCTCACGCCTATATTTCCAGCACTTTGGGAGGCCAAGGCAGGTGGATCACTTGAGCCCAGCAGTTTGAGACCAGCCTGGGCAACATAATAAAACACTGTCTCTACAAAAATACAAAAATTAGCCAAGCATGGTGGCTCCTGCCTGTAGTCCCAGCTACTTGGGCAGCTGAGGTGCGAGGGTCACTGAAGCCTGGGAGGTTGAGGCTGTGGTAAGCTGCAATCACGCTACTGCACTCCAGTCTGGGTGACAGAAGGAAACCCCATTTCAAATAAAGAAATACAAGCAAAAACAAAAACAAATGCTGGTGTGTTTAATGCCAAAACTCATTTTCCTTCTGTGACACCAATCACTTAAGCCCAGTGAAGGAGGTAAAGTCCACACACCAGCCGGGCACAGTGGCTGATGCCTCTGTTCCTAGCACTTTGGGAGGCTGAGGTGGGCGGATCGCCTAAGGTCAGGAGTTCGAGATCAGCCTGCCCAACATGGTGAAACCCCGTCTCCACTAAAAATACAAAAAAAAAAAAAGAAAAAAAAATTAGCCGGGCAAGATTGTGGGTGTCTGTAGTCCCACCTACTCGGGAGGCTGAGGCAGGAGAATTGCTTGAGCCTGGGAGGCAGAGGTTGCAGGGAGCCGAGATTGCACTATTGCACTCCAGCCTGGGAGACAAGACCAAGACTCTGTCTCCAAAAAAAAAAAGTCCACAGACCTTGGAGGTGGACTGGCTTGACTGGTGAGAAGAGTAGGGGTCAAAGATAGGTTGCCACCCAGGGTGGAGGCCTGTCTAGTCCTAACAAGGGCAAGAGGTGCTGTCGTTAGCATCTCCTGCACACTCAGGAGCATAGAAAAGCCCCTGTCCCAAATGTAATTACCAGCACTTAGAGTATGAGTGGAGGCAGGATCTATGAGTAGCAAAATACACAAGGGACGCAAGAATCACACTTCCCAGATTAAAGAATGAAGGACAAGATGCGGAATAGCCTGGGATGATATTAATGACACTAACCACCGCTTCCTTCACATTTTGAACTTTTTTGAACACCAAGCTGCATCTTTACATATCTCAGGGTCAGCCACATTTTCTGCAAAGGGCTAACAGGTAATAACTTAGGCTTTGAGAGCCGCAGGGGATCTGCTACTCAGCTCCACTGTTGTAGCATGCAAACAGCCATGGACAATCAGTCATTTAAAGGGGGTGGCTGTTTAAAAACTTTATATAAAGGGACAAAGACAGGCACCTGCTAGATTTGGCCCACACGCCATAGTTTGCTGACCCCTGACATGTACTGTGTCTAATCCTGGCAACAACTCTCCCAAAGCAGTTTTGTTGACTCCATTTTATAGCTAAGTAAACTGGTTCAGAGAGGTTAAGTAACTTGTGTGAAGTCACACAGCAGGTAGCTACCAAGCCGGAATGGAGACCCAGGTGTGATTCCCAAACTGATGCTACTTATGTCTTGACTTGAGATCAGCCTGATGACATACTTGTGCTTCTGTGAAGCCTTGTGGGGGGATTCCAAACACCCAGGATGACAGACCCCAGGCTTCTGCCTCCGTGCCTGGGGCTCCGGAAGAAAGCTAGAGGCCCTCTACTGCTGTCACCCAGATGCCACATCTCCTCAGGAAGGAGAGGTCCAGAGCCAAGCTCAGGCATGGCCAGCGTTACATGGCTGGAGGCCTGTCTTGGCATCAGCTGCCTGGCGCCTAGTTAAACTTTTGACTTCCCAAATTGGAGAAGTTGAAAGTTCTGCTGGGCATTTTTTTTTTTAGGGAAACATTTTTTGTTGTTAATTATTTACCAGAAATGGGTCTGTTTCTCTTTCTCTCTTTCTCATTCTTCCCCGCTCCTAGAATTATCTTCCCTTCAGATTCCCCCCTCACAAAGAGTTAACACTGGGGTAAGAGGCATTTAGTGGCTTCTCTTTCCAGACAAAGGAAAGCTAAAGTGTGGTTAGGGAGAGAACTGGGGACTCTGGAAGCTTTTCCCTGGAGAAGTTGCTTCCCATTGGCCCGACCTAGCCACCTTGCATCTGATGGGTAATTTAGCGATCCATTTCCTGCCACCCACCCAGCGTCGTCTGTTATCTGTGGGTATTTATCGACCCTTTCCCCAAGAAACTGCCTGGAATAGAGGTGGGGAAGCCTGACAATCCCATTGTCCAAGAGGTTAAACATTAAGTTGGGCTCGAAGTTTGCTCCCCACCCCGGCCCCCTGCTGCTGCCCTTAAATTCCCTTTGGCCACACCTCCTTGCCAGAGCGTGAGGTGCTAATGACCTGATTTACATCTGTGTAAATCTGAGCTGCGGGCACTAATGAGGCCTGAAGTGGAGGGAGCGGACTGGGGTGGAAACCCGGCTTACTCTACACAAGCCCTGTCAGAGACGCCCAAAACGGAACCCCAGGCCCAAACCCCGCCTCCAGAGTCGAGGCAGCAGGGAAAGAGTTAAACAAGAGGCAAGTGACTCAACGCGCTGCTGCCCTCCCCCTGGAAGCACCCTTCCCCAAGTCCCACGGCGCAGGGGCTTAGCCCAGGACCATGCATAATTGATGATGTCAGCGAGGCCCGATTTCCCCAAGCTGGTCATGACAGTGAATATTCACCTCATCCTAGGCAAGGGCAGAGCACCCTAATCCGGGTCACTGAGCGTCCATCTCAGTCCAGCATTTTGGGGACAAAGGCTCCCACGGCAAGAGCTGGGTTGGAGGAGGGGCATCCACGGGCAGCAGTACCCAAGTCGGTTTCAAGTCAAACTGATGGGGGGTCAGTTTCTTCTCCACAGCTTACTTACTTGCTCTGTGACCTTGAGAAAGTCACTGTCACTTCCTAAGCTGTTTATCCCTATCTGTAAGTTGAAGACGATAATAATTCTGCCTCACTTGTAGAGTGTTGGGAAGACGACCTGAGCTAGCATATGTGAGTGCTTTGCATGGTACCTGGCACAGTCGTGCTCAGTGACTTTATCCATTGCTTTCTCTTTTTTTTTTTTCTAAGATGGAGTTTCGCTCTTGCCACCTAGGCTGAAGGGCAACCTCCGCCTCCCGGGTTCAAGCGATTCTCTTGCCTCAGCCTCCCAAGTAGCTGGGATCACGGGCATGCGCCACCATGCCTGGCTAATTTTTGTATTTTTAATAGAGTTGGGGTTTCACCATGTTGGCTAATCTGGTCTCGAACTCCTGATCTCAGGTGATCCACCCACCTCAGCCTCCCAAAGTGTTGGTATTACAGGCATGAGCCACCGTGCCTGGCCTTATCCGTTTATTTCTAAATGGATGGCCCTAAAGGGAAATCAGGACTGACAGATGGCAGGAAGACACAGGAATTTGGTAGAAAAGGAACTAAAGAAGTTTTTAATTAAAAAAATTATTTGTATATATTAATGAGGTACAAGTGCAGTTTTGCTACATTGACATATTGCATTGTGGTGAAGTGAGTGCCTTCAGTACCTCCATCATTGGAGCAATGCACATTGCACCCACCAAGCAACCTCCTATCGTCCATCCACTCCCACCCCCTCCACCTCTCTGAGTCCCCATTGTCCATCATTCCACACTCTCCTTCCATGGGTACACATTGTTTAGCTCCCATTTATGAGTGACAGCATGTGGTATTTGTCTGTGCCTGGCTTATTTCACTTAAGATAATGGGCCTCCAGTTCCATCCATGTTGCTGCAAAAGACAGGATTTCATTCCTTCTTTATGGCTGAGTAGTATTCCACTGTGTGTGTATATATATATATATATATGTGTGTGTGTGTGTGTATACATATATATGCGTGTATATATATATGTGTGTGTATATATATGTGTGTATATATATATGTATGTATATATATATGTGTGTGTGTATATATATATATCACATTTAAAAAAAATCCAGTCCTCTGTTGATGGACACTTACGTTGATTCTGTATCTTTCATATTGTGCATAGTGCTGTGATAAACAGAAGAGTGCAGGTATCATTTTGATATAATGATTTCTTTTCCTTTGAGGAGATACCCAGTAGTGGGATTGCTGGATGGAATGGTTGTTCTTTTTTTAGTTCTTTGAGAAATCTCCATATTATTTTTCATAGCGGTTGTATTAATTTACATTCCCACTGTCAGGGTATAAACGTTCCCTTTTCTCTGCATCTTTGCCAACATCTGTTTTTTTTTGTCTTCTTAATCATAGCCATTCTGATTGGTGTAAGATGATATCTCATTGTGGTTTTAATTTGCATTTTTCTGATGATTGGTGATGTTAAAACTGGAGAATTAAAAAAAAGAAAAACCCTCCAGGCATGGGCCAGTGCAGAGTCTGGAGGCCATGCTTAGTTCTCCAATCTGGGGGATGCCCTTGGTTTAAACTCCCTGAGCTTAGTTTCTGCATCTGTAAAATGGGAGTGTAGGGGATGCTTACCCTCCTGCCCTGGAGGTTGGAGATGAGCTTCATGTGAGCTAAGGAGTGTGAATGAGCTTTGGAACCCACAATCCCTTCACGAGATGGTTAATTTTATGTGTCAATGTGACTGGGGTAAGGGATTCCCAGATAGCTTGTAAAACATTATTTCCAGGAGTGTCTGTGAAAGTGTTTCCAAAAAGCTTAGCTATTTGAATCAGTAAACTGAGTAAAGAAGATGGCGTCATGTAATACATGGCCTGAATAGAACAAAAAGGCAGAGGAAGGGATATAACTCTCTTCTTGAGCTGGGCCATCAACCTTCTCCTGCCCTTGGACATTGGTTCTCTTTGTTTTCGGACTTTCGGACTCAGACCAGGACTTACACATTAGCTGTCTGACTCTCAGATCTTTGGACTCAGACCAAATGACATCACCAGCTTTCCTGATTCTCTAGCTTGCAGACAGCAGATTGTGGGACTTCTTGACTTCCATAGTTGCAGGCGCCAAGTCCCACAATAAATCGCTTCCTCTGTCTGTCTGTCTGTCTATCTATCTATCTATCTATCTATCTATCTATCTATCTATCCATCTATCTATCTATCATCTATCTCTCTCTCTCTCTCTCTATCTGTCATCTCTCTAGCCATCCATTCATGTCTGTATCTCCTACTGGTTCTATTTCTCTGGAGAACCCTGACCAATAACACTTCAGAAATGCAAGGGATTGTTAAGGACATCAAGGTATCATCCATTGCAGTGTGTTCCTGATAATAATGATGGTGGTCATGATACTGACAGCACAAACTCCAAGTTCTCAGGGTCAAGAACTGCTCCTTCTTGTCACCCTCAACTCCTCCCCAAGACAAGCACAGGGAGGAGCTCAGGACACGATTCACACACACATTTGAACCAGTTTCGTGTAATGGATCAGCACCACCTGTATGGCTGCATACAAAGACAGACAAAAGCAAGGCAGACCTGCGCTGCCTTCCCAGGCAGAACTGTTCCTCCCCTATATGATCATCTATTATTCTAGTCCCTCTGCTGACGGCCTGATTCCTTGTAGGTGCTCAATAAATGTGGTTGGATGAATGAAGCATATTGCTATTACCAGTTCAGTTCTCTGCTACACACTTTCATAGTTCCTTTCCTCTGTAGAAGAATTATTCATTCTTTTTTTAAATTTTTTTTATTTTTTGGTCATTGTGATGATTTTAAAAATGGTCACCAATACTTTGATATTCCTTCCACCGAAAGGTGGGGTTTTGTCCCCTCCTCTTGGACCTGGGCAGACTACTGACTGCTTTGACCAATTGGGTACGAGATATAAATGAAACCTTGTGACTCTGCCCCTCATTCTCTCAGTGCTGCCTTTCGAAATGTGTCCCCTGGGGACACAGCCACCACGCTGTGAGAAGCTGGGGCCACCTGGGGAGGCCACACGCTGTGCTCCACTGCACAGTCCCAGCTTAGCCTGACCCTCCACTCATCGCAGCCCAGATGCCACATGCATGAGTGACGAAGCTCCAGGTGACTCCGGTTGATCCCACTTGTCCTCATCACCCCTAAGTTGCACATCTTCCAGCTGATTCCCGAAACATGTGGAACAGAGACAAGCCATGCCTTCTGGGCCTGTCTGAGCTCTTGACCATAGACTCTGTGAGCATAATAAGGTGATGGTGCTTTTCCAGGAGGAAGCTGGGGGTGATCTGCTGTGGTACCTGGAATCTCCTTGGCTTGCATGTCTGCTACTGAAGTGTCAGCTCTCTGAGGGCAGAGTGCAGGTCTGGTTTGCTCACTACTCCTTCAGGGATGGGACTAGGGTGGGGTCAACCAAGTGCCTATGGCACAAAATTTAAAAAGGTACTCACCTTCAGGGCTGTGGGAGTTCAGGGTGAGCGCCTGAGAGCCAGCGCCTCTTTAGATGCAGTGCCTTAGGCACCCTTCCTGCCTCACCCTCGTTCTGGCCCTGATCCCTGGAGACCAGCAGAGTGCCTGGCCCATAGTAGGCACTCAATAAAGATTAAATGAATCAATTAATGAAGGAATGAAAGAAACAGACCCTGAAATAACATCTTCCTTGAGGTGGTAACGAAAGGAAGCAGCACTAGACTTGGAATCAGAGGGAGATAAATTCAAATCTCAGTGTTGTGGCTTCCTCACCGCAGAAACATGAGCAAGTTGCTTAGCTTCTCAGAGCCTGTGGCATTAATACTGTCCCAGAGGGTTACTGTGAAGAGTAAGGGAAATAACATGTATGTAAGTGCCTGGCATTTGTGGAGAATCAACACACGTCATTCCCCTCTGCCTCCCCAACTCCCTTAAAGTAGGCAACCATTCAGCAATCTCACAAAACTCTGCTGGGTGCAACATTCCAGAGCCAGGGGGAGTCACAGTTTGGAAAATCCTGAGTTTGCCCCCATAGGAAGCTTGTTTTCATTTGCTTGCTTTTTTTTTTTTTTTTTTTTCTTAGCAAAGAGGCAGTATATTGTAGTAATTAGAATCACAGGAATCAGAGACAGCTAGGTTTGGGTTAAATCATAGCCCTCTGCCACTAACTTACTATATCATCAGCCTAAAGTCATTTAAACTGAACCTCAGTTTCCTCATGTAACAGCTACAAGTAAAAACACTAAAATCTTCGTGGCTAAACGCAATAGAAATTGAGTTCATGATCATATTACAGCTCAATACAGGAGTATTCAGCAGGTGACCTCTTCTGGAAGGTGAGTCATGAACCCAAGCTCTTTGCATTTGGTGGCTCCACCATCCTCTAGACCTCAAGGTCATTGGCTGGATCCTCTACATCTACTGGCAGAACAGGAGTGAGAAGCTTTGCAGGGGAGCCTTTTATGGGCCTGGGTTGGAAGTGGCACGTGCTACTTCCCCTCAGATTCTACTGGGCAGAACCAGTCACATGGTTTCACCTAACGACAAGGGAATCTGGGAAGTGTGCTCTAGCTGGGTGCTCAGGAAGAAAGGGACGATGCATAACAGTCCTTGCCGTATCTCATCTGTTAAATGAAACAAATCCTGGAGACAACCAAGAGGGCTGTGGAGAGATTTAAATTAGACAAAATGTGCAGTATGCTAGTGCAGATCCTGTCCCAGAATAAGTGCTCAATAATGGCAGCTATTCAGTTCATCATCCACATGTGGGTCAGTACCATTGCTTATCTACTGTGGGGGACACTAGAACATGGAAGAAATACACCACCATAGTGTGCTACGGTGACTGTGCTTCTTGAAGCTAAGATATCTGATTATCAACACACATTGAGCAGACACAGTGCTTCACAGGCTAGGGTCCATGGGAGATGCAAATGAACAAAAACTGATCCTTGGTCTCATAAAGCTTGTTCTTACTCAGTGTGGGTGATGGACTTGGCCCCATTGCCTATAATGCAAGTAAAATGTGTTAAGCATCCAGAAGGAAATATGTCTTAATTTCAGCTAAAGGGATTAGGGAAGCCATTTGGAGAATGTGATATGTAAGTTACACCATGAAGGTTTCCAAAAGGTGAGATGGCAGGAAAAGGCTTTGTTAGGGAAGAGACCAGTGAGAGAAAAACCATGGAGAAGATCAGAGACAGTTTGGGAAACGGCAAATAATTCAAATGGCAGCAACAGAGTGTGAGTATGGGGAGAAACAAAGTGGTTACAGGCCAGCAGGAACAGACATAGGCATGGAGATTTGCATGCTGTGATGAATGACACTGGCTTTATTCTATGGGCAATGGTGAGCCATGAAGAGTTTAGGGTTTCCAGCAGCATTATTTTGATCATGACACTGAGAAAACTTTTGCACAGCTATCAGAGTTGGGTAAGACAGGTACTGTATTTTTTGTTTTCTGTTTTTGAGGTGGAGTCTCACTCCGTCACCCAGGCTGGAGTGCAGTGGCATAATCTTGGTTCATGCAACCTCCACCTCCCGGGTTCAAGCGATTCTCCTGCCTCAGCCTCTCGAGTAGCCGGGATTACAGGCATGTACCACCTCACCCAGCTAATTTTTGTATTTTTAGTACAGACAGGGTTTCCCCATGTTGGCCAGGCTGGTCTCAAACTCCCAACCTCAGGTGATCCACCTGCCTCAGGCTCCCAAAGTGCTGGGATTACAGGCATTAGCCACTGCACCTGGCCAGGTATGGTATTTTCATTTCACAGATGATGGAACTGAGACCAGAAACTGTCTAAGCAATATATATATTACAGAGTAAATAATTTTAGCTACAAAATTAGTGAGTTGGACTAGAAACTCTTTAATTTCCCCTTTGTATCAGTTGGGTTTTTATTCCACAATGCTGCATAACAAAAGGCTCCTAAGTCTCAGTAGCATACAACACAAATGCATACATTTCCAGCTCGTGGTTATATGGGTTGGCTGAGGCAGCACTGTCTTAGGGTATGGATTGACTGGGCTTCATTTCAGACAGTAGGGTAGGGTCAAGGTTTTCTCCCTGTGTCTCTTATCTTCCTTTAGTGGTTTCTTAGGGCATGATCTTTTCATGGCATATGGCAGAAAGAAAAGACAGCAAGCCAAATGCACAAACCCATTTCTGTCCTAAAAAAAAACTATAGTACCTGTCTTACCCAATTCTCTGACAGCTGTGCGAACGTTTGCTCAATGTCATAATCACAATAATGCTGCTGGAAACCCTAAACTGTCATGGCTCACCATTGCCCACAGAATAAAGCCAGCGTCATTCATCACAGCATGCATATTTCCATGTCTATGTCTGTTCCTGCTGGCCCACAACTCCTGTCATGTCTGCATGGCCACGTCAGCGGCCAAGCCCAATGTTTAGGGACAGAGAATTTCTGTGCCCTGGTGAAGCCATGAGAGGGCGATTATGATGCTATAGAAGGAAGGATTGGGATGATAATCTCATTGACCACACTCCTATTGTTAATGCTCAGTGATTCTAAGTGGGAGAGCCCGTTACTCCAGCATGTGGCTCTGGAGTTGGTAGAAGTAATAGAAGTAATACAGAATGAATTGCTGTATAGAAGTGGATATATGGCAGAATCCCAGCATATAAAAATTTAAGTTATAAGAAACTCAGCTACATGGCCACACACACACACACACAGAACAATTTAAATGGTGTAGCACCTGGCATTTCCCTGGGAAAGCCTGTGTTCTGGAAGGGCCTCCCACAGGATGCACATCTCACCTATGGCTCCTACACTGAGGGTGGGAGCCAGCATTTTGTGGCCCTCACACACACAGGCTCAACTGAAGAAATAGCAACCGTTTCCCTTGAGAAAAAAAGGAAAAATAGGTTGTGCTGGATTTGTTGCGATATGGCAGTACTACACACTTTAAGGATGATTTCCGGGATTTTCAGGATGACTAGACCACTGTGGAAAGCTTGTTGTGTGATGGGGTCAGGGTATAAGTTGGCAGTTAATCACAAAAAAAATCAGTTAAAATGGAGAAACTTTATAAAATATTTCATATGCATATACTCTAAATGCTTTTAAAAATTTAAACGTGGTGGCTGGGCATGGTGGTTTCTGCCTGTAATCCTAGCACTTTGGGAGGATGAGGCAAGCAGATCACTTGAAGCCAGGCATTCAAGACCAGCCTGGCCAACATGGTGAAACTCTGTCTCTACTAAAAATACAAAAATTAGCCGGGCATGGTGACGTGCCTGTAATCCCAACTACCTGGGGAGGCTGAGGCATGAGAATCGCTTGAACCCATGAGGCAGAGGTTGCAGTAAGCTGAGATCACGCCACTGCACTCCAGTCTGGGTGACAGAGCGAGACTCCATCTACAAAAACAAAACGAAACAAACAAAATTTAAACATGGGAAGTTCACATTTTCTTTACCAATCTTTTGATGTGGAACCAAGGCTTTTCTTAAAGGAATGGGTTTGCTCTTTGGAGTTCCGGCTTCTCTTTCTTGCCTAAGCCAAATGCACATCATTTACAATTTCCAGTTGTGGTTTTCTTAAGGTGAAGCCAGATCTTAAAGACACCTGGAGAACAATCAGATTGCAAGCCTCTTTGGGAGTTTTATGTTTCTTCTCCAATCTTTTATTCTGTCTCACTTGCACTTAATATTTTTCCTATCAACTTTATGGAGGAATAATTTACATATAATAAACTGCATCTAGTTACAACATAATTCAATGTCTTTTAACAGTTGGATACAGTCTTATACAACTGTGAAACACAATCAAGCTACAATGCATTTCTATTACCCCCAAACAATTCCTTAATTTTAAGGATTTTTTTTTTTTTAGCAACTTGCCTTTATAATTCCAAAGTATGCCTTCAGTTTTCATGGATACTACTATGCTCTCTTTGCTTCTTCCTATTTCATTGGCTGCCATACTTTTCTGTTAAATTAGTTCATTGCAATGTCGTGGTATAAGCAGGTTTGGGTACAAATCTGCTGGGCTCATGGTAAGCATTAAACTCAGCTGGGGAAGCAGAGGTACATGGAAATACTAGAGAGTATGAAATGCACCAATCCTGAGCATTCAGATGGCTATGGACATGCATCCCCTAGGATGTTTTACAGAGGCCAGGAAGAGCAGCCAATGGATCAGAGTTAGTTAGTGGGGCTGATTAGGGAGTCTCTACTCAGGGCTGCCACATACCATTGTCCAGTCTGTGCACTGCACAAAGTGCTGCCTAAGGGGACAAATGGCAATTAAATTCCTGCTAGAACTACTCTTTCCAAGCCCTGTGGTCTGTTGCAGTCTTCTGTCTAGAAGAGATACATTTTTCTAATTTGTCTATCCAAAGGCAGTACGTTTTTCCAATTTGTGCCAAAGCCCTGTAGAGGCTAGTGGCAGTTCCACGTTACTCCATCTGTGATGTTGACCTTAACACTGGTTTTAGTACCTAGCCAGCAAATAAGATGAGGCTACACTGAATCATCATGGTGAACCTCCATGAACGCAACACCACAATACACGGGGCACCTCGACATCACTCAATGTCCTCACAATGACTCATTGCAAATCCCAAGGACTGTTTAGGCTCAGGGAGCTTTTCCTTTTGAGTAGGTTGTCACTTTCCCCAGTCCAAGCCAGTACACTGCCTGATTTGGAGGACTCTCTGAAACCCTGACTTCCTTTTGATGGAGGCTGCAAGCTCTGCAGTAAAGCCCTGCAGTCTCCCCAGTTAAATGTGATGGATGTTGGAGATCTGCAGGGCTCAGCACCAGGTCACATCCCCTCATCACAGCCCCACTGTCTGTTTTAGAGACAGGGTCTCACTCTGTCGCCCAGGCTGGAGTGCAGTGGTGCAATCATAGCTCACTGTAACCTCAAACTCCTGGGCTCAAGCGATCTTCTCATCTCAGCTTCCAGAATAGCTAGGACTACAGGCAGGTGCACACCACCACTCCTGGTTCAATTTTGTTTGGAGACAGTCTTGCTATGTTGCCTGTGGTGGTCTTAAGCTCTTGGCCTCAGGCGATCCTCCCACCAGAGCCTCCCAAGGTGCTGGAATCAGAGGTGTGAGCCACTACATCAGGCCCCTATCGTCTTGATAAAAGGGCTGCACTGTCTTTTATGGTGGCTCGTCATTTTCCTGCTCCCGAACCTCATTGTGTTGCCCACCTTTCTCATTGGCATTGTGGAGAAGAGCAGAAGAAGGGCCAAAAATGTTCCCTCAATTGCCTGCGTTAGCTAGAATTTTTTCAGTTAAGTGATACAAACTCAATTCTTATTGCCTTATGCAGAAAAGGGGACATAATGATTGGCTCAGGTAATGGACAGTCCCATTGTATACTTCAGGCACAGCTGTATCCAGGAGCTCAAGTGATGCTAGCAGGACTAGCATCCCTAGTGCTGCTTTTTTTTGGATTGGACTGAAACTTTAAACTTTTTTTGTAAAGTGCAGAAAAACAAAAGGTGAAATCTTGTAAGAAAAGAGATGATTAACAAATGGAAGGTAATTTGCCTTTTGATTTCTGAGAGAAGGTAGCAGTTGGGTGTTTCAAATGGCAGAGCTGATCTTGCCTGCTGACTCCAGTCTGTAACAGAGTAAGATATTTGGTTGCCATAAATGCAATTAACAATCCCAATTAATGTGTATGTTTTGGTGGATTGAAGAGCTTAAACTGGGCCAGGTGCAGTGGCCCAGTGGCGCATGAAGAGAACCCACTTCTCTTCACGCCTTGGTTGTACTTTCCTCTGAATTGCTTCTTCCCAGGCAGGCTCTCTCTGCCTGGTGGCAAAGAGACCACCAGCAGTAGAAGGCTTGTACCCTTCTTGCTTAAAAACCCAGTGGGAAATCATACCATCTTTTCTGGTGACTGAAAAATAAATGGTGAGAGGAATCTGATTGGCCAAATTGGGTATTGTGCCTGCTGGGGTAGGGTCAGACCCATCCGAACTGCATGGACCCAATGGGATTATTATAGAATAGGGGACAGATTGTCCCTAAAGGAATGCTGTCAGAGAAAAAATAATTTTCAGTGACTTCACAGCACATGTCCACAGCACATGGACACACACACACACACACACACACACACACACACACTATTTGACCAAGAGCAAGAGAGCACAGTTTAAACTCTTTTTTATTTTTGAGACAGGATCTTGCTGTCACCCAGGCTGGAGGGCACTGGCTCAACCTTGACTCACTGCAGCCTTGACCGCCTGGGCTAAAGTCATCCTGCCACCTCAGCCTCCGGAGTAGCTGGGACTAGAGACATGCCATCACACCCAGCAAATTTTTGTATTTTTTTTTGTAGAGACAGGTTCTCACTATGTTTCCCAGGCTGGCTTCAAGCTCCTAGGCTCAAGCAATCCGCACATCTCGGCCTCCCAAAGTGCTGGGATTACAGGTGTAAGCCATTGCACCTGACCCAGTTTAAGCTCTTCAATCCACCAAAACATACACATTAATTGGGATTGTTAATTGCATTTACTGCAACCAAATATCTTACTCTGTTACAGACTGGCGTCAGTAGGCAAGATCAGCTCTGCCATTTGAAACACCCAACTGCTACCTTCTCTCAGAAATCAAAAGGCAAATTACCTCCCTTTTTGTTAATCATCTCTTTTCTTACAAGATTTCACCTTTTGTTTTTCTGCACTTTACAAGGAGAAGGTGTGTTTTTATGCTCTGTGTAGATCTTGGCAGTTAACAGAACCCTTTGATTTTTAAGTAAGAGTGAGTCCTGCGTGTGCAGAGAAGGCTCCAATAGGCTGGGGACGGTACCTTTAGGTTCATGCCTTCCCCCAGCGCTGGATCGGAAGGATTGGACTGAAACTTTAAACATTTTGAGCAATACCTAGAATATGTATAATTTATAAGCCACACACCGTTGGCTGTCAAATAGGCGATTGATCTGACTCGGATCTTGTTAATTATCTTCCACATACATTACGCCTTAACAGATCTTCAGTATACTGTGTATCAATATTAATAAGATTATAAAACACTATTGATAATTAGGAACAGAAAGAGACCAGGCCTTTGATTCTGGCTGTTACAAATGCCCCTGCCTCTCTCCAGATTAGAAAGCGGCCCCTTTCCATTTAATAATATCAGATCAGAACATCCGTGTCCTAAAGTGGGTTATTAGGAGACAGCTAAGATTTGCACCAGGATGCAAGGGGCTATTTGAAAATGAATATGAGAGCGGCGCTGATGTGCGAGAGATTTGTGTTTCTTGTCCACAGGAGGCCTGATGGGGTGGGTGGGGCTTAAAAGGGAGCTGTGCCCACTTTGATCAGCCAAATTCCTCATTTTCTTTGTCCAGGCAAATCAGATCAATTTGGTTTTGCAGGATATTCACCAGGCTGGCATTTTATCTTGATTTCCTCAATTGGATGAAAGGTGCCCCTTTGGGAAGACAGAGAAAGGGGCTGGTGAGATGCAAGGCAGATTTCAAGCCCGTCTCATTTTGGATGGCACTTTATTTTCTATTTTTCCTTTTTGGAAGAGCCTCGTCTTTCATGTTTTTGTTGGGTTCACAAACTCATTAACATCAAACAGGCAGATCTGCCACTAACTAGGAAAACGCAAGCAATTTCGCATATAAATAGAAAGCCTTGAAGCTCGGGGCTGGGGCCAGGCCTTCTTCCTGGGGGTCTCTCACCTGGCTGAGGAGGGGGCAGAGGAGGAGGAGGAGGAGGGGAGGGAGCAAAAGGACACACTAAGGACCTTTCAAAGGCCAGTCTTAATGTGTTTGAGCAGAGATCAGTGGCTTCCAGGTCTGGGTGTGCACAAGAATTACTAGGGGATGTTTATCAATCATATTTGTATTTGATACAAATTCAAAGGCATTCTGTGTGTTCAGTAAACTTCCTTCAGTGGTTCTAAAACTAAATCTGATTTTTAGTCCATCTAGTTTTAACATTTATGATTCTTTCAGTTGCAAATGATCAAAGCCTCTAACCAAACTGTTTCAATAAAGAATGGCAAACTGCTGGGTCTTGTCACCGTCCAGGAGATCCAGGAGATATCTGGCTTCTGATGGAGCGAGAGCCACAGCTCAGACCATAGTTCCATTTCTTAGCTCCTGTTGTCTGGCTTAGCCTCAGGCTGACTCTATCATCCGGCTGCCATAGCTCCCTACTTCACACCCTCCATCACTGGGGAAGACAGCATACCTCTTCCATAAATGTTCATGGAGGAGATGAACTTCTCTTTCCTAGAAGGTGCTAGAAGCTGGCTGTCACGTCTCTGACTCTGGGTTGTTACCTGCAGATACCTGAACCAGATTATGGTTGGGGACAGGTGAAACATATTGGCTTAAAGACCTGGAGCTGTGTGTGAATTCAGCTTACCCTAACTATACAGTCTCAGTGGAGGAGAGAAGCATTCCAAACTTTAGACCTGCTTCCCAGAAGGAGTGAAAATGGAGCCTGGAAAGCAAAGCACAGAGTTCTACCATCCACATCTTCCAAGTGACATTGGCATGCCCTGCAAAAGCCCTTGTATCTGGTTTGCTCAAATACTTGCAGTCTCAGAGAGCTCACTGCTTGCCCCCTCAGTCTCTTTAATCTCCAAACAATGTCCCAGAATAAGCCATTTGGGGTTCCATCTTAAAGAGGGTTGAGACACCATTAAAAATGTTCCTTCCTCCACATATCAACTTTAGGCATTCAGCACTTGGTACCTGGCTGTCATCATTACATCCTCTGATAACCCCATCTGGGCACACTCATTTATTAGGAGCCACAGAAAGAAGGTATGTGTCTCTACATGTTCTGTGAATTTGTCCTTGTGGACAAGTCTTAAGGACCACTTGTGGCCACCATTGTCAAGAAACAATCTTTCAGCATTTCAGCAATCAAAGTGATTCACATCAAGTAATAATAAGCAACCTATCGTGTCCTAGCCTCAGAGATATGTTTATTTATTATTTGTTTTCTCCCCTAAAAAGATTTCAGGTGATTTAAAAAAATACAAATATGATTGAGAAAATAAAACACAGATAATGACATGGGCGCAAGAGAGAAATAGGATACAATAATAAGAGAATGTAGTAGCAAAATTTGCATGTTTTACGAACTGGCAGTATTACTGAAGGTAGTCTTAAATTTGAATTTCCTGGTGTATTAGTCTGTTCTTACGTTGCTAATAAAGACATACCCAAGACTCGGTAATTTATAAAGCAAAGAGGCTTAATTGACTCACAGTTCCACATGGCTGGGGAGGCCTCACAATTATGGTGGAAGGCGAATGCAGAGGAGCAAAGTCACATCTTAAATGGTGGCAGGCAAGAGAGCTTATTTAGGGGAACTCCCATTTATAAAACCATCAGCTCTCATCAGACTTATTCACTATCACAAGAACAGTATGAGAGAAACCACCCCCATGAGTCAATGATCTCCACCTGGCCCCACCCTTGACACTTGGGGATTATTACAATTCAAGGTAAGATTTGGGTGGGGACACAGCCAAACTATATCACCTGGTAATCAAAGCAAAGAGGTAACCACACTAAGTTACAAAATTTGCGTTGTCATGAAGAAGTATCAGTTAAGCACTTAGGTGGCGCAAGACTAAATCCTGGCTCTCCTTCATCCTAGCTTTGTGGCTGTGGGTACCATATTATCTAACATCTTTCAGCCTCAGTTTTCTCAATGAAAAAATGGGGTTAATATTCTATGAGTGTATACTGATGTCAATAAATAAGTAAGCAAAAAGGAGAGGAGAAAACCTCTTCCTTACAGAGTTCCAGTTTTCAATGGAGAAAGAAATATGGAAATAGAGAATCAGCATTTGGCAAACACCCCGGTCATGATTGTTTTCAAGAAAGGATCACTGATAGGTGTTAACATTAGTGGGAAAAGTATGATGAGGAACAGGATATTTACATAGTCTCAAAGAATTTCACCACAAGATACCTATCAGTTACAAAGGGGAAAAGAGTAACTTTACAGTGAAGAAAGCTGGTATATACCACCTTCATCAAGTGATCAAAGTTGACATTCCCAGTAATGAGATACAGTATATTGACATCATGTACCTCTGATATGATGCACTGAAAAAGGCACAGCATTTCTTTTGTGGTATTCTTGCCAAAAATGCATAACCTGATTCTAATCCTGAAGAAACATCAGACAAATCCAAATGAAGGGACATTCTACAAATCACTAACTGACCAATACTCTTCAAAAGTGTTAAAGACAAACTACCTCAGATGAAAGCAAACTGGAGACATGTCAGCTGAATGCAACATGAAACCCTGGATTCTGGACCAGAAAAAGTCCAGTAGTGGTATAATTGGTGAAATTTGAATGAGATTAGCTATTATTAGATATAGTTAGTTATTAGTTCCATAGAGTTAAGTATTGCCTTGGTGTTAATTTTCTGCTTTTGACTATTTTATTGTGGTTGTGCAAGATGTTAACCTTTGGGCAGGGGCTGGGTAAAGGATATATGGGAATTTTTGTACTAATTTTGCAATATTAGTATTGCAGAAGAATTGCAAAATTAGTACAGAACGAAAAGTTTAAGGCCGGGTGTGGTGGCTCACACCAGCACTTTGGGAGGCAGAGGCGGGCAGATCACTTGAGGTCGGGAGGTCGAGACCAGCCTGGCCAACATAGTGAAACCCCATCTCTACTAAAAATACAGAAATTACTCAGGCATGGTTGTGTGCACCTGTAACCCCAGCTACTCAGGAGGCTGAGGGAGGAGAATCACTTGAACCTGGAAGGCAGAGGTTTCAGTGAGCCGAGATTGCATCACTGCACTCTAGCCTGGGCAACAGAGCGAGACTTTGATTAAAAAAAAAAAGTTTTAAAAAACTTAAGAGAGGTTAGTAATAGACAGTGTTGCATAGGGTTGGGAGAGAGCAGAGCTCTCAGTCCACACTCACTCTTGTTAATGTTATTATCCGTAATACACGAGGGTGAATTATCCATGGTTGCACCCCAAAGGAGCTAGTGAGGATGACTGGTGGGCATGCAAACAATCAGGACATAATTGTAAGTGTTAACAGAGGTCAAAACGAAATACTTTAGACCTTTTACTTCAGCTCAGGTGGGAGGCATACCATTAGGGCAAAGTTGTTTACTCCAGATCAGAGGGCCAGAGCTGCGCTCAGATTTTATATCACTCCATTCCTCACCAGCGAATCTCTCAGCTGGGCTGAAACCAGCACTTTGGGACAAGTGAATTATTTTATACTGAAGGAGGAGCATGATGTGAAAAAATCAGGCCACAGGTAGGGAATGTGTTAGTGGCAGGTCACATCCGGGACTTGTATGTCTTCACCTCCCGATTCCTGAGTGTGGTTTCCAGGGTTGTACGGGACAAGTGTCTGAGAACTGTGCCTCACTCTGCAGGTAGAATACCAAGAATGAAGAGATGAGTGAGTGAGAGTATGACCATATACACCTTTTAAATTCATAGCTTTTGCTAGGGCCAGGGCTGGAGATTTGTGCTTGGTGGAGGAGAAATTGGGAAGGGAAGCAGAGAGAGGTGAGGCTGGTGTGGGTGTTTTGACAGGGTGAGAAAGCTACAAACTCCACCTTGATCAATCCCTGAAGGCTGAAGGAGAAAGCTGGAATTCTAGGAGCTATTGGCAGGAAGAGAGAGCTAGTTTGATGAGTTGGAATCCTTCATTCATTGGAACAAGACCCCAGTTAAGGAAATTTTGATTCACTAGAGCTTATAAATGATGGCAAGCTTGGGCAGTGTCCCAGGTAATCTATGAGGCCAGCTGCATAGTGATCATGAAGCCTCAGAAATGTATACAGAATTTGGGGTCATTTTCTCTCCAAGAGAAAGGGTTCATGGTTTTAATCTAATTATCTAAGGGCTACACGACTCCCTGTCCCCAAAATGTTAGGAAGCAGTAACTATATTAGTGGGAAAAAGGCCAAAACTTAATCCAACTGGTCAACTGTGACGGAAGCTTCTTACACAGTTTACTTGAAACACTGTACTTTTTATAGTTAAACCTACAGGACAGCCCAGAACCCAAACAGTTAAAGGATTTGGGGGAAATGTTTTGATGGATAGTGGGACAATAAGACAGAATGTTTAAGATCTTACAAAATACAATCCCACTCTGATGACAGAGACTACGTATTGCTTGCGTTCCTCAAACACAATTAAGCGGGTCCTCTGCTCACTTACTTGCGCCGTACAAGCTTGCATAGAGTTCTCTTTGTCACCCCACTCCCTACTACTGAAACTTATCTTGCCCAGGTCACAAATTATCTTCATATTGCCAAATCCAATGGAAACGTCTTGTCCTTGTTTTGCTTGACATGTTGATATCATCAGATACTATTGCATTTGCTTCCTATTTCTCAAACTATTCTTCTCTTGTCTATTGGTTAGAATAATTCAATTTAAAAATAACAAAAAGGGCTGGGCACGGTGGCTCACTCCTGTAATCCCAGCACTTTGGGAGGCCAAGGCAGGCAGATCACAAGGCCAAGAGTTTGAGACCAGCCTAGCCAATATGTGAAACCCCATCCCTACCAAAAATACAAAAATTAGCCAGGCGTGGTGGTGGGTGCCTGTAATCTCAGCTACTCAGGAGGCTGAGGCAGGAGAATTGCTTGAACACGGGAGGTGGAGGTTGCAGTGAGCCAAGATCGTGCCACTGCACTCCAGCCTGGGTGACAGAGCAAGACTCCATTTCAAAAATAAATAAATATAAAAATAACAAAAAGTTCAGCACAAGCTGGCTTAAACAAAGATTTATCAGCTCATGCATCGTCAAAAGACCAATGATTAGTAAGCTTCAGGTATAGTTTGATCAGGGCTCAGGCTCAGCAATTCTTCAATCTTTGCCCCCCTTCTGAGGTATTGGCTTTGTCCTCAGTCAAATTTCCCACATAGTTGTAAGATGGCTGCCGACACAGCTTTTTAGGTCATATCCATGGGAACAAAGAGTTTTTATCTTTGCTCTAATTGGATCATCCCAAAACAATTGCTGTGGAAATGCCATGTGCTGTTTGGCTTAAGACTGGGCCACCTCAATCAGTTGTTATGATAAGAGGCTGAAATTACTCCTGGAGCTAGAGATGAGAGGGATCTCATGCAAATCACAAGGCTGAGACAGAAGCCTTGCTTTCCTCAATTTCACTCTGGGCTCCTTATCAGTCCTTCAAATTCTCCTCTTTGTTTACTCATCTTCTAAATGCCTAACTTAAGTTTTAAACCTCCCATTATAAGATCCTGAGTTCCTTTTACTTCCCCTATCAAATTACTCACCATGTTTTGCTAGAATTTGTTGACCCATAACTCTCTTCCTCATTAGTCTAAGGTCCATGAGGGTAGAGTGCATGAGTATACTGTTCACCCTGTCATGTGTCAGAAGGCTTGTAACAGACTAGGCTCAAAATATCTGTGTTGAATGATGACCTGAGTAGTTACTATTCTAAGTGATTTTTCTTACTGAAGTCGGTAATGTCATCCCCATTTTACACTTGAGGAAACTAAGGTTCTGAGAGGTCAAAGTGTTATGAAGGATCAGAATTGGACATTGAACCATCAGTCTCACACCAGAACCCATGTTCTTTCTGCTATTCCTCCATCCATGAAGGAGAAAAATTAGATCTGTAAAGTCTGAGGATGTGATGCTCTTATTCTTGGTAGAGGTTGGCTGCAGTTAACAGGAATCTGAGGTCTTCTTTATCTATTACTTGAGAGATTACCTGCTTTTCCTCTGGCTGACACTATCCCAACTCTGACACTGTTCCTGCACCTTTTCTCACAGCAAGGCCTGGTCCCAAAGTCCTGCCTAGGATCCAACAGGAAACAGCTGAATGGTACAGACTTCAGGGAGGATAATGTTGATATTTTAATTGTGGGCTGGGTATGGTGGCTCATAACTGCATAAATGTAATCCCAGCACTTTGGGAGGCTGAGGGAGGGGGATCACTTGAGCCCTGGAGTTTCAGATGAGCCTCAACAACATGGTGAAGCCTTGCCTCTACAAAAAATATGAAAAATTAGCTGGGCATGATGGTGCACACCTGTAGTCCCAGCTACCCAGAAGGCTGGGGTAGGAGGATCACCTGAGTCCATGAGGTCATGGCTGCAGTGAGCTGTGTACTGCACTCCAGCCTGCGCAATGGAGTGAGACCCTGTCTCAAAAAAAAAAAAAAAAGAAAAGAAAGAAAAAAGAAAAAAAAGAATTACAACAGGCTATAATAAGCTGGGTGTGGTGGTGTGGTGGCTCACACCTGTAATCTCAGCACTTTGGGAGGCTGAGGCAGGAGTATCACTTGAGCCCAGGAGTTTGAGACCAGCCTGGGCAACATATGGAGACTTCATCTCTACAAAAAAATTTCTAAAACTTAGCTGGCCATGGTGGCACACACTTGTGGTCTCAGCTACTCAGGAGGCTGAGATAGGAGGATCACTTGAGCTCAGGAGGTAGAAGCTAATTGTGCCACTGCACTCCAGCCTTGGTGACAGAGTGAAAAGAAAAAAATTATAATAACAGCTCATTTAATTTTCATAGCAACCCAAGCCATAGATATTACTATTTTCCCCATTTTACATTTGAAGAAACTGAAGATTAGAAAGACTAAATACTCTGTCTAAGGACACAGAGCTTATAAGCAGCAAAATATTGATTTGAAGCCAGGCAGCCTGACCTTAAAGCTCATGGTCTTAAGAAGCCATAGCTCAGGCCAGGCACGGTGGCTCACGCCTGTAATCCCAGCACTTTGGGAGGCCGAGGCAGGTGGATCACGAGGTCAGGAGATCAAGACCATTCTGGCTAACATGGCGAAACCCCATCTCTACTAAAAATACAAAAAATTAGCCAGGCGTGGTGGTGGGCGCCTGTAGTCCCCAGCTACTTGGGAGGCTGAGGCAGGAGAATGGCGTGAACCTGGGAGGTGGAGCTTGCAGTGAGCCGAGATCGTGCCACTGCACTCCAGCCTGGGTGACAGAGCAAGACTCCATCTCAAAAAAAAGAAGAAGCCATAGTTCAGAGATTGAAGGAGTGAGGGTACAGAATAAAGACAAGCATAGGCTACCACCTGGACATTGTCTCACTAGGTGAGAGGTGAAAAACCACTGTGGTTTATTTGGTTTTCATAAAATGAGAATTTTTCTCCTTTAGGCTGGGCGCAGTGGCTCCCGCCTGTAATCCCAACACTTTGGGAAGCTGAGGGGGGCAGATCATTTGAGGTCAGGAGTTCGAGACCAGCCTGGCCAACATGGTGAAACTCTATCTCTACTAAAAATAGAAAAAAAAATTAGCTGGGCTTGGTGGCATGCACCTGTAATCCCAGCTACTAGGGAGGCTGAGGCAGGAGAATTGCTTGAACTCAGGAGATGGAGGTTGCAGTGAGCTGAGATTCTGCCACTGCACTCCAGCCTGGGTGACAGAGTAAGACTCCATCTCAAAAAAAAAAGAATTTTTCCCCTTTGAACTGGCTGGTTTAGCATATTTTCCCCCTATATCAGCAATAACTATTTATGAAACACTTACTATATATATGCCAAGCACTGTGCTTGCCACAGGGGAATGTCAAGGTAAATCAGGCATGATCCCTAGCCACAAAGAACTTTGTATTGCAAGTGGCAGAAACCAAACTAGCTAGAGCAAAAGAGGAATTTATAGGCTTAGGTACCAGAAAAGTCTAAGGCAGAATTCTAACTTCAGGCACAGCTGAATCCAGGGGCTTAAACATCATCATCACCTGGCGCGGTGGCTCATGCCTGTAATCCCAGCACTTTGGGAGGCTGAGGCAGGTGGATCACCTAAGGTCAGGAGTTCAAGACCAGCCTGACCAACATGGTGAAACCCTGCCTCTACTAAAAATATAAAAACTAGCCAGGTGTGGTGGCAGGTGCCTATAATCCCACCTACTCGGGAGGCTGAGGCAGGAGAATGAATCGCTTGAACCCGGGAGGCAGAGGTTGTAGTGAACTGAGATCATGCCATTGCACTCCAGCCTGGACAATAAGAGTGAAACTCTGTCTCAAAGAACAAAAAAAAACAACAAAAAAATCATCATCCTCCATTTCTGTTCTTTCCTCTGATGTGGCCCCGCTCCTGGGTGGGTCATTTCCATACAGTGGCCCTGATAGATCCAGTACCAAACATCAGACCAAGGGGATTGAATGCACACATTGATTAGGCACACATGCTCTTCTGAGCCAGCTAGGGTGCTGGGAGGCAGGAGAGAGAGGATGAGGGAGCAGTGGAGCCCTAAAGGAAAATCAGATCCTTTATCAGAAGGAGGAGTGAATACTAGTCTGGCAAAAATAATGTGTGCCCATCATTACACTTCATTTAACAAGAAAGGGCATGGTAAGGGAATGCGCCATGATAAAGAGGTGGCACTCCTGTTATGGGGATGATGAGTATGTTCTCCTCTTCAAAGAGGCAGCTCTGGAGTAGTAGATGAGGATGGCATTTGGGGGCTAAGGCAGTTATAGAAAGGACCTCTTAAAGACTGCATGGCTGAACTGAGTCTTGAAAAATAGAAGACTTGGATAATCAGGGAAGAAAGAGGGAGAACCTTCTAGGTAGGAGGCACAATCGAGGCAAAGGATCGGAGGTGCTTGGGAACGGAGAGAGTAAAGCAGAGTTAGCTATGTAATCTCAGCACTTTGGGAGGCCAAGGTGGGTGGATCACTTGAGGTCAGGAGTTTGAGACCAGCCTGGCCAACATGGTGAAACCCCATCTCTACTAAAATTACAAAAAAAATTAGCCGGGTGTGGTGGTGCACACCTGTTGTCCCAGCTACTTGGGAGGCTGAGGTGGGAGAATCGCTTGAACCCAGGAGACAGAGGTTGCAGTGAGCTGAGATCGTGCCACTGTACTCCAGCCTGGGTGACAGAGCAAAACTCTGTCTCAATAAAAAGGAGTAGAAGACTGAAACAGTGAGGGGGGTGTTTCTTGGCCTGAGTCTTTCTCAGGATGAGGGATGCTATGGGTCACTTCCATTTTTGAGATTCTTTCTATGTTGAAAAATGAAGACATGTCAAGACAGTACTAAAAATTCTTGTCTATTTTAACTCTTTATGTTCAACAAAGAAACACTCGAACACCCTTCCCCCAGCACAACCCAGGTAATTGTGTTATTCTCAAGACAATTAGAGGATCTCTGAAGGATGTTATTACATATTGTCCAGGTGGGGTGGTCCAGTCATGGCCACAAATGAAAAGTGTAGAATGAACATTTTCTTCCACCTTGTCAGAAGCCTTTGTTGACTCTCTGCGGAGACGAATTTGGAGAGAACACCAAAGTCTTGGACAGTGGCATTCTGCTCTATGTGAGCCCTGCTCCAGGCTTATCAGAGAACTGACACGGGGTGAGTAACTGGATGAGTTCAGCAGTGGCTCCACAGGGTGGGAGATAGGGCTGCCATGTTGCTGAACTCTAGGGAGCACCATCCACATCAGAATCCCTGGGAGTGATGCCCTGGAGTTTTGCAGGACGCAAAGCCTGTGTGCCCAGACATGGTGGCCCACGGAGAGTGGTGTGATGTCAAAAGAAATGGAGAAAACGTCTAATCCCAGCAGATATACCTACTCCCAGAAAAACATAGCTCACCATTCATTATCTTTGCTAAAGTCACCAAACAGCAATCTTTTTGAGGTTTAGTTCTTGTTAGTGTCAATTGACAGAATACAGGTTGGCCAGGATTCTCCACTAGTGAAGAGTCAACCAACAAGGCCGTAAAATAATTACTATAAGTTATGATTCTCAGGTAATTCATCGCCATCAACATAGAAAACATTCTGTCTGTTCAGAAGCATTTGCACAAAGACAGTGTGTACTTTGGAAGGAATTCCTAGAGCCCCTTAGTTTAAGCAAATCCAATAAGTGAAAAGCTGATTTTAGACAAAAAGGCTAATTCAGGGGAATTATTCACTTTGCAAAATAATGCTTCACTTTACAAAAATATTTCCCTGTGGTATTTCCTGCTACGCAAAATCCTTGTTAGCATGTTTATAACATGAGCCCATTTTGTAAAAATAGTGATGGCCTCACCACTTTGAGGGGGCACTCCTGTTATGGGGATGATGAGCATCAGGATTAGAAACTGCTTACAGACAGGAACAGGACCCCAGTGTCATTAACAAGGACCCTGTGTCCCCCATCAGATCCGTACTCCAGCAGCTCAAAGTGTTACTGGCTAAATCCTTCTGAGGCTCCTAGAGACAGCGTGGGGCTGCGAAACCGTGATGGATTTCATAAGAGGGAGGGAAATCCCGGCTCTGAGAAACACAGTGACTCACCCAAGGTCAACAGCAAGTCAGTGGGCAGGCCTGGGACCCTCCCTGCTCCTGGCAGCCCTGCCTAGTGTGCTGTGTATTTTTAAAAGCCCAGAGGTTCCTCCCTCCAGAAGTTCAATTCCCATCCCCTTGAGTGTGAGCTGAACTTCGTGACTTGCTTCTAACGAATAGAGAGTGGAAAGGAAAATACAGTGAATTCTCAGTGGAGAAATCTCACAAATACCACCTTCGGTAAGCTTAATGTCAAAGTTAACATCACCAGTTATATTGCAACATGATGGCATGTGCCCCTGACATGATACAATGTGAATGGCACGACACCTCTTCCCAAACCTCATGACCTCAGTTGAGTTATGAGAAAACATGAGTCAACCCCAAATTGAGGAACATTCTACGAAACACCTGAGTGCTACTCTTCAAAAGCTCTCCAGGTCATGAAAGACAAGGAACGACTGTGAAACTGTCATAGACTGAAGGAGACTAATGAGACATGATGGCTAAGGCTAAATGCTATGTGGAATCCGGGATGGGCTCTTGGAATGGAAGAAGGACAATAGTGGGAAAACTGGGGAAATCTAAATAAGTCTGTAGTTTGGCTCATAGTATTGTGTGAATGTTTTTGTTGTTGTTGTTTTGCTTTTTTGAGACAGGGTCTCACTCAATCGTCCAGGCTGGAGTGCAGTAGCTCACTGCAATCTCTGCCTCCCAGGCTCAGGGGATCCTCCCACCTCAGACTCCCGAGTAGCTGGGACTACAGGTGTGCACCACCACACCAGGGTGTCAATGTCAATGTCTTCATTTTGACAAATGGATCAAGGTTATGTAAGTAGTTAACATTAGGGGAAGCTGGGTGAAGGGTATGAGAACCTCTCTGTACTATCTTTATAACTCTTTTGTAAATCTAAAATTATTTCCAGAAAAAAGGTTTTGGTTTTGTTTATGAAGCCTAGAGGTAATTTAAATGCACGATCCTTCACTTGCTTTCCTTTTGGGAAGGTGGACCATCATTAGGTCTGGGGTACAAATTTGTTCAGTCGGGCCAGCTCTGGCTTCTTCCAGGGAAAAAGCTATACCACATCCCCCAAATTCTGCAGAATGCCATACCACCTGTCCCATTTTCTGACATTAGTCCAGCTGCCTGTCAGAGTGTGACAATGCCAGAATGGGGATGGTAGGCCTGCAGAGCCAGGGAGGAAAATGAACACAGGCTATAAGGGGGCTCGTGTATAGGAGTCAGGGAGCTTCTCAGAATAATTTCCAGGCCTCAGGGAAACACATGATTCAAGAATATAAAGTTAATCAATTTCCATCCGTCAATCAAACTGATCAATATTATGCACACACAATGGCCAAAAGGAGAGAAGCGCACCCCAAGATGCCACGGTGGTGGTGGGAGGAGTCAGTGTTTCTTGCCCATTCTGACAGTCTCCAAAGATGGCCACCATCAATTTCTTCTCTCCAAGTACATGAACGTTGCTCAACCCACCAAACAACTATCACTAGATGGAATCTCTCCTAGCCTTGAATTTGGGCTGGACTTTTGACTTACTTTGACCAGTACAATGTGGGAGAAGTGATGCTGTGCCAGTTATAGGTCTAGCCTCTGAGAGTTCTGGCAGCTTCTTGTTTCCCTCTTGAAGCCAGCTTTTGCAGAAATCCTGGAAACCCTGAGACTGTGAGGCTGCCATATTGTGAGGAAGCCCAAGATAACTAGGGGGAGAAGCCCATGGAGGACAACAAAGTTCCAGATGTGTGTGGTGAAACCTTAGACCTGCCAGTCCAGCTCACTTGCCAGTAGAATTCAGCCACATGAGTGACCTCAGCCGATGCCAAGAGAGTAGAATAGCCTGGCTGATCCTACTAAAGCCACAGTATTATGACAAATGAGAAATCATTGTTCATTTAAACTACTAAGCTTTGGGTTGATTTGTTATGCAGCAATGGATAACTGAAGTGCTCACGGATATACTTTCTTCCTGTTACTCAACTTTTTATACTTACCCTCATACATTTCAACTTTCTTTAAACGAAATGTATCAAAATAAAAGGCAAAGTATGCCTCATTTATGTAAAGTAGTGGTAGAATATTTCAGACAGGTATTAATTCAGGAATTGAAAATCAGATTATATTACTTATCTGCTCCTATTGCTTTGCTGGCTTCATACATCAGTCAGAATAAAAGCCACTTCATCAATGTGACCTACAAGGCCCCATATGAGCTGTCCTCTACTCCTTGCCTTCCTGACCTCAATTTCTACTACTCATTGCCTTTGATCTTCCTTGAATGTGATGGGTGCAGTCAACCCCAGGACCTTTGCATTTTCTGTTCCTCGTGCCTGGAATGTTCTTGTCACAGACATATTCATGGACTGCCTGCCCTCTCATCTCCTTCAGGACTTCACTGCCAAGGTAAAAATTATTACCTAACCTGATTTATTTATTTATTTTATTTTATTTTTGAGACAAGAGTCTCGCTCTGTTACCCAGGCTGGAGTGCAGTGGTACGATCTTGGCTCACTGCAACCTCTACCTCCTGGGTTCAAGTGATTCTCATGTCTCAGCCTCCCAGGTAGCTGGAACTACAGGTGTGTGCCACCACCCTGGGCTAATTTTTTTTTTTTTTTTGTAATTTTAGTAGAGACGGGGTTTCACCGCGTTAGCCAGGCTGGTCTCAAACTCCTGGCCTCAAGTGATCTGTCTGCCTCGGCCTGCCAAAGTGCTGGGATTACAGACATGAGCCATCACGCCCGGCCACCTAACCTGGTTTAACGTTGTCACTCTCCTCATCTCTGACCCTTTCTACCTGCTGCCTTGCTTTATTTTTCTTCATCACACTCATTTCCATTTAGCATACTGTGTAGTATTATCCATCTTGTTTGTGGTCCTTTCCTCTCAGTAAAACCTCAGTTCCAGGAAAGCAGACATTTCTGCTTGTTTTGTAGACTTCTATAAATCTAGAACTTAAAACTGTGTGTGGCACAAAGTTGGCCTTCATTAAATCTTTGCTGAATGAATGAATGAATGTTCTAAATCCCAAAGCTTCAACTCTGGGTGGTTTCGGGCTGGTGTGTAATGCATAGCCTCACCTACTGGCAATGTATGGCATTGCAGTTCAGCTCTATGAGACAAGAGTTTGGAATCACCAAGAATGCATTTAGGAGAACCTCAAGCCTACAGACCAGTGGTCAACAAACTTTTTCTGTGAAGGGCTAGATACTAAATGTTTCAGGCTGTGTGGGTCATGTGTTCATCACAATTACTTGACACTGTCCTTGTAGCATGAAAACAGACTTTGGCAAAATATAAGCAAATGAGTGTGGCTGTGTTTCAATAAAACTGTATAGACACTGAAATATGAATTTAAAATAATTTTATATATCACAAAATAGTTTCCTTCTTTTGATTTTTTTCCAAACATTTACAGATGTGAAATCCAGTCTTGGCTTGCAGGCCATATGAGAATAGATGGTGGAGCACCTTTGGCCTATGGGCTATATAGTTTGCTGAACACTGCTATTGACAATCTCCAAGTGACCCAAAGTGTGGACAAAGAATTCCATTTCCCAGGGTGAAGACTATTCATTTTTACAGAAGTATTATTCAAAATATAACTTCATGAATATTCATAGTAATTTCTGCATTCCAAGCACTTTTATAGCCAACATGCATGGAAAAGAAAGTGTCAAGCAGTGGCCAAATGAGAAGAACCAATCTTCAGGCTGGGAATGCCAAATCCACTAGCCTTTTCATGTTTCCTTCCTCTGAGAAGGAGATGGCCCATGTAGGAGGGAGCATGGCAGGCTATCAAAGGTAGGGTGACACAGGAATCAGGTTGATGAAGGTGCTAAAGAGGGAAAGGCTGTGAGTTGGTTTCTTAAATGAACCAATTGACTCTTCTGAGTCTCTTGGCTGAAGTCTGTGCCCCTGGTCCCAGACAGGTATTATATTAGTCAGGATTCTCCAGAGAAACAGAGCAAATAGAACACACACACACACACACACACACACACACACACCCCATAATATATGTGTATTTATATGTATATAAGCAATGAGCCAGTTCCATATATATATTCATATTGTGTGTACATATGTGTGTATATATATTTATGTAAGTATAAATATATATGTGGAACTGGCTCATGTGGTTATGGAGGCTAAAAGTCCTGCAATTTGGTTGGGCTCCATGGCTTACACATGTAATCCCATGGCTCACACCTGTAATCCTGATCATTTGAGGTCAGGAGTTCGAGACCAGCCTGGCCAACATGGTGAAACCTTATCTCCTCTAAAAATACTAAAATTAGCTAGACATGGTGGTACATGCCTACAATCCCAGCTACACGGGAGGCTAAGGCAGTAGAATCACTTGAACTTGGGAGGCAGAGGTTGCAGTAAGCCGAGATCATGCCACTGTACTCCAGCCTGGGCCACAGAGCAAGACTCCATCTCAAAAAAAAAAAAAAAAAAAAAAGGAAGTCCTGCTATTTGCGCTGGCAGGCTGAAGACCCAGGAAAGCCAGTGCTATATAGTTTCAGTCCACGTCTGAAGGTCTGAAAATTAGGAGAGCCAATGGTTTAAGTCCCAGACCAGGAAGACTGATGTCTCAGCTAAAAGAGTCAGGCAGAGAATGAATTCAACCTTCTTGCTCATTTTTGTTCTTTGGATGAGGTCCACCCACATTGGGGAGGGGAATCTGCTTTCCTGGGCCCACCAGTTCAAATGCTCATCTCTTCTGCAAACACCCTTGCAGGCACATCCAGAGGTAATGTTTAACCAGATATCTGGGCATCCCGAGCCCAGTCAAGTTGACACATAGAATAGCCATCAGAGCTGTCTTGTGTAGGTAGGAAAGGTCAGAAAGGGAGGGACTTTTAGAAGAAGGCCAGTTCAAACCCAATCCCTTTCTGACCACAGGAGAGGTAAGCCATGAAGCATGAAGCATGACGCTGGCCCTTTGTGATCTCTGGGGGTGTGTTGTGGAAGGAGTAGACACCAAAGATCACAAAGTGTCATTTTGTACTGACAAAGATTACTATTATTATTATTCTTTATTTATTCATTGTTTTTGAGATGGAGTCTCGCTCTGTTGCCCAGGCTGAAGTGCAGTGGCAAAATCTCGGCTCACTGCAACCTCCACCTCCCAAGTTCAAGTGATTCTCTTGCTTCAGCCTCCCAAGTAGCTGGGATTACAGGCACCCACTACCATACCTGGCTAATTTTTGTATTTTTAGTAGAGATGGGGTTTTGCCATGTCGGCCAGGTTGGTCTTGACTTTCTGACCTCAGGTAATCCACCTGCCTCGGCCTCCCAAAGTGCTGGGATTACAGGCATGAGCCACCACGCTTGGCCTATTTATTTATTTTTTTAAGAACCTTTAGTATGAAAAATTCCAAACAAGGCCGGGAATGGTGGCTCACACCTGTAAGCCTACCACTTTGGGAGGCCGAGGTGGGTGGATCACCTGAGGTCAGGAGTTAGAGACCAGCTTGGCCAACATGGTGAAACCCATCTCTACTAAAAATACAAAAATTAGCTGGTCATGGTGGTGGGTGCCTGTAGTCCCAGCTACTCAGGAGGCTGAGGCAGGAGAATCGCTTTAATCCAGGAGGCAGATGTTGAGGTTGCAGTGAGCTGAGATCACACCACTGCACTCCAGCTTGGGCGACAGAGCAAGACTCTGTCTCCAGAAAAAAAAAAAAAAAAGAAGAAGAAGAAGAAGAATTACAAACACAGAAATAGAGAACAAATTAAAGCAAATCCCTATGTACCTGGTTACCCAGGTTCAAGAGCTGTCAACCCACAGCCCAAATTGTTTCCTCCATAGCGCAACCCTAGGTAACTTTGGAATAAATTCCAAATCTCAAGTCATTTTATTTTATTTTATTTATTTATTTATTTTGAGACAGAGTCTCGCTCTGTCAACCAGGCTGGAGTGCAGTGGCACGATCTCAGCTCACTACAACCTCCGCCTCCTGGGCTCAAGCGGTTCTCCTGCCTCAGCCTCCTGAGTAGCTGGGATTACAAGCATGTGCCACCATGCCCCGCTAATTTTTTTTTTTTTGTATTTTTAGTAGAGATGGGGTTTCACCATATTGGCCAGGATGGTCTTGAACTCCTGACCTCAGGTAATCCGCCCACCTCGGCCTTCCAAAGTGCTGGGATTGCAGGCATGAGCCACCGCGCCTGGCTTAAGTCATTTTAGTAAGCAAAGGACATTTTATTTGTTTAATTAAAAATTTTTAATTTTCCCTTCAGCTTTACTAAGGTATAACTGGCTAACAAAATTGAATATGTTTACAGAGTACAATGTGATGTTTTGATATATGCACACATTGTGAAATGATTAACTCAAGCTAATTGACATATCCATCACCTCACGTACTTATTTTTTTGAGGTGAGAACATTTAAGATCTACTCTCTTGACAAAGGTGATTTTAATTATATAGGAATTCATTTTTTGGAATTCCAAAACTACTCAAAATCCACTTAGAAAGATGAAAAACTAGGCCAGGTGCGATGTCTCATGCCTGTAATCCCAGCACTTTGGGGGGCTGAGGCGGGTAGATCACCTGAGGTCAGGAGTTTGAGACCAGTCTGGACAACATGATGAAACCCCATCTCTACTAAAAATACAAAAATTAGCCAGGCATGGTGATGGGTGCCTGTAATCCCAGCTACTTGGGAGGCTGAGGCAGGAAAATCACTTGAACCTGGAAGGCAGCGGTTGCAGTGAGCTGAGATTGCGCCACTGACTCCAGCCTGGGTGGCAGAGCAAGACTCCATCTCCAAAAAAAGGAAAATGAAAAACTGAAGCGGCATGAGCTCCCCTGTACCTTCGGTCTCCTCCACTTTGCTGTTTATGTCTGAGTTCTTATTGTTGATGGTGTTTTTATTTCAACCTCCCCTTTAAAATTTCTTATTTTTTGCACACCTTTTACATCCTTGGGAACAAGAGAAAAAAGAAACCTAAACTCACGTGTGCAGAAGGTATGCCCCAATTCCCCTCTCCTCCTTTCTCCTTTCCCCTCCCTAGGAAAAAAGACCTCAAGCATAAAAATTAAAAAATAAAGTTCAGCAAAAGGAAAGTAATAAAAATAATCCATGTTCTCATCACCAAGAGATTGTCATCATTGCAAGTTCTTCCCACATTAAAAAAAACATTATCTTACCATATAAAACCTTTGGAGCTTGATTTTTCCCCCTTATTAAAGTATCTATGACACAACTTCCTATGCTAATAAAATATACATCTTCGCCAGGCACGGTGGCTCAACCCTGTAATCCCAGCACTTTGGGAGGCTGAGGTGGGGAGATTACTTGAGCCAAGGAGTTCAAGACCAGTCTGGGCAAAATGGTGAAACCCCATCTCCACTAAAAATACAAAACATTAGTGGGGCATGGTGGTGCATGCCTGTAGTCCCAGCTACTTGGGAGGCTGAGGTGGGAGGATCACCTGAGCCTGGAAGGTCGAGGCTGCAGTGAGTCAAGAATGCACCATTGCACTCTAGCATGGGCAACAGAGCGAGACTCTGTCTCAAATAAATAAATAAACAAGTAAATAAATGAATATATGCATCTTTGTCATAGCTCTTAATGGCTCTGTATATCTACATCCATTATGTAGATATACCTTCGTCTTAAAACCATTTTCTTATTGGTTTGTATTTTGGTTATTTAAATCTTTTGTTATTATAATTAAACTGTAATAAACATCTTTGACCAATCTTGTGCCCTTGTTTAATCGTTTCCTTTGGGTAAATTAAGCAGAATTCCTGGGGCAAAGGGTACCTACATATTTAAGGCTTTTCAGTCATACTGCCAAGACGCTTTGTAGTAAGGTGATACCAAGGCCATATCAAGTGAACCAGGAAAGCAAAAGAGTGTCTGTTATCTTAATCCTTACCAATATTGCGTATTAACATTCTCATAACCTTTGCCAATCTGACAGGTGGGTAATTGCATCTTGTAATTTTAATTTGCATTTCTTTGATCACTAGAGAGGTTAACTATATTTAAAGTGTTGGGTGACCAACTTTGCAAATTTATTTTTAGAATCTATTTTGGAAAGTTTCAAAAATTTTCAGTAATAGAGAGTAAGGATACTCCTATGTAGCTATCACCCAGTTTCAACATTTATATATCTTCCTACTTCTCCTTCCTCACATACACAAACATACCAGATTATTTTATAACAAATTCCAGGCATCATATAAATTGTACATTTTCAGTATATATTTTAAACATAAAATGACTTTTTTGGTGATAATATAACCAAAATATCATTATCAAACTTAAAAAATAATAATTTATTAAAATACCAGCAAGTATATAATCAATGTTCATAAGTCTCTGATTGTCTCATTTTTTTCTTTTTTTTTTTTTTTTGAGATGGAGTCTTGCTCTGTGCCAGGTGGAGTGCAGTGGCGCGATCTCGGCTCACTGCAACCTCTGCCTCCCGGGTTCAAGTGATTCTTCTGCCTCAGCCTCCTGAGTAGCTGGGACTACAGGTGTGTGCCACTGTGCCCAGCTAATTTTTGTATTTTTAGTAGAGATGGGTTTCACCATGTTGGCCAGGATGATCTCGATCTCTTGACCTCGTGATCCGCCTGCCTCAGCCTCCCAAAGTGCTGGGATTACAGGTGTGAGCCACTGCGCCTGGCCAGTTTTTATTTTATTTTTTTACAATTGGTTTATTGAAATCAGCATCCATACCACACATTTACATATGGTTGATATGTCTCTTAAGTCTTTGTCTCTCTCTCTTTTATTGAGGCAAAATTCACATAACATGTGATTACCATTTTAAAGGGTACAATTTAGTGGCCTTTAGAGCATTCACAATGTTGTGCAACTACTACCTTTTTTATTTTCAAAACATTTTCATCAGGCCGAGCACGGTGGCTCCCAGCACTTTGGGAGGCCAAGGTGGGTGGATCACCTGAGGTCAGGAGTTGGAGACCAGCCTGGCCAAGATGGCTAAACCCTGTCTCTTCTAAAAAATATAAAAATTAGCCAGGCATGGTGGCAGGCACCTGTAATCCCAGCTATGTGGGAGATGAGGCAGGAGAATCACTTGAACCCAGGAGGTGGATGTTGCAGTGAGATGAGATCACACCACTGCCCTATAGCCTGGGTGACAAGAGCGAGACTCAGTCTCAAAAAAAAAAAAAATTTTTTTTCATCACCCCAGAAAAATACCCTTTAAGTAATTATTCCCTGTTCCTCTCTCCCCCAGCCCCAGACAACCCCTAATCTACTTTCTGTCTCTGTGGAATTACCCATTCTGAATGCTTTATATAAAAAAAAATTCATAAAATATGTGGCTTTGTATCTGATCTTAAGACTCTTTTAGTGTACAGTTTCCTCCTCTCTCTCTTCCTTTTCTTGACCTTTATTTGTTGAAAGAACTGGGTCGTCATCTGATAGAGAGTCCCACAATCTGTTTTTTGCTGACTGTATCATGTGGGTGTTGTTTAACCTGTTCCTCTCTCCCCTGTACCTTCTGTCAATTGTAATTAGAGCTAGCAGCAAGATCAGATTTAGGTTTGATTTTCTGGCAAGGATCTTTCATAAAGAGTCCTGTGTATTTTGTATTACTTTATGTGAGAGGGTATTTAATGTTATTTGTTATAAGATTGATCAGTGGGCTCAGATATCATCAGCCTGGTCTGTTCACTATCCAGTTCCCCATTAGATTCTCACTGGATGACTTCAGGAGCCATTGCTGATCATTACCTGGATCCATTATTTCTTATTTTTCTTTTTTTCTTTTTTTAGATCGAGTTTTGCTCTTGTCGCCCAGGCTGGAGTGCAGTGGCACGATCTCAGCTCACTGCAACCCCTGCCTCCCGGGTTCAAGCAATTCTCCTGCCTCAGCCTCCCAAGTAGCTGGGATTACAGGTGTGCACCACCATGCTCAGCTAATTTTGTATTTTTAGTAGAGATGGGGTTTCAGCATGCTGGTCAGGCCAGTCTCGAACTCCTGACCTCAAGTGATCCACCCACCTTGGCCTCCCAAAGTTCTGGGATTACAGGCGTGAGCCACCACGCCCAGCCCTGGATCCATTATTTCATTAGAGGTTGTAAAATGGTGATGTTCTAATTTTGTCACTCTTTTGCACTGATTAGCTGAGAATCTTGTATAAAAAAGAACTTTCCTACAACAACTATTTGATTTTTCTGAAACATAGTTCATGCCAGTAGGGCAGGTAAATACTTGATTCTTTCCTTACTTGCCAGTCTTCAGAAAATGAATTCGGTCCCTAGCCATCTCTAATAATTAACTACGAGAGTTTTAAAGAAAAGTATCATTGTGAACTCATGGATTGGAACATATTTGATGTGCTTTGATTTAAAGCAGTTATTATTTTACTGCAGATTTCTCCACCTTTGGTGAATGGGGAGCCACTTTCGGTTAGTTCTATGTCCTTTGACACAATTACAGAAGTCTTTGATAGCTGTTTGCTTTCTGATATGACAATGATCCACTCTTATTTTGTACCTTTAAAATCATATTGTTAGCATTAATATTGATGTTATTTTGATACTATTTTACGTGTTCAAAATAAGTAATTATGTTGGTGCTCTTTAGGAATCAAGATTTTCATCATAAAAGAAATACGTATATAAAATCAAATAAGTAAAAACCCAATAGAATTAGAATTGGATTGTTTGTTTAAATTCATGATGTAGTTTCCCTTAAAAAAATATTTTTCAGCACTTTCCACTTAAACATTAAGAAACAGCAACCAATTCAGCAACAAAGAGAGCCCAGATTATGTTCTTTAAATACTATTTCTCACTAAAGGTAGGGCTCTTCGGGTAAAGATTGATGTTAGGTCTAGAGCAAGCAATTCACACAGGTTTTTGATGGACATTTGGGTGCATTTCTAAGTATATGCAGCTTGATATTTAACTTGCAGTGGCTATAGAAGGCACAAAGAAGGACTCAGCAACAGCTAGAGGGACTCCCTCCTCCCACTCCTTGGTTATTAGGCCCTGCCATTATTTATTTATTTGTTTATTTTTACCAACAAAACTCATCCTGCCAAGGTATTGGACCCAAAAGTCTTTTCCTATTGTCCGTCTCTTTCTTCTGTTTGGAGGGCCTCTTTTTTTCACCTTATATTTTGTATGACCAACTTCTCATCCTTTGATAAAACAGGGCAGGACTCATGTAATGCACTGCATTGAAATGAAGACCTTCCTGTGTGTGGCACACAAGTTAACCTCTGATAAACTCTCTGCACAATTAGAAAAAGTGAATCAGACTTGCCTTATCTGCTAGGTTTTGAGTCCTTTGGGCAGAAGAAGTGAGTCTCATGTTTCTTTTCGTCCCTTTAAGGAGTGGCAGAGGCTGGGCATACTCCTTAATATTTGCTAATTAATTTCTAGGTTTCTGTATTGGATTGTATAAAGTTTCAGCTGCTGAAACAATGATCTAAAATAACAGAGGCTTAAACAAGATAGAAGTGTATTTCTCTCTAATGTAGCCATCTTGGCCTAAAAATTTCAAGGTTACATGTGGAGGCTGAATTGGGCCAGAGCCCCTTCCCTTTAAGGCCACAGACTGGCTGTTAGCAAATCATTTCTGCTCACTTCCCTTTGGCCAGAACTTATCACATGACCACACCTAGCTGCAAGGGAGTCTGGGAAATGTAAAATTGAGGTTCTATAGAAGACGGTGGGGAGGTGGGGAGAAGGATATCAAGGGTTAACCAGCATTCCCTGCCAAGGTCCCTTAGGACCCAAACAATTCTGTCAGGACTCACTCTGAGTTTCATCTCCTCCCTTTCTAGGTCATTTAAAAAACAATTTAATTATAAAAGTAATACATCTTTATTGTAAAAAAAAAAAAAAAAGAGCTAGAGTTTTAGAAGTATACAATACACAATGTGGAAAAAGAAAACACTTTCTTTATCACCACTGTCCTACACTCTTCTCTAGAGGTAACCACAGTTAACAGTTTTTTCCAGACTTTGTATTATGTTTTCACGAGTACATTTTTTTCCAGACTTTTTATTATGTTTTCATGAGCACATGTACACACACACACACATGCTTCCTCATAGATATGTATTTATATATTTTTCAAATGGGATTGTACAATAGATATTGATATGGTTGTGTCTCCACCCAAATCTCATGTTGAATTGTAGCTCCCGTAATTCCCATGTGTCATGGGAGGGACCTGGTGGGAGATAATTGAATCATGGGGGTGGATTTTTCCTGTGCTGTTCTCATGATAGTGAATAAGTTTCATGAGATCTGATGGTTTTATAGAGGGCAGTTCCCCTGCCCACGCTCTCTTTGCCTGCTGCCATGTAAAACGTGACTTTGTTCCTCATTTGCCTTCCACCATGATTGTGAGGCCTTCTCAGCCAATGTGGAACTGTGAGTCAATTAAACTTCTTTCCTTTATAAATTACCCAGTCTTAGGTATGTCTTTATTAGCAATGTGAGAAAAGACTAATACATGTATATATATGTATATATATAAAATACATATATATAAAACAATTTGACTTTTCACTTTAGTATTATTTAGTACTTAGTATTATTCCATGATATGAATGGACCTTAAATTATTTAAGCACATTCTTCATTGATGGACTTTTTAGAAAACTACTGTGGTTTAAAAGTTGACCTTTGTTTGGATAAATATCTAAGCTGAATTGATGAGCTCTCGGCTCTGATTAGATCCAAAATAGAAAATCCAATGATTGATATATTATGTGACCAAAATCATCATCTATGTTTCTAAAAGGGGCTTGGGTACAGTTGATTTAATCAAGGTATTTCAACTTTACCAGAGAGGAATCAAGTAAATAATAATTTAATTGTTCACATTTGTTTAGTACATTCAAACTTTTCTTTTCTTTTTTTGTTTTTTTGAGATGGAGTCTTGCTCTTGTCGACTAGGCTGGAGTGCAATGACACCATCTCAGCTCACTACAACCTCCGCCTCCTGGGTTCAAGCAATTCTCCTGCCTCAGCCTCCTGAGTAGCTGGGATTACAGGTGCCCGCCATCACGCCTGGCTAATTTTTGTACTTTTAGTAAAGTCAGGGTTTTGCCATATTGGCCAGGCTGGTCTCGAACTCCTGACCTCAGGTGATCCACCCACCTTGGCCTCCCAAAGTGCTGGGATTACAGGCATGAGCCACCGTGCCTGGCACATTCCAGCCTTTCAAAGCATCTGTGATATTATTTAGTCCCTCTTATAGTCCTGGAAGAAAGTAGCACAGGCTTTATCATCCTCAATATACAGGTGAAACCAAAAACCAGAGTGCTAAAGTACATAGGAACTTGGTGGCTATTGGTCAGGGCAGACCTTGGAAAGTCCCAGAGTGGCCTGACCTCACTCTGTGTTCACTTGGTGTTCATGTACCATTGGCTGGTCTCTTACTTACACAGCCAGACCTGGGCTCCCGGATCCTGTAGACAAGCACAGAAACTGTCATAAGCCCCTCAGTCACCATCTTCTGACCCTCAAAGACTAATCCAGATTGGCTAGGAGAAGGCATTTAATGTGATGATGGCCTATCTGAGGAATTATAGAAGAGAGATGAAGATCAGCTAATCCAACTCCCTCAGAGTATTGTCATGTAAGCTGGGCCCAGGTGGCTTGCCCAAGTTTATACCACACATCAGTGGCAGAGCCAGGCCAAGAACCCATGCCTCTTGCTTTCTACTCTTGGCCTTCTTGCCATACCTCATGGATGCATTAAGAGGTTTGAGGGATGGAATTATCTGTTAGTAACAATGTGCTTGGTGGGCACAAAGCACTGGAGAAAACTCAACTATGCTTTGGGTAAGAGATGTGAAAGAGAAAGCCATAGGAGAGAGGCAAGCCTATGCTGCCAGAATCTCTTCCACCTCCTCTCTCTGCAACCTTACCCTCACAGCCTTGCTCAGACTCTGTCTGTTTCTGTGCTTGGTTAAGTTGTGTGTGAGTTTAACTCTTGCAGACCAAATAGCACAGCAATTAAAGCAAAGGCTTAGGAATATTATAGACGAGGGTTCAAATTCCTTATTATCAAATTCCTTGTTATCTAGATGATCTTGGACAAGGGCTGAATCTCTTTTGTTTCAGTGGCCTCATCCATAACATGGGGGATAAGAGAGAGCCTTAGTGTGGTTGGAAACAGTAAATGAGAGGGAACATGCAAAGAACTTAGCACGGAGCTCAGGATAGCACACAGGCCCCACGAATGGGGGCTTTTACTTTCCGCAAACATTTGCTGAGAACCTACAGGACATCAGCTACTGTGCAAGTCACAGTGGGGGATACAAACATGAATAAGACATAGTCTTACCCTGTAGGAACGTACAATCTAGTAGGGCAGGGATGGGTAATACAGAAGCAGCTCTACCTTGTGTCTTTATGTAATTCTGAAGCCTTCTACCAGGAAGGCTGGAGCTCTCTTATTCCATATAAGCCTCCTCCACCATATAGGAAAACACATGATTCCAATGCAGCCATGTGTCAAATCCATCTTTAAGGATTAAAGAGATAGAAGTAACAGATACTAACGCTGATATCATATCCGCAGACTGCCAGATAGACAGAGCCCTTTGAAGTTCCAATCTCTTGAAGGTCTCTTCAGACCAGGCAAGCTCCCCATGCCACATCCCGTGAGGCCATGTAGGCCCCTGGTGACATTCCTTTTCTTTGGGACCATGGTGGGCTTTTGAATTTAGTAGGGAGGTGGCAAGATCCCATCAATCTCCATGTAGTTAGATCCATCATTTCCTCAGTGAAAGAAAAAAAATCTCCAACATCGTCTCCAAACACAGAGACCTATCCTCCTTTACAAAGTGCATTCCTCTCTCTGGTTTTAGTTTCAAGTGTCTCCCTATCCAAAATGAGACTGCCCTTTGCCCGCCTTGCATTTATTAATACATTGAATTCTGGACCTGCAAATGTGATGACTGAACCTGAGCGGAATTTTTGTAGTCTCCAAGAGAGATGCCCACTTGTTCTCAAAAGGGGAAACCAAAGCTAAGCCTTCCTGTGGCTCTTTTCCCTCCTGTTCCCCCCTCCCCCCCACCAGACCTTACAATGTCAAAGGTGCTCCATCAGCACACAGCTTGGGCTGCCTGCTTTCCCCTTTCTCTGGAAAGCAAGTTTTGGCAGAATTGAGCCATCTTGTTCCCATTTGGGGCTCTCCTATAGAAAAGGCTCAGTTACCTTGTTCAGAGATCCCCAATAATCACTGCGCTTACAAAACTTGCTAAGGGCTATCATTACAGCAACCACATTTTCTAAACCCATTATCAAAACTTCAGAGCTGACGTTGTCTGGGAAAAGGAAACAGACCCTGTGAAATATAGCCATACCAGGGAGAACAGGGACATGCTGGGGCAAATGCAGGGATAAGACATTGAGCTTTGGGAAAACAGAGAAGGGAGCAACTCTGAGAAAAGCCAAAAACAGTAAAATAAAAACCTCTAATGCAAATCAGGCTCCCAAGTCCACATAAAGATAAACGGGCCAGTCAGGGTGGGAACTTGGGTCCTGGGGCAGCTCTGAAACTCCCAAAGAGTTGCCAAATGTGAGAATTGATTTTCTAGTAAATTAATGAGAACTTGCTCTCCTAATTGTAATGACAGTTATTATTGACTGCAGGACTTGAATGTGTCAGGCACTGCGCTGTGTTTTATATGTTCTGTATCACTGAAGTGTAGATACTAAAATGTCAAAAGGATTTTACTATAATTAGTCCATTCATCCATCTGTCTATCCATTTGTCCATCCATCCATCCACCCATGTGTCCATCCGTCCGTCCATCCATCCATCCATCCATCCATCTGACCATCCATCCATCCATTTGTCTGATTATCCATCCATCTATCCATCCATCCATCCATCTATCCATTCATCCATCTGTCTGATCATCCATCCATGCATCCATCCGATCATCCATCAATCCATCCATCCATGCATCCATCCGATCATCCATCCATCCATCCATGTGTCCATCCATCCATCCATCCATCCATCCATCCATCCATCCATCCATCCGACCATCCATCCATCCGTCTGATTATCCATCCATCTATCCATCCATCCATCTATCCATTCATCTATCCATCTGATCATCCATCCACCCATCCGTCTGATCATCCATCCATCCATCCATGCGTCCATCCGATCATCCATCCATCCGTCTGATCATCCATCCATCTATCCATCCATCCATGTGTCCATCCATCCATCCATCCATCTATCCATCCATCTGACCATCCATCCATCCGATTATCCATCCATCTATCCATTCATCTATTCGTCTGATCATCCATCCACCCATCCATCTGATCATCCATCCATCCATTCATCCATCCATCTGTACATCCATCCAGTAACATTTGCTAAGCAAATACTAGGTCCCTGTAGGACCATGATTACAGTGGACTGAAGGAGGCCCACATATAAACAAGTAGCCCCATCACAGTGTGAGAATATAAGGTGAGATGATTTTTCCAGGAATCCACCAAAGGTCTCCTGGTTCCAGCCCCACCTCCCACCTTGTGAGTCATAAATTAAAACGCATTCATTAATCCCATCTGAAAGTCCCAAACAGCTCTCTGCTTCAAGTAATAAATATTTCATGCCTAATTGTGCTGCGTTCCTTGCTGTGTTTATTAAATGGAGTTTCTCATAATTCCAGTTATTCATTTTAATAGGTCAGGCCTTGGCTGTGATTTAAACAGACCGCTGAGGAAACAGCCATGGTTAAACATTGTAACAGTATGGATTATTAATTTAATTGGCTGGCTATTACTTGTTTGGACTCTGAGCTAACACATTTAGTTCAGTCTCCGGTGGCCCATAAACCGCAAAGGTCATGACTTTAACATTCAGAAGAACGGGAAAAAGGAATTGAGGTTGAGATTAGGAAGAAAACTTACAAAACAGCATGGGGAAGACAGTGTGAGGAAGCGCGGGCTTGCTGGAGGCAGGGCAGGGCAAAGGGGGTTCATTGGTTGGATTCTCATTAGAACTTCCTCAGCAACCAGCACCTGGGCTGGCAACTGCCAGGAGCCAGTCTCTCACTCAGATTTCTGAAAGGGCCAAACACTTAGATAAGGTGATGGGAGCACCCCACACCCCGGGAAGACCACACCTGTTTTCTGGATGCCTGAACCCCAGGGAAGGGTTGTGTGTTGTGGAAAAAGCAAGTGAGAAGTCAGGGGGTTACCAGAATGGCCGTTCTGCAGACCCCTGGACATCAGAGCCATGAATGACCTACTTTCTCCTCTGCCAAAGGCCCTGTGACCCTTCTAGATGCTGCCACCCAATGTGCAGGGGTCCCAGGACTCTGAGATCTAGATGAGATCATCTCCGGACCCCTGTACTCCATGACCTGTGGATATCAAAAGCCACCTCCTCTTTTTTTTTTTTTGAGACATAGTCTCGCTCTGTAGCCCAGGTTGGAGTACAGTGGCCCGATCTAAACTCACTGCAACCTCCTCCTTCTAGATTCAAGCCATTCTCCTGCCTCAGCCTCCCAAGGAGCTGGGATTACTGGCACCTGCCACCATGGCCAGCTAATTTTTGTATTTTTAGTAGAGATGGAGTTTCACCATGTTGGCCAGGCTGGTCCAGAACTCCTGGCCTCAAGTGATCTGCTCGCCTTAGCCAAATATGGTCGTGGGCACCTGTAGTCTCAGCTACTTGGGAGGCTGAGGCACGAGAATCTCTTCAACCTGGGAGGCACAGGTTGCAGTGAGCCGAGATCGCTCCACTGCTCTTCAGCCTGGGCGACAGGTGACAGAGCGAGACTCTGTCTGGAAAGAAAAAAAAAAAAAAAAAAAAAGGGCCAGGTGTGATGGCTCATGTAATCCCAGCACTTTGGGAGGCCGAGGTGGGTGGATTACCTGAGGTTAGGAGTTTGAGATCATCCTGTTCAACATGGAAAAACCCCATCTCTACTAAAAATACAAAAATTAGCCGAGCGTGGTGGTGCATGCCTGTAATCCCAGCTACTTGGGAGGCTGAGGCAGGAAAATCACTTGAACCTGGGAGGCAGAGGTTGTAGTGAGCCGAGATTGTGCCATTGCACTCCAGTTTGGGCAACAGAGCAAGACTCTGTCTCAAAAAAAAAAAGTAGCACATAAATTACTCTATTACAATTTTAAAAATATTTTGATAACTGTATTCTAATATAGTTGGCTTACTCATCTTAGGATTTTGTTTTATCTGTTTAAAAACATTAATCTGAGAAGGGATCCTTAGCCTTCCCTAGGGGGCCAATATGGGCACACAGAGTAATTCAGCTTCACTCAGCCCACCTTGACATTGCCAGACTCTGGACCTTTCTCTGAGTGGGAAACCGTCTGTGGCTGTGCGGGCATTCTCCTCTCCACTCCCCCCAGTCACCTGCCTATTTGCTGCGTGGATCTTCACCGTACTATCAATCCCCAAGTGCTGAGGAAGAAAGGGGACAGGGAGATTGGGTAACTTTGCGTTGCATATTTGGAAGCATCAGGCCAGACATTTGTGGCAGCAAGAAGTGATCATGTTTGCCAGAATGTGACCAAGAGATAGGAGAACAGACCTCAAATTTGGAAGCAGTGGTTTCTGGACAAATAGAGTGTGTCAGTTTCCTAGTTCCCTTCCTGTCTCAAGAGTTGATGACTTTCATAGTTCTTACATTCAAAGTGAAGAGTAAGCCTGTGAAATGCATTATCTCAAGAGAAGGCACAGGCTGGCAGCTAACAACGGAGTAGCTTATATCAGATGTGCAGCCAGTGCCTTCCAATAGAGGCATTCAACACATGGTTGGCTGATTGATGAACAAATGAAGGAAGGAAGGAAGGAAGGAAAGAAGGAAGGATAGTTATGGTGGTTAATTTTATGTGTCAACATGCATGGGCTAAGAGATGCCCAAATAGCTGGTAATACTACTTCTGGGTATGTCTGTGAGGGAGTGGAAGAGATTAGCATTTGAATCAGTAGACCCAGTAAAGAAGATTGCCCTCACCAATGTGGGCAGGCATCATCTAAGCCAGTGATGGCCCAGGTAGAATGAAAAGGCAGAGGAAAGGTGAATTTGCTCTTTCTATTTGAGCTTCGACATACATCTCTTCCTGCCCTTGGACATTGGTACTCCTGGTTGTTGGGCCTTTGGACTTAGATCAGGACTTACACTATCTGCTCCCCTGTCCTCAGACCTTCAGACTTGGTCTTTAGACCTGAACTGAATGATACCACCAGCTTCTTTGGTTCTCCAGGTTGCAGACAGCAGATCATGGGACTTCTTTGCATCCATAATTTTGTGAGCCAATTCCTATACTGTCTCTGTCCCTCTCTTCCTTTCTTTCTGTCTACGTGTGTATAGCTAGCTAGCTAGCTAGATAGATAGATCCAATTGGTTCTATTTCTCTGGAGAACACTGACTAATACAGAGGACTTATATAAATTACTAGGGGAGCCTGGAGATTGGGAGAGATAAGTCTATAAACAGCATGATTCCTAAGAATTCAGGGGCCCAGTTCCATCCCCAAATGTGTGTGTGTGTGTATGTGTATAAAATCTGATTACAATAAGCATCATAAATATCCTAGAGAGAAAAAAAAGTAACAGATGTGCTGTGTATTATTATTTTCTTCAATCCCAACAGAAGCCCTGCAAAGTCCTGCCATGTGCTGCCTTTCACCCCCAACCCATCTGCCTGCCCCACAGGTGTTCCTGCTCCCACTTGCTCCTGTCCTTGTCCACACTGTCCACACACCCAGCTCAGCCTAAGGAGAGGAATGGGAGGGGTGTGGCATTGGCTTCAGGACAGAGACCACCAAGCAATGTGCTGCCTCTCCAGGGTGGAGGTGGGAAATGGACAGAGAAGAGCCTTCAATTCTGGCAGAGATTGAAGTTGGAGATGGGTGAGGGCAGGTGAGATGAAAGGGGGGCTTCTGCACATTTTATATGGAAAAGCAAGAGGCAGGGTGAGCTGTCCATGCACACGGACTCCAAAGCAAACCCTATGCAGATGTGTGAATGGTCTCAGGCTCCCCTGAAAAAGATGGGAGTGCCTGCTTTCTTTTCCATGGCACCCCCATCTGTACCTGGCTGAGCGCAGGGTTTCAGAAGGTGAGACTCTCTGATTCTAGGAAAATCAGGCTTGGTAGCTGCTTTCCTGAGATTGAAAGGGAGTGTGTTTAGCCCTAGGAATCCATCCAGAGTGAGCTGAAATGACTGTTTATAAAAGGCAAACCACTCCAGAATTCATAGAGATGGTTCTCCATATTGTCCTTTTAAACTCTTGAGACAGTGTGTCCACAGGTGCACTCACAGCAAGCATGGTGTCTTTGAGAACAAGGCTGAGCAAAGAGTTATTGATTTCCTACTATGTGCCAGGCTGAAAGGAGGACACAAAAATGAATAAGTAATACCCTTGCCCTGCACAGGGAGACCTCAGGGGAAGCAACGAACCAGGTAACTTCAGCCCAAGCTCTGTGGGCAAGAGGTCTGTGCATCTGTGGGCTGCCATTTTGTGTGGCCGTGTTACCTAATATCGCTAGGAGAGCAAGCTCCACTTCCAATGGCCTATATTGGTGGCATGGCCATACCAGTCCCACCAAAAGCAGGCTTCAGGAAGACTGCGTTTGGACATCTCCAGGTGTTTATTTGATTTTTCCTATTTCTTGGTTTTTAATTGGTTTCAGATGTGAGTACCCAATAGCGGCCCTGAATAAATAAAACAGATCATAAAATATGGCCAAGCAAAATGGGCGTGAGTAATCCCAGAGTGCATGGAAATGCACTTCCAGAAAGGCTCATAAATAATGAGGTGGAAACAGTAGTCTATTTTCTCTTTAATGGAAAGCCAATTAGGAACCCTCTCTGGACTGGCGGGAAGAAGCCAGGTTCCTTTGTTCTGTAATGAGGAGGTGGGGGTAGAGTGGGTGAGGGAAAGCCACTAACCTTGCCAGAAAGGGCAGAGAAAATTCTCTGGTCATTGGGCCTGCAGAGAGTGACAAAATAGGAAGTTCAACACAAAGTAGGCTTCCCGTCCCGGGTCAAGCTTCCCATCCCAGGTCGAGCTGCCCATCCCAGGTCGAGCTTCTCCAGCTCCTTCCTAGTTGGTGCAGGAAGGACTTTAAGCCCAAGTGACTTGGGAAGAACCGGCAGAACTCTTTGGAGGCCCACAGCAGGCAGACTCTCTGTAAACTCAAAGAATCCTGTGGTTACTGACCCATTCTTGGCTCCTTCCCCTCCCTCACTGAGGCCCAGAAGGAGAGCCCTAGCTGGTACCATCCCCAAGGTGGGCCAGCTTTGAGCTGCAGGAAGGAAGACGGGAGTGCAGGATTCTAGAGGCGTTCTCTGCAGCAGGCGGCCCAGCAGACCCCTAGTGAATCTCCTTCTCATTGCTTCCCGATTGCTCTCCCTACATACTGGTGTCACCTCATTCCAGACACTGGTTTTCTTCAAACTGGTAATGCCTTTCATGGTGCTTCCACGCAGAACGTTACAGATGATCTTGTTCCACTGAGGCATGGCAGGTATAGAGTCCTCCATCTTTCATAAGAGGGAACTGAGAAATAGAGGGGAAATGAGATGGTCGAAAGTCACACAGCCATGGAACAGCAGTGCTGGAAATCAGTTCTCTTCACTCTGCATGATCTCTGGGCGGCCACGGCCCAGCTGGTGACTGTAAGTGGGGGTCATGGTGGCCTCCCCTCCGAAGCATTAGAGACATCTATAGTGGTTAAGAGCACAGGCTTTGGAGTTAGGGAGACCTGAGTGAAATTCTTAACTCTAACCCTTAATAATTGTGTGGTCTTGATCAAGTTTCTTAATTGTTCTAAGCCTGTTTCTGCATTTGTAAAATAGGGCTACTGAACTTGGGCTAATGGACTTAGTTCCCACCTGACAGGAAGCAATAAACGGCAGTGATACTGCTAGTACTTATTATTGTTAGAAGGCTTTATGGCCAGCAGGCCTTTGGAATAGCTGGTGTATTTCCCGTGGAGCCCACTGTGGGCTCAGGAGCATCACTACTGAGTTCAGACTCTGTCCACGTGAACAGTGTTCCCTGGAGACCTGGCTCAGTGTCATATGAGGACCCAGGGAGGCAGCCAGACATGGCTAGCTGCCTCCAGCTCTAGGTTCATGCTGAGCAGGGTGGAGAAGAAGGGAGGCCTGGAGCTGAGGATGTCTGCTGAGAACTTCTCGGACGATCTGAGGATCTTCTGTGCTCACCAATACAGAGTCACAGGGGAGGTGGCAGGTCCCTTAAAGCCAAGGCTCTTCCTGCATATCCTTCTAAAACAAAATCAGTGGCAGTCTGATGGAGAGAGGAGTCCACGGAGTGTAGCAGCTTTGCTGTGTAGAAGCTTGGGCCAGAGATTTTGGTAAAGGGCCACAGCTGCAGAATCTGTTGCTTTTGTTCCTTATGATGAGTTTTTGGCAAGTTTTTTTTTTTTTTTTTTTTTTTTAAAGAAATTTCACTTTTCCTCCATTGAAATGGATAAACCACTGCTCACTCATCTGTGTGACTCAAGGAAATCCTTGAAAAGCAGAGAGGTCTTGAAGAACAACACGAGGTCTCAGGAGACTTGACCATCGATGTTTGCCACTGGCCACCTGTGGAATGTGGGTACATTCCATTACCTTTTGAAGGTCACTTGTTCAGCAGGGCAAGGAAGAAAGGGTGAAATATTTGTGAAACACATATGATGGACTAAGCACCTTGCCCCTCGCCTCATGAGGTATGTCCTGGTATCTCCATTATATAAATGCAGAATCCGGGGCTCAAAGAGGCTACACACCTTGCCCACTATCAGACCCTGCATCACTTGGAGTTTGATGGTTGCAAGCAACAGAAACTCATTCTTAAAGCCTCAAGAAAAAGCCGAGCAAGCAGGTCTTGCAAGGACAAGGATGTGGGCAGTTCTGGGGTTGGAGGTAGTAAGAGTTCACAGACATGGTCACTGGAGATTGCAGGCAAAATAGTGAGCTTTAACTTGTCACCCCATTCAGAATTTACCCCCTTGGAAGAGTGAGTCTTATGGATTTAGCCGGGTTGCCTGGGCTGTACCTTGGACAAGGAGAACATGGCACTTTGAAAGACAGTCCTGGCCAGGCGCAGTGGCTCATGCCTGTAATCCCAGCACTTTGGGAAGCCAAGGCAGGTGGATCACGAAGTCTGGAGTTCGAGGCCAGCCTGGCCAACATGGTGAAACCCCATCTCTACTAAAATACAATTAAAAAAAAAAAATTAGCCGGGTGTGGTGGTGTGTGCCTGTAGTCCCACTTACTCGGGAGGCTGAGGCAGAGGAATTGCTTGAACCTGGGAGGTGGAGGTTGCAGTGAGCTGAGATTGTGCCACTGCACTCCAGCCTGGCTACAGAGCAAGACTCTATCTCAAAAAACAAATAAACAAAACAAAACCAAGAAAGACAGTCCTATCCAGACTGAATGCAATGGGAGAGGAGCAATCCCCAGAGGAAAACTGGGGTGCTGTTACCCAGAGCAAAGGAGGGGACATTGCACTGCGAAGCAGATATGCACCATAGACATCCATTGGTCACAAAAGGTGAGTGGCACAGGTCAGTGACCCAAAGCCCATAAGGGCTGCCAATAATGCCCACGTGCCAACCCTCCACCTCAGGAGCCTTCACTTCTCTGTCCAGACTTGTGGCTTCCTCTTTAGTGGGCCCCGTGATGCTGGCACTGCTTAGAAAGGGTTCATGCCCTGCTGGAGAGGAAATCTCCAAAGAGGGCAGAGAATTGGGAAGTGAAAGAGATACAGCAATAATTTAAGAGCAAGAGAGTGCCATGGAGAAGTGGGGAGGGCCTGTGGCTTTCTCAACGTGGGAAAATGGCAAATCACTAGGAAGTTTTGTGGGGGAAGGGGAACAGATAGGGAGCAAATATGGGGAAGAATTAGAGGTGTAGGAATCATTGGAATCATCTAAAATTTAAAAGAAACCACAGTATACTTTATCTACTCAGAAGTATTTGAGGTGTCTTATATTGTAACATATTTAACCATGAGAGTATTAAATTAAAAATTGTGAATTTAAAGAAATATAAAATGGGATGGTATATAATTAAAAATCTGTATTTGGGAAGTTTCAAATTTAGCTTAGAGCTTCCTGGTAGCTAACGCAAAAAAGGAAACATGATTGGTTATATAATTCTCATTTTCATTTTATTTTTTTCTTTTGTCTCATAAAAGGAAGTGAATCTGCAAGTCAGAAAACACAACACTCTCTTTAGTTATAAAGAAAAATTAACCTGGTGGGATATTAAATATTCAATGAAAAGATTTTTCAGTATAATTTCACTGAGGTTGAGAAACAGTCTTCCTATGGCCATTATCATGTGAAGTGTGGTGGAAAGTAAAGAGTGTTCCTATCAAGTGCCCCTCCCAGGGTGGAAAGGTTCCCTAAAGTTCTCAAGTTCAAATGCCTCTCCCTAGTTCAGAAGCTTCAGAAGTTCAGAAGCCCCTGTATGGCTTCTCAGCTCTTCCATCTCCTGCAAAAACCAATTCCTGCGCTCACATCCCTCTGTTTTCAATACTTTCTGGTTTCTTTTTCCTGGGTGGACTTTGCTGGGTGTGCTCACTAATTGATGTCCAGCCTTAACCCAAACACCCCTGAGGAAGGGGCACCCCTTACTTCCCAAACAGAGCAGCCTATTTCATCTCAAAGGCAAGGTGGCCTGAAGGTGCCACTTCCACAGGGGTTCAGCAGGTAGACAGCATCTCGATTGAAGGAGGTACTAGAAAGATCTTTCCGGGCAGGGGAAGAAGCATATGAAGGTTTGTCAATTACCATGAGTATGGCACATATCATGTCAATGTGCCATGAGCACATTGTCTAGTTGGAAGAGAGGCTATGTTCACTCAACAGACACGTTTTCAATCATTACCGTGGCCCTAGTATCATAGGCGACCCAGAAAAGGAATGCGTGTGGCCCTGGCTCTGAAGGAGCACCTTGAAATGATTCAGTCAAATGCTCTGAGACATTTAGGATCACCCCACACACTCTCTTAAGTTCTGCTCCAATCTGAATGCCTGAAAATACAATGGATTTTATGTGTCTGCTATCGTTTCTGTTCGCAAATGCAGGCCTTCATCTTAAAGCCAATCTTCCATGTGAAAGCAGAGTTTGGAAGGAAGCATGCGCCTCTGTCTTGGGAGGAGCTTCAGTCTCAGGTGCTGCAAGGTGGACTAATCTGACACACTGGGACATAAGAGAATTCTCAGGAGAGGCTGAGGTTTATTTGAATCAACTGGCATTTCTTTGGAAAGTTGGAGAAAGGCGCAGATCCAGGTTTCGTAGGGCACGAAATCAGGGTTGGCTTCATGGACATGCCACCTGCACAGTTGCGCAGGGCCCTGTGCCAAGAAGGCGCTGGTGTTGCTATCTTCAAAGTTTTAGTTGTTTTTGAACAAAGGGCCCCACGTTTCTATTTTGCACTTGGCTGCCCAAATTATGTAGCTGGTCTTTTGTGACACTTATATGATTTGGGGGGCCCTCATTTTAAAAACAACACAAAATAAGAGAAATAAAATCAAGTTCCAAGGCTTGGAAGAGGTACCTAGGAACAGAAGGTGCGCTGCAGAAACTTAAGTTTCATTAACTTCACAGAAAATCTGCTTCTGGTTGGGGAAGGAGTGACCTCCACAGTAGTCTTCAAATTGTGGTCTTGGGAGTCCTGGGGGTTTAGTGAATGGGGTGTCAGGTGGAGCTCTCTTTGCTCCCCCTCACCCTCTTCATTTACCCTTTACTTTAACCTAATTTCACTTTGTTCTGAATTAGAAATTGAGCTTCAGGCTGTTTCTTTTTTTTTTTTTTCCTTTAAAGGTCCCATGACTCACATAGTTCGAAAACCACTAGTTAGACAAACCACATCACACCAGGCTTTTTGTTGTAGGGAATTGTCTTATTTCAGAAGGCCCCAGGTGACCCGCTGACCTGGGGTGTCTCCAAAGCCAGGTAATAATAGGCCGTGCTCTAATCTAAGGAGACTTTGCTGTATTTGCAGAGAGCTTTGAAATGTTCTGGGAAAAACGCTGATCAGATGTGCAAGGTATTATATTCACGGAGAGAAAAACCCTCCCAACTCTTTATAAAATGGATTAAGCTAGTTTCTAAAGGCTGCAGGTTTGTGTGATCTTAATCCCACTCCTTACTCCTGATCCACCACCTTCCTCTTTTGTTTCCAGGATGTGCACCTTTCTGGGTGAGGGCCGGGACGCCTTCCGGGGGAGCCCTACCCCTTCCCAGCTCTCCCCTTGGGAGGAACTAAGGGACACCCTCGCCCTTGCACCCACCTCGCCAGGGCTGCCTTTTTCTGTGGGCACATTTCACATTCACAGGCTCTGATCCGATGGAGGGAAATCTGAACAAAATATGGTAATGATGCCATTGTGCATTCAGCGACTCAGACTGGAGCAGCAGATGGGAAAAGTTGCGGATCACAACCCCATGCAATATTTGACAGAATATCAGTCAAATATAGTTCACCCAGATCCATGTTTCTGTCAGTCCCTCTTGGCTAGAGTTAATTTAAAGTGACAAGAATGACATTAGCTCTTTTCAAAGGGGTAATTCCTTCCTCAGGGCTGCCCCCTCCAGTGGATACCCAGGCAGAGCCCTCCATCATCGAAAGGCGGGTTTTCTAAGAAGGGACCAGCCCTAGACCAGGAGTCACCATTCAAGACCTGTGCTGGTCAGTGTGCTGGAGGTTCAGTCTATTTCACTGTGGAGGAAGGAGCGAGGTTGCCCCAGGCTCCAGCTCCCTAGACGGGTCGTCTCCACAAATGGGGTCTCAGGACTTGTAACCTTACCTCAGGGCTCAGGCAGAGACAGCCCCACTGCGGGATGAATGCCCATGTGTGAAGACAATGTAGAAACATCTCCAGCAGGTGGAGGGCTCTGAACTGGCACTGCCACCACTTGGAGTCTTAACGGTTGCAGATGAACAGCTTAGCATGTGTTGTTTTCCATTTGTTCTTCCTTGGTTCCTTCTGTCTTGCTACACCATATACAAAAACTCACATAGTGTTGATAACCTTTGTGACTGGTCGATTCCACCAGCACTTGTGCCTTCTAAGGCTGCTTCCTGCCAAGACCTCAGTGGGTGTCATGACCTCCAAAGTTGGTCATGGGTCCAGAAGCTGGCCTCACTCCACCATCAGATTAATATGTGTGCATGTTGGGAACTGCATGTGGAAAGTTAGCTTTGCTCCTCTGTTTTTAAACCAGGTAGATCCACCCACAAATCATGGCTACCAACCATTAAAGATGACCCCTACCCTTTATGGCTAGCGAACTCCTATTTGCCCTTCAAAATTCATCTCAATGGTCACCTCCTCCTGGGGGCCTTCCTGAATACCCCCAGAAATTATCATTCCCTTCCTCCTCAGGGCAGTCTCTGGGCTCCGTATATACTTCTGTTTCTACACTATCAAAAGGCATCATAATCACTTTTTTGCTTCTCTGGCTTCCCTTTCTGGTTGTGGTCATCAAGAACTAACAAATGTTTGCTGGACTGAATAATTGAATTGTTTATTGAATAATGTAATAGGCCAGGAGACCTTATCCTCAGAAAATGTATGGTTTCCTGTAACTGCCATGATCTGTGTCTCCAGCCTGTGATATTAAATATGATCACTTCTGTTGTTTCTCATGAGATGCCCCATTTGCTGGAAGTCTCTCTTGAGGTTTCTCTGCTTTCCAAGGTCTGACCAGGGTCATTTGCCAGGGACTGTGTCATCAGGTCATCTGTAACTGACAGCAGGGGTGGGGTTCTGTGTCTGGAATTGCCCTAGTCATCGTTGCCTATCCCTTAATGGGTCCAGCTCAAGGGCTCCTCATCAAACGAGGAGACTGAAGACCAATGGCACCTCCAATCTGGGGCCCAGAAATGGCTAGTTAATTAATTACACCTGGCCACACAAAGAACTGGTTGGGCAGGTGATCTCAGCACTGCTGCCAGTTACAGAACTACAAGCAACTGACAAGGAGGGGATTGGGAGAGCTGGCCAAGAAGCCGGGAAGAGCCTGTTGAAACAAAAAGACAAGACCTAAAGTCTCATGATGGGGGTTGTGTCTGGGAATGTTTCAATTAGCTATTGTTGTGTAAAAAACTACCCCCAAATCTTAGTTGCCTAAAACAACAGTTTATTTTTCTTTTTCTCATGATTCAGCATTTTGGATTGGGCTTAGCTGGGTGGTTCTTCCACTCTATCTGGTGTGTGCTCGACTGTCCAAGATGGTTTCTTCTTTACTTGTACGCCTGGTGCCTCAGATGGGAGATATGTTTCTTCAGTAACTAGGCACAGTGTCTGGCACCCAGGAGATTCTAGGGAAACGTTCAATGGTAGAATGAATAAATGAGGGTACACAAAAGGCGTGGGGTTTGTAAGAGAGAATAACTAAGTTATCTCATTTGGCATGGTGAATGGTGGGTGCTGTGATGATCAGAAAGATTCTCAGGATGATTAGGAAAGAATGTTCCCTGAAGATCTCTAGATGAAGTCAGGGCCTGGTCTTCTTTCTTGGCAGCAAGAAGGAGCTGCATGTAGAATGTAGCATTTAGAGCCTGCTCAAACTGTAGAAACAGGGAAAGGTTGAGTGATCCAGTGGCTCTTGTCATCCCAGGAATCAGAGGGCAACTCTCCTTGCTCCTGGTGGGAAACAGAAATTTGATTCCCATTCTTGTTTGAGTTTCTGGCTTTGCTTGTCGGACTTTTGAGGGGATAGAAGGAAGAGGTGACATAGAAGAGAGTGGGAAAGTTAGGTGTTAAAGGAGAACTCTGGAGTATTAAGACAAATCCTAGGAAATTCGGTCTGCTTGAAGTGCCTGAGGTCTCTTGGGAAAAAGGTAAAGGGAAATAAGGGGTGATGGTCAGCTCTCTAGACCACCAAGGGAGATTGGCGGCTGCTCCAACTACCAAAGAGGAATCCCACACAACAGTCAAAAACTTACTGAGGGAGGAGAGACCCCGCAGCTGGAGGACACTGTTCAACAGAAGAAACAAACATAATTTGAAGGAAATATACTCCTGTCATCCATTTCTCTCAATTCTGTGGATCCTGGTGACAGCAGGAGCCAACCCCTCCAACAGTAGCTGTGTTAGCTATCCATTGCCACTGTAACAAATTACCAAAACTAGTGGCTTGATACAATACAGGCTTACTATCTTACAGTTCTGGAGGTCAGGAGTCTAAATCAAGGCATTGGCAGGGCTGCATTCCTCCTGGAGTCTTCATCTGGTGAGACTTCCTGAACCAAAGTATATCTTGGGTCTCTTCCAAGTTAGACTTTCTAGAACCACCACTGTTCAATATGGTAGCCAGTAGACAATTTGGCTATTAAAATTAAACACACGGTTCCTTAGTTCCACTGGCCATATTTCTTTTTTCTTTTCTTTTTCTTTTTTTTTTTTTTGAGACGGAGTCTCGCTGTGTCACCCAGGCTGGAGTGCAGTGGCGTGATCTCGGCCCACTGCAAGCTCCACCTCCTGGGTTCACACGATTCTCCTGCCTCAGCCTCCCGAGTAGCTGGGACTACAGGCACCCGCCACCATGCCCAGCTAATTTTTTATACTTTTAGTAGAGACGGGGTTTCACCATGTTGGCCACGATGGTCTTGATCTCCTGACCCGGTGATCCGCCCGCCTCAGCCTCCCAAAGTGCTGGGATTACAGGCGTGAGCCACTACGCCCTGCCCACTGGCCATATTTCAAGTGCTCAGTTGCCATACACTATTACACAGCACGAGTTAGTTATATTGAACATCATCACAGAAAGTTTTGCTGGCCAGTGCTCTTCCAATATCAACAGTGCGTGCTTGTGCCAATCTCCCGCCTGTCCAGCTTCTGCACACATCAGCCACTCCCAAGGCCAGGAGGTATCCATTTCTGTAAGATGGGACTTCCTATGGCCCTTTTAGGGGAAATGCAGTTCAAGAGGAGATCCAACAGAACATGAAAGTTCTGATAATAGGATTCAGGCCTTGGTGCCTGGGGAAAGACCCCCAAAATAAATGGTGAACAGGATGGAAGATGACTCGCTTATTTTGGGGGTAAACTCTCCTATCTGTGACGCAAGTTCCCATTCTGCCAGGCTCTGCCTCGTGCCCTCTTCTCTTCTCCAGAAAGGACATCAAAATTCCCACCTCTGTCTTCTTTTCTTTTCAGACAGAGCCTCGCTCTGTCACCCAGGCTGGCGTGTGGTGGTGTGATCTTGGCTCACTGCAACCTCCGCCTCCCGGGTTCAAGTGAATTCTCCTGCCTCAGCCTCCTGAGTAGCTGGGATTGCAGGTGCACACCACCATGCCCGGCTAATTTTTGTATTTTTAGCAGAGACGGGGTTTCACCATGTTGGCCAGGCTGGTCTCCAATTCCTGACCTCAAATGATCCGCCCGCCTCGGCCTCCCAAAGTGCTGGGATTACAGGCGTGAGCCACCGTGTCCGGCCCCCCACCTCTGTCTTTTGGTCATCAGCTCCACCTTGGGAGAACCTGGGGCTCGTCCTGAGTGAAACAGCTCTGACTTTCCTCCTCCTCCCGCGGAGGCTTTTCCTCCAGCTCAGCCCTCAATGCCCTGAACTCTGTCTCCAAGGAGCTCTCAGGAGAGACGAAGCTACCGCTTCTCCTGTTTGTGGGTTACTGTTCCTCCCGGGGAGAGGGCCGCTGCTGCGCAAGTTGGTTCTGAAAACATTTCTCTAGAGCCAGGCATTAATGAAGTCCAGGCAGCCCCTCTTCCTTGGTGGGGGAATTCGGGTACCAGAGAACAGGTGAGATAGGTGGATTTGCGGACCACAAGCCCCGCCCTCTCTAGCCACCTGTGCCAACCGGGAACAGCCAATGGGAGAATGTGCTGCCCCCAGGATTCAGCCAATCAGCAGGCGAGGTCTGTGCATGCTCTGTGTCTGCCTGGCCGTCCTGCCCCAACTTGTGCAGACAAAGGCCATTGGGTGCGGGTTCTCGCCACGTCCAGGCAAGACCCCGGCCAGAGGACCCCGCAGAGCAGGCGCGGAATGGTGGACTCGGGCCACCGTTCTTCAAACACGCCCTCCCAGGCCTCACACCAACTCTGCCCTTTCTCTCCGCCAGGGAATAATGAAAATGAACTTGTCCTCTTCCTGAACGGACACATTTTATGGCTGACACGGTCAGAGTCCTCTGGAGTTGACATCAGTGGGACCTTGGTGAAACTGCAGCGGGAAGAGGAACAGAAGGGTTCCTATTCCCCAAGATGGAACTCCAAAGTAATTTTGAGCAGAAAACCCTATGTGAATAGTTCCTCCTGCCTTTTCTTGCCAATAATAAAAACTGTCCAGTCATCGCAGTGACATTAAAAACAACAACTCAAAGCAGCATGTTCCCATTTCTCAAAATTTTGCGCTGCACAGTAAGAGGAGGGAAAGGGTGAATATCTCTCAACTCTAGGATGTCAAACTACATTTTCCATGGTTGAATGTGATTTTCAATTATAAAAAAAGATTACACCCCAGGCGCGGTGGCTCACGCCTGTAATCCTAGCACTCTGGGAGACTGAGGTGGGCGGATCGCCTGAGGTCAGGAGTTCAAGACCAGCCAGACCAACATGGTGAAACTCCGTTTCTACTAAAAATACGAAAATTAGCCGGGCGTGGTGGTGAGCGCCTGTAATCCCAGCTACTCGGGAGGCTGAGGCAGGATAGTCGCTTCAACCCGGGAGGTAGAGATTGCAGTGAGCCGAGATTGAACCACTGACTCCAGTCAGGGTGACAGAGCAAGACTCCGTCTTGGCTTTATCGTCCCCTTCTCCTTTCCATGACCTCAGAGCCTCTCATAATGAAAAGATCCAGGCTTCATGTTTGGTTCTCAACTCAAGTTTGGAAGTTAAGATGGAGATTTGCAACTCAGTTCTTTGGAAGACAGGGGATGCGAAAAGAAATGAGGAAAGGAAGTGGAAAGAGAAGAAGAGCTGGTGTTTTAGAGGGAGACAAAACAAGCAGCACCAGAGAATGGTACATCTGGAAGGACTCCAGGGGGGCCTTTTGTTTATCCAGAGGTTCTTGAGCCTTTAATTTTTATTTATAGCAGCAGACCCTTTTCCCTTTTTTTTCAAATGACATCTTAAGCCAAAGCACAATATCTAAAACAGATAAAATAATGCCTCTCAAAGCCCTATGCCTTGGCATTCCTCTAACCTTCCCCCTCCTGAACACCCCAGGGCTCCTGGGCACACAGTCTGCAAACCATGGATCTAACCCAACTCCTAAATATGCCCATGAGGAAACTGAGGTACAGAGAGGGGAAGTAATTAACTGGAGATGGGGTGGGGGAAGGTTTCTCCAAGATCACGTGGTAGGCCTGGTGGAGCTGGGCCTGGAAGCTTAGAAGTGAAATGAGATAAGGACAGGGGATTGGGGGTGGTTATGAAAGAGCTGACCACATGATGACCTTGAGGAACGTGACGGTGTGGACTGTGAAGAGCAGAGTTCCAGGAGGCTGGAGACCCCCACGGCTTCCTCAATGTTCCTGCCCTGTTTTTCATTAGCTGCTCTAATTCTGAGGTCCCTCTTGAGCTCCAGGTTTATGGGTGTTAACTCCACACATAGATGGTTACAACGCATATGTTTGACTCAGGGACAAAGGAAATAAACGCTGTTAGCAGTCACTTTAGAGAACTTTCCAATCATCAGTTTAGAGCAGGAGTGCAAGTGTGTTGCATACGATTCCTCACATTAATTCCACACCCATGACAGGCATTGCTAATCAGTCGTACCACCTTTTCCTGCTCATCCTAGATACAGCCTCAAAATTATTTTCCACGCAGTGCTCTGGTCAGCCATTACCATGAACCAGGAGCTGGCCCTTCAGATAAAATCTCTCTGCTCTTCCTGGTTTGTGGCTTTGCTGAATGTTGTCCTTAGCATCATGGTCACACACTTCTACAGTCTGCATCTCAGGGGAGAAGCCTGGAACTGCATTTCCCAGAATCCCTTTCCCTGTGCAACTCCACATTAGAGTCAGCCAATGAAAAGCACTTCTGGGAGAATTGGGAGGCGAAGAAGGAGAATCACTGTCATTCTCTGGGGGCAGCTGCAGCTTGACCCACGGGTAAAACCCAAAGCCTTGAGAATCGCATGCTCTGGTGCTTCCAGCTGTTGAGGTTGGTGGCTGCAGCCACCACTGAGACTGCTGGGTTCTTTGCAGCTTCCGGGTGAGCTCCTGTAAATCACCAGTCTCTGGCAGCTGCTGGCCTGACCTTTGTTTCTCCAGCCTTTCCAGTGATTGTGCAAGTATCCAATTCCCTGTATTGGAACCCTTCCTACTTGGAATACCCAGAGTGGCTTCTGTTTTCATGACCAACTGCCCTGACAGCTACAGTTCCATTAACACCTTAAGGGCAGGGAACAGAACTTGGTTGCAAGATGGATATTCTCCATGTTGCCAAACATGAAAGGTGGATGCTTGCTGCATTTGCTCCCCCTGTTTTCTGTGTTATGTCTGTGGTCCACCTACACGGAGTGCAGAAAAGGAAGCAATGACAGGGAGACTGCCAAATAATCAGAATAATAGCATCATAGAATTTGGAGCTGGAGGACCTTTATACAGAAACAGCTTGGTTCTTTTCATTTTATTGATGGGAAAAATTGAGGCCCAGAGAGGAGAGTAATGCCAGTTAGTCCCAGAGCCGGGGCTCAAAGCCAGGCCTGCTGACCCGGACCAGTTCTCATCCTTGGACCTCAAATAAGGAGATTCATGTGAGCTTGTAAGTAAGGCACAGCCAAGCTGAAATGTGTCCCATGGCAGGGTGGCTACTTTGATGTGAGCTAGTAAACACCTGGCTGTAATGGGAAGCCAAGGTGAGTGATCAGAGATGAGTTCTCCAGCCTCCACAGGATGGGGGAAGCAGAGTGGGGCAGGTCTCATGAAAGTATGAGAATATGTAAGCCACATTTCCCTAATCCTAACCCTACTATGGAAACCCTATCACTTTTCCATCTGGTAACAGGCAACTCATTTTAAAGAACTCCTTGTTTCTGCAAACCCGGGAGGCGGAGCTTGCAGTGAGCCGAGATTGCGCCACTGCACTCCAGCCTGGGCGACAGAGTGAGACTCCATCTCAAAAAAAAAAAAAAGGAAAAAAGAAAAGAAAAGAACGCCTTGTTTCTGTATCCAATTGTTGGAAACCATGTCATGAAATTAAAATCAACTATGTTGCTTGCTTTTTGTAATCATTCTCTTGCTTCCACTGGCCTTGGGCTTGTGGGCTGCATCAGAGCAGATTCCTAGTGGCAAGCCACTGATTTAGCAGAGATGGGATTTATTGGAAGACTATTGCGGAGCGATGGAATTATCAGGAGGGCAGAAGACCTGTTCCTGGAAACTACCCCCTGCTCAGTGGATGCCACCGGGGATGCTGCCAAACCCTGGTGCCTGAGCTCCCACTGCCCCCACCATGGAGTGCCACACCCCCCATCTGGTGCTGCTCCTCTGAAAGTGGCTGTGACTGCCGTGGGCAGGGCTGGAATGAATTCTTCAGCACCTTTCTATTTTGTGATGACAGCTCCAGATTCAGACGCCCACTTTCCCTGGTCCCTGGCAGCAAGAGGGTCCTCTAGTGGGCTTTGATGTTGGCCAGCTGCATGACCAATGGCCCTTGCACCATCTTGGTGGCGTGGCTCCCAACGCCCCTCTTCTCTTAGTCAAGGGTTATTTCTTTGTATCCAAACTGCCTGAAAGCCTACATTAATAGAGTTTCTCTGGACTCAGGGCTTTGCCTCCTATTAAAATGTAAAGACTAAGTATGGATGAACCGCAATTTGGTTGTTTTCCAGAACACCCTCATCTAGCCTTCTTACATGGGATGATGCACTAATGGTTTTGGGACCCACACCTTGTGACAGAATGTCACTTATCCTGTTAGCCCTTTGGGAAACTACCTTTGCTTCCACTGAGGTGGGGGGCCTAGCTGGGGAGAGGGTCACAGTTGCAGATCCCAGGAGTCCCGCAGTGTCTTTAGTATCCCCTAGGAGAGCCCTGGGGTGAAGCTAGTGCGCTGAGGACTCCAGACAGTGGTTCGTTCTGGGGGGTGTGCCTACATGTGTCCTCCTGAACAGTTTTCTGAACCTTTGGCCACTCACTTTGGTGCTGGCTGAGATGGCCACACATTATCACCACCACTTCTGGCTGCTAGTTTCTGTTGAAGGCACATGTCCTAGATGCCAGGTGTCGTGCTAAGCATCTAACCCCAATTAGCTCATTTAGTCTTCTCCACTTAACAACTAAGACAACTGTCACCCAAGGCCACAGAGCTAGCATGGGATTGGGATTTGAACCCAGGCAAAACCCACTCTCTTCCCATTATACTAGTGGCCTCCTTCCCAAAAATATAGCCTCTCCCTAATCCCACCCCCTCAATACCATACATAAGGAAATACAGAATTTTATCAGGCTCAGTTTCCCCCCAGGGGTCCAGTTGTTCCGGGAACCAGCCAATTCTTAGGGCACCTGTGCCTACCTCACAGCTCAGTATTTGGACACTCTTGGGCAAGCAGGCAGTGGGGCAGCTGCCCAGGGGGTCTCAATGGGTAGGGACAGAACCTCACTAAGCACCTGTTAAGTGCTAGGGAAGCAGTAGGAGCTTTTCATGCCTTGGCACTGTGGAAATAAATGATAGCAACTAATGAGAACAAGCGAAGGCTCTTTGTTCTGAGTTTGCTGTAGCAAAGGAGTTAGCCTAGCCACCATCACCTGTGTTTTGGCAGAGACTCAGAGACAGGCAGAGGAGTGGGAAGGCTTCGGTGTGCCCTGAGTGGAGGTTGTTGGGTTGGGGGAGTCGTGGGTGGGATAACTAGAAGGGGGCATCCTATCTAACTGGTTGGGGTGCATATTTGGCTTTTTCTGGTTGGTCCTAAGTAGGAAATGGAGACAAAAATTAGGGAAGCTGTCAGCTGTTAATCAAGTCCTGGCCATTTAGGGCAGATTGTGGCAGGGGTTATTGTTTAGTTTCTGGATTTCACCAGAGATAGCAGCCTGGCTTCTTGTCATTCCAGCTGGCTTCCTGGGCTGTTTGTGTAGCTAAGGGGTTGGTTTCCTGGCCAGGTTGCTGCAGACTGTGGGGCAGAGTCCTGTTTTTATATACAGCCTGGCCCTCCTCCATTTGTGTATCCAGTCTCTCAGCTCTTTATCCTCACAGCAGTCTAACTTACAGATGAGGAAACTGAGGCCCAAAGAAGTCCAGGAATGTGCCTGAAGCCCCTCGGCTGTACTGGGTATGTGGAGTTGGGCCATTCTGATCGACACCAAGCTGCCTGTCACCACTCATCCTCTATCCCCTGCCACCCCCGCCCCATCGAGATGGTCCCATTGACAGCAGGATGATAGGCGTTCCTCCCTCCTGAGAGGGAAGTTGCCGTGCTTTGCCTTAGGGTACTAGGTCTGGCAAATCATGATGCGCGAGGCGGACTGGAGTGGAGGTAGGAGTAGGGTGCAGTGAGAAAGAAAGACTCCTGGGCTGCCCACCAGCAGCAGTGCCCCTATCTCAGAATCGCCCTTTGGGGCAGCGGGGAGCACTTGGGATCAACCCCAAGAGCCCACACTTGTCTCTCTGATTCCATGTTTGTCCCCACTTTCATCTGTGCTCCCTGCAACCCTCCCAACCAGCCAGTGGTCCTTGAAAAGCTCAGATGGCATCGCTCAGACCTTCCCAGGCTGCTCCCCCAAGTAGCCTCTTTCCTGCCTCCAGCCCTTCGTCCTGGCCTTTCCCTCTGCCTGGAACTCCCCACCACCGGGTTCCTCAGCATTTTTCGGGACTCAGCTCAGGCGTCACCTCCTCCAGCTCAGCAGCTGCCCCTGCAGGCCAGGACCCCACCCCCATCACTGTCGTGGTGCTTCTCACATGGGAAATGACAAGGGCTCACGATTGTTTGTGGGTTGTCAGCCTTCCCTGCCAGACTGTGAGCCCCTGAGGAGCGAAATGGGCTGGCCCTGCCAGGGCTCAGGAAATACCCTGTGAATGGGTGAACAAGTGAGTTTCGACTCCTTCCCCAGTGTCTGCTCTTCCTGCTCTTAAGACAAGGCTCCAGCTCCATCCCTGACCAGTGAGCAAGGGAGGGGCAACCAGCAGAACCAGTCTCAGTGGCTGCCCATGGCCCCCTCCTTGGGCTGAGCTGCGAGGTGCCCCAGCCAGCAGCCCTCAGGGGAGAAAGTGGGGTTCTTGCATCAGCTGCAAACTCTGCAGGCTGCGGGACTGACTGGATCTGGTCAAATGCTGATGGCAACCCTCCAAAGTCAGTATCACCATCATCCACATCGCTGGTGACAAAGTGAGGCTCAGGGAGGTTAAGGAACTTGTCTGAAGCCCCTAGCTAGGGAGACGCAGGATCGGGATTTCACCCAGATCTGACAACCTTTAGAGCAGTGCACTTCCACGGCGCCAGATGCCTGGAAGCGCAGTGAGCTGCTGGGTGACCGAGGCCTGCTCCTTCTCTGCCACCCCCCTGCCCCTCCAGCATCTTCTGTACCCCCATTCTTGCCCTTCAAGTCACCTGGTACCCACAGGCAAGGGCAGTGAAGGGTCTCTGAGTTCCTTCCCGTCCTGCCTACTCCCTTCCTGCTCTATGTTACTAAGAAGAGGGGGTGTCCTGATACTTTCAACAAAATACTGGACACATGAAATACAAATTAGTCTAGGGGAAACAATCTGATACAGGATCATTCCCAGTTGTAATCTACACCATATATGACATAATGTGCAGCTCATAAGCACTTTTTACTTTTCAATTACTCAAATTTGCTTCCCGACAGGCACATGTACTGGTGTTTGCCCAGTCTGTGCAGAAGGCTCTGCTCCCAGGTCCCTGGGACCCCCTAGCAGCCACCTGCAGTAGTCTCTGGCTCTGACCCCAGGAGGACCCGAGGCCTGTCCCAGGGCCTCCCTGGGGATTGGCCCCACCCACCTGGGGCTGTCTTGAGAGCAGAATACACAGAGCAGGGGGGAGCACCTGCCTTGTGGGCTTGGCCCCAGCCCTCTTGGGGTCTTTTCCTCCCAGGCCACGTGGGCAGAGGGAGAAGCACTCAGTACCAGGCCAGGACATTGGGCTGTGTGCCTGGGCCTTCGCACTGGCTTCGGTCCTGAATAGTGGCATGACTTCAGCGTCCTGGCCTTAGTTTTCCCATCCAAAAATGGAGAACATGAAGGTTGCTGCCTCGTAAGAGGGCCCTTTTAAGGATTAATCAGATGATGCAGGTCAAACCCTTGGCCGAGGCCTGGATTGAGCTGGGTACTCCCTCCCTCCCCTTCTCTACTGTTACCCAAAAGTGGCTTCATTTCATGACTGTGAGGCAAACGAAATTCAGATAGTTGATCTGACCCTGGCACTTCAAAGACATCCCCAAACTCTCCCTATAAAGCCCAAATAGGACTTCAGGATTACCTGTGGCTAGGAATTACCTGTATGTCTCTAGGGACTTGGCTGCCTGCTCTATGTTCCCAAGACCCAGGAACTGTTCCTGGGGAGCCATTCAACCTAAAACCTTCCAGACCAAGCCCTCCCATCTTGCAGATCAGCAAATTGAGGCCCAGAGGGCCAGCGAATTGCTCAGAGTCACATGTCTGGGATAGAGCCTGGAGCAGAATCAAGGATTCCTGAAACCCTCAGGAGGGCAGGGCTGTCTTCATGTCAGCTGCAGCTCTGATTGAGCTCTGGGGGAGGGTTCCCATGCAACCACACCTGAAATCAAGCAGGCTGAGGAACTGCAGAGGTCATGGCCTTCAGGATCCACATCGGTGGGTCATTGTGACATCCTTAACCACCCATCCTACAGTCTTCTATCCCCTCCCCCTCCCAGGTTTTTTTTTTGAGACGTTGTCTTACACTGTCACCCAGGCTGAAGTGCAGCGGCGCAATTGGCTCACTGCAACCTCCATCTCCCAGGTTCAAACAATTCTCCTGCCTCAGTCTCTTGAGTAGCTGGGATTACCGGTGTGTACCACCACACCCAGCTAATTTTTGTATTTTTAGTAGAGACAGGTTTCATCATGTTGGCCAGGCTGGTCTTGAACTCCTGACCTCGTGATCCGCCTGCCTCGGTCTCCCAAAGTGCTGGGATTACAGGCGTGGGCCACCACCTCCAGCCCCTTCCCAGGATTTTGGTCTCCTTTGACTCCTTCTCCTGCAGTATTGGCTCACAGTCCTGAGCTCCGAAGTGGCTCTGAAGCTCCTTGGACGGATAGAAGATGGAGTCAATTCCTTTGAACATTGCTTAACTTGAAGCCACTGCATTCTTCCGAGATGGTTTATTTACCTTGAGGTAGAAACGACTGGTAGCAGCTTGGAGTGTGGTTTCTACTTTAGCTCAGGATCATGGAGTTCACAGATGGGGCTGAAACCACGGATTCCATACCCCCTCCCCGCCGCATCATGCGCCAATGTCCCATCCATCCACAGTCAACTGCATTTCATTTTGTAACTGAAATTAGACTCCCCTTTTAGGTCAACCAGAGGAGAAGACAGATTCAAGTGCTACTACATGTGGCCTGATTCCAATCTTGGAGTCAGGTTAGTTTGTGCTGAAGCCCCCAACTAAGATTTGACATGCAGTTACAAGAGAAAATGGAGGGAAATTTGCTATGAGGTAGTGGAGGGAAAGTTGAAGTTCTCTTTTATATTATAATATTGGAGAGGAGAGCATGTAAGGGGGCATGGACTGAGAATCAGGAAACTGCTGTTCTATTCTTGGCTCTGCAAGTAGCTTGCTGTGTGCCCTCGGGCAGGTCACTTCCCCTCTCTGAGCCTCAGTTTCCTCATTTTATATAACCAAATGAAGGATCTTCAAGTTTCTTCCTTTCAGTTCTAAAGAGCTCATGATTCTAGCTGGGTCTCTGGCCATGGGTGAAGAAATCAAAGACTTAGTTTCATTTCATAACTTGCACCCCCCAGCACTTCCCAGCTGGGGCTGGGAACAGGACCAAGCATTCATTGACGAAACTAATCTGAGCTTCAGGGAGGTGACTGTCACCTCGGCTGTTGGAAACCTCACCTGGGAAGAGGACAGGGCTGGACGCAAGCTGGACAAGAGCTTAGTTCTCCCACCCCAAGGGCTGTGATTGGTGTCCAGGCAGCCGATGTTTATTCAGACTGGAGCTTTGGCCTTTGCAGGCTCAAATGTCATTAGCTGCTGTTTTTGATCAATGGGAAGCAGTGAAAGCAACAAATAATAATGTCCATTTGCGGGCAATTTCAGTCATTTGTGGCATTTAATTAGCATAATTGACCTGAACTGGAACTTTTTCTCCACCTGAATTTAAAAATACATTACTGCCCCCCCCACCCCAATACATCTGATAAATTTTCTTTTTTTAATGAGGTTTTAACTAAAGCCCAATATCAAAACACCATATAATACCTTTATCTCATTGAAGACATTTGATGCTTATTAAAATATTATTGCTTTAAGGCTTATTTTGATTTTTTGCCCAAGAGTGTGTGCAGAGCCTTGCTACTCAGATAATAACAAAGAAACCTTAAACATGAAAAAAACACATGAAAGGTAATATGTTCCCCATTAGTCCCAGTATCATTTCCCCAGGATTACTGCTTTCCAAATATAGCATTAGTTTAAAAATAAAAGGCCGTTTACAGTAACGGGATACTTGGTACTACTTTGCAGTATGTGGGCCCTCCAAAGGGCTTGTACAGCAGCTTCATTAAGCGAGAACTGCAGGGGAGAGGGCTGGCTTAAAACAATCACAGCATGCCTCCTTGAAGGCCCCCCAGATAGGCCACCTACCCTGACCTGAGGCCCGTGTCTAACAAGCTCTTAATTCTCTTTTCAGAACTGCTTTTTCGTGCATTGTTTCTTCTGGAGATGAGACCATTTTGGAAACTGACAAGTAATCAATTGACTGCCACCGGGGAAGAGAAGCGACATTCTGGAGCTCCGTGTTCTGGCCTCATGGGTCGGGGTGTGGCTGCCATCCATGTGAGAGGGCTCCTTTTGGCTTTGGGAGGCTCTTTTGTCCCGGGAGATCCAGGGCAGCAAGCCCCAGATGAGATTTATGTCAGTTGGGAAGCGCACGGGCCCTGTGTCTAAGCATGCTTTATTTAACACAGACATGCCATTTTTTTTTCTTTTTTGCTAGGCACAGCTAAAGTCCATTTTCAGTTGGATGAACTAATCTAGCTAAGGGACAGAACAGTCATGTACATAGAAGGGCTCTCTCAAGTGGCAGGGAGGGCCACTCCAGTTTGCTTCCCTGTGACCTGTGTAGAGTACCCACCGGAAGCTGCCAGCCCGCTGAAGGCCCCTGAAGAGACTCATGTTGCACATTTGCTATTTTAGTCCAACAATGCAGGCCCCTTCCGGTTTCAGGAGCTGGTCTCCTGGCACTCAGCAAACGCCCGGCTTCAAGAGGCCTCAGAGAGCCAGGGGAGCGAGCTTCTAGCCTAAAGGGAGGGAGAAGCTTTCCTGATTTTAAATCCTCAACTAAATGCCAGCCATATCTTGTTGTCAGCAGAGAGGGGAGATAAAGAGGGAGCGATGGAGGAGAATGGAGAGGTGGTAACAAGAGCTGAAATTTATTGCCTGGTGGCTTGCATTCTCCCCAGGGCAGGTGGCACTGTCCACTGGGCGGAGGGTCTGCTGTACCATGAGAGGGTTCTTTGCATGGAACCAATCACAGGTTGGTAGGGGGTTAGGGATGGTGTCTCTTTGGGAAGCATCCCATCTGACTGTCAGAATTGGGACCTCCTTGTTTGGCCTCATCTGGTTTGTGCTCTTGATGTTCTCAACTCCTCTTTCTAGCCAAGAATTGCTTATTCCCATCCGTATTCCCAGACAAGTGGCTGGCACAGAGCAGGCATCGGCTCACTTGAACTAAGAGAACAAGCTCCCGTGGGTAATGTCTCATGAACAGACCAGAGACTGGGGCAGGGGTGTGGCCTGGTCGAGGCTGGTGGCCTTGGTGAGGGCTGTGATGGGCTTCCATTCACTGAGCACTCACTGCTGTCCAGGTTCTGAGCTGCATGTGTCACATGGATTCCCTCATCTGATCCTCATGCCACCTCCCTAACTTGGTAATGTTACCAAGACCAACTTGCAGGGAAGGGAATGAGGTTCAGGGAGGTTGATTAACTTGCTTAGGCTCACCCAGCCAGAGAGCAAGCAGCAGTCTGGCTTGTGGTCCTGAGCCTCCGCCACCTCTCTTATCTCTCATTGGCTCACAGTCCTGAGCTCCGAAGTGGATCAGAAGCTCCTTGGAGGGATAGAAGATGGAGTCAGTCCCTTTGAACAATGCTTAATTTGAAGTTACTGCATTTTTCTAAGGATACTCCTTCTTTGGGAGCTGAAGATCAATGTCACAGGGATTGAACATGGCACCAGTAGGCCCTGAGTACTCTGCCTCCCAGCACTTTGATGCCCCAAGGAGAAATACCGCATCAGCCCCAGACATGATTCCTGCCCTCCAAGAGCTCACATTGGTGGAGAAAGAAATGACTAAGGGCCATATTAAATGGCTCAAAGAGTGGGAGAGCTGCAAAGGAATTTGCATCATAACATGGAGGAGTTAAGATTCACTGTAGAGATCATACAGTCTTTATCATTAATCTACAGATGGGGAAGTAAGGGTATAAAGAAGCAAAGTGACTTGTCCAAGGTTATCCAGCTAATTCAGAGGCAAAACCAGGGCCAGAACTTAGGAGTCTTCACACCCCTAGTCTCCGATTCACTCCTCTGCTTGGTTCCTCAGTGGCCGGCGAGACAGGGAAGGGAATGATGGTCAGGAAAACAGGGACTGGGTGGAAACTTGAAGGAGTAGGCAGGGTACTGGAGAGGGGTATGAGGATGCTCTAGGTAGGGGAAGAGGTATGCAGGTGATGTGGGATGTGGGACATGGGAGGCTAGGGGTTAGATAGATTGCATGCCCTAACTCCACTCTTTCTGATGAGTAGAGGCTGCAGGAGATGCTGAGAGGAAGAGGATTCTGAAGACAAAAGAGCCAGGATCAATTAGCAATGTCTGTCAGGAGCATGGGGAGGGGAAGGAGAGGACCTCTTGCCACATGCCTGTCCTGCCTGGCATAAGGTGGGCTTAAAGCATGGTAACATGTGAACTCTTCTGATCCACTGACAGGTCTTGACCAGGGCTGGGGGAGGACTCTGCTATCGATTAATTTGTTTTTCATGGACAGTTTCCTGCTCACTCAGACTCACCTGGTGCTGATATCAGCAGACCTCTGCATCTATTCCATGGACCCATCACCTGCCAAAGCCCCACGGCCCACCCTGCAAGCGGAGGCACCAGGTCTAGCAGAATTACTGCAGGGCCAGGGCTGGGAGGGAGCTGAGCTACAGAGCTTCACAGGCCCACGGAGGAGCCTCTTGCATTTCAAATGGGTTCCCGTGGCCACTGCTGAGAGAGGCCACATTTCTGCTGAGTGAGAGTTATTTCAGGCTCTGCTCACCTATAATGAGTGAGATTCTCCAGGAAACATTTCCATATTGGATGCAGGGGCCACCCAGGTAAGGGAAGAGGACAGTCTGAAAGCCAGAGGTTATGACTTTTGATCTAAGCCTCAGCTTTGAAATATTCACAACTCCCCTGGAACCAACTTGGGTCAGTGCCGCCCTTCATTCTTCTGAGAAAGAGAAGAAGTAAGTCTGATGTGGATGTGCTGCTGGGCAGCTTGGTGGGCAGGGCCCCTTTGGCTAAAATGGATGAAGTGCAGGTGAGAGCAGGAATGCATAGAGGCCCGACAGGGTGCAGGCAGGGCAGAAGCCTCCATGGGGTAAATGATACCCGAGCCCTCTCCAGCCTAACTAAGAGCGCACTAACAGCCCTGGCCTGGGCAGAATGAGACTTTCAGGGTCAGAGGTCTTTTTCACATTTTACGTGTTGTATTTTCCCCCAGCTTGTGAGTGTAATCTGACCTACCAGTGTGCAAGGCTTTGGGGGTCTTGAACTTGCCCTACATCAAATACACCCCTTCCTCCACTAGGGAGAAAACCATCCACTCTCCGCCGCAGACTCGGCGGGCATTTGATTGTCTAGAACACATCAAACAGCCTAAGTCTCCCTTGTAAAAGTTTTACAAGAAAATCATCGAAGACCAGCCGAGCTATCCTTTTTCTCTCCTCCTCCTTAAATTCCAAACCCAAGCCAATATTCTCGATTCCCACACTCTGGTGTTGGCCGGCAAGAGCGCGGGGCTGCTGAGTATACAGCAGCCGAAACCTCAGCCTCTGGATCATTAGACTTGCAGCCCACGGCTTGTGGGATCTAGTGATTTGGACATATTTTATTTAACCATCTTAGTAAAAGGTAATATTCAGCAGCTGTGATCTATAGCAGAATTACAATTTTCAGGGTCAAGGAGGGATTTTGATATTAGGAGGTTGGGCAGAATTGCTATGAAATCTCATGAGCTGTCTTTAAAAATAAATGAGAAAATAGGTTATCCAAGAGTCATTGCAAGGGAAAAATCAATGGGCAGTGTCTATTCACTTGGGCTATCAAAATCCTTGAAATTTGAACAAAAGTTTTACGTTTAGTGTACTGTAGGTTTTGAAATATCAGCGCTGGAGGCTCGGCGGGTACAAATTCATTGTGCCATGCATCCAAACAAGACTAGCCTTGTGAAGCTGCTCAGCTCCCTCTTAAAATAGGGGAGAATCTTGGTGACCAAATTGGACAGTAAAAGGACACGCCTGGTGAATACCATTTCATCCAAGGCAGCAGTCTGCCCACAAACACTTGAGAAGCACCTCATGTGCCAGGAATATTAGCTCAGGTGTGGCCGGCGGCCCAGCGCCTCTTCCCAGCCCCACCTCTTGTCCAGGAGGAAAGTGGATCCCACGTGTCTTCTCTCCCACACCATGCACAGTGCTCAGGCTTTTGGATGGGGACAAATGATAATTAACAGAGAACTTGCTGGTGGTGAAGTTTTGGCTGAGCAGGTTGTCTGAAATAGAAGTTCTCTCCCATTCATTCATTCATTCATTCAACAATAATCTACTGAGAACTCACTATGTGCCACTCTCTCTTCTGGTACCAAACAATGGAGAAATAAACAGGCCTTGTACCAGCCTTCACAGAGCATGCAGATTAGCTGGGGAGTGCATATTAGAAAAAAAAAGTCTCTATAAAAAATACAAAAATTAGCTGGGCATGGTGGCACGTGCCAGTGGTCTCAGCTTCTTGGGAAGTTGAGGTGGGAGGATCACCTGAGCCTGGGGGGTCAAAGCTGCTGTGAGCCATGATCGTGCCACTGCACTCCAGTTTGGGTGACTGAGTGAGACCCTGTCTACAAGAAAAAAAAAATATATATATATATCATATACATATATGATGGTTTTAGGGAAGGTGCCACGTGGAGCTGGGGGAAAATGTGGAACTTGAAGCGAATGCCTGAGATGGAGGAAACAGCAGCATGTTAATGAAAAGTAGTAACAGACATTCCAACTGTTTTCTCCATCTCCTCGGTTTTAGGAGTGGTTTCTCCCGGTCCCTGGTACAGGCTCTGAGTACTGCTCCTGACACCCACAGCCTAAGTGATCCACATAACATGGATGATGGACATGAAAGAATAAACACAGGAATAAATACTTGAATATGTTTTATGATAAGGAAAAACGTAGGATGAGGAAGAATCAGGTGGACCTTCTTGAGAATGGAAGAAGGTTCAGGGAAGGCTTTTGTGATGGTGTACGTAACCTGAGACAGGGCGGGTAGAAAGAGCTAGCCAAGGAGAAGAGGGAAGGGGAGGAGAACATTCCAGGCACAGGCTCTGAGGGGAGAAAGAGCTTGGAGTGTTGGAGGGAGAAAGGAGTGAGGGAAGTGGACTGGAGACAGGAGGTGGGGAGAGATAAAATGCCTGGCCAGGGGTAGGCGTCAGGTCACGCAAGGCTGGACGGGCCATGGGAAGGAATTCTGATGCAAAAGGCTATGCCAAGTCAGAGGCTTTTGAACCAGAAGGCTCTATGATCTGATTTTCATTTTCAAATCCTCACCCTGGCTATTGTGAGCCTGGACAGCCTACCTAGTAGAAGTGGGGAGAACAGCTTGGAGGCTATGGCAGGTGAGAGGTGGCAGCTTGACCAGGGTGGAGGAGAATGGACTAGGATTCTACCAGTGTTCCTGGGAGAGCACAGGCAAGTTATTTCTTCTCTACTTCCCTTTTAATTGCCCCTCAGCAGTGGATTATTTAAGAACCACACAGTGATCCAGGGGTCCAGGATTCCATTTGGAGTCAAGCATTGTGCACAGACTGAATAAAGAACTACATTCTAGATGCCTCACTTTTCACATTCCCACAGATGTTGTTATGAGTTCATTTAAAAGCATCTCATCACAGCATTTATCATTTCTCATAGTCTCCATTTTCTCAATCAATAGATTATTTATTTTTTATTTTTTGAAATGGAGTCTTTCTCTGTTGCCCAGGCTGGAGTGCAGTCGCACAATCTCAGCTCACTGCAACCTCTGCCTCCCGGGTTCAAGCGGTTCTCCTGCCTCAGCCTCCTGAGTAGCCAGGACTACAGGTGCCTGCCACCATGCCCCGCTAATTCTTTTTGTATTTTTAGTAGAGACGGGATTTCACCATGTTGGCTAGGCTGGTCTCAAACTCCTGATCTCAAGCAATCCACCTGTGTTGGCCTCCCAAATGGCTGGGATTATAGGCGTGAGCCACCATGCCCAGCCAATCAATAGATTATTTTTTTTTGAGACAGAGTCTCACTCTGTCACCCAGGCTGGAGTGCAGTGGCACGGTCTCGGCTCACTGCAAACTCCGCCTCCCGGGTTCATGCCATTCTCCTGCCTTAGCCTCCCGAGTAGCTGGGACTACAGGCACCTGCCACCACGCTCAGCTAATTTTTTGTATTTTTAGTAGAGACGGGGTTTCACCATGTTAGCTAGGATGGTCTCGATCTCCTGACCTCGTGATCCGCCTGCTTTGGCCTCCCAAAGTGCTCGGATTACAGGCGTGAGCCACCGTGCCTGGCCCAATCAATAGATTTTTAAAAATCAATGTTTCAAATGTGTCCTCAAATTTCCTTCAGGATACTGTATGCTGGACATTAGGTAGGCTCAAACCAGCATAACCGACCAAGACTGCCTGCCTTATCTTTCCAGGTCTGTGACTGAACTCCTACAGCAGTTAATTGCCAGAGAACTGCTGGGTGTCCCTTAGTACCCTTGGGCTCTGGGGAAGGCAGAGACTCAGTTTTGTGGTTCAAATGTTGCCTTCATGATCCTGGTGCCATGTCTAATATTTATTGTTGTGTGTGTGTGTGTGTGGTTTTTTTTTTGTTTCGTTTTTGAGACCCAGGTCTCACTATGTTGCTCAGGCTGGTCTTGAACTCCTGGGCTCAAGCAATCCTCCCACCTCAGCTTCCCAAAGTGCTGGGATTACAGGCGTGAGACACCATGCGCAGCTCTATTTATTGTTAAAAAATAATTTTAGGCTGGGTGCGGTGGTTCATGCCTGTAATCCCAGCACTTTGGCAGGCCGAGGTGGGTGGATCATGAGGTCAGGAGATCGAGACTATCCTGGCTAAAATGGTGAAACCCCATCTCTACTAAAAATACAAAAAATTAGCCGGGCATGGTGGCGGGCACCTGTAGACCCAGCTACTCGGGAGGCTGAGGCAGGAGAATGGCGTGAACCCAGGAGGCGGAGCTTGCAGTGAGCTGAGATCGTGCCACTGCACTCCAGCCTGCGCGACAGAGTGAGATTCTGTCTTAAAAAAAAAAAATAATAATAATAATAATTTTAAAACATTTTTAAAATGAATTTTTTAAATAATGAAGAAATAAATATCTTTCTACCATTAAGGTGTTCTTCCACATACCATGCGCTGACTGTGCCACTGGAGCTACAGTATGGAATTAAGGCATTCTTTAGGTATCTGAAGCCCAGAATCATGAGGAATCTGTACATACACAAAAAACCCAAAACACCAACAACCCCCCAAGCAATATTTGTCTGCCATGTTACCGAGCAACACATTTAGTCATGAGTGTGATGGTTTGTCACATGCCTGGGGGTGTTTTCCATGGCTACCTAATTGAATCTTCATATCAGTCCTTGGATGGACTGCTATTTTCTCTGCTTTACAGTAGAGGAAACTGAGGCTCAGTGAGGAGATCAGTAGGTTATCTAGGCTCACCAGTGAGAGAATGAGAGCTCAGATCCAAGTCTGTGATTGCTCTGTAATGCCATATTTTTGGGAAATTAAAGAAAAATAAAAACCTGCATTCAAAAAAATCCTTGAATATTATATTTCCAAGTTTCATCATTTAAAAAAATGACAGCATCTAATTCACAGTCCAAAAACTGTAGCAGAACACTGAACTGAAGATTTTGAACTAACCTTCAATTAGAAAGGAAGTGGAATTAAGAGAAAGAATTCAAATGGAAAAGATGGGAATAGCCGACTTTGGAATTAGGCATTTTATTTAACTCATCAAATAATACAAGTTATTCCAGGAAACAACAATCAAAATGTATTACTTGTACTAACGATACGTAGAGCCACATTTCCAAGAAATCTCATGAAAATAAATTACTTGGTGGAATACAGCAAATAAATAGATTTTTTTTACAAACAATAACCCTGTGAATATTAGAAAAAAAAAATGTGAGGGTTCTGGGGAAGGTGCCACGCAGTGCTGGGGGAAAATGGAACTTGAAACTAATGCCTGAATGAGACGTAGGAAACAGCAGCCCATTAACAAAAATTAGTAACAGACATTCTAACTGCTTTCCTCCATCTCCCCGGTTTTAGGAGTGACTTCTCCCATCCCCACCGAGAGAGGCTCCAAGTATTGCTCCTGATACCCACAGCCTAAGTGATCCACATAATGTAATCGCACCATCATTAGGAACCATGAAATTGCAATTCCTCGGGGAAGGAGCGCGATCGCACAGTTACACGGAGAAGAGCGATTAATTAGCCAATCTCAGTTTAATGTGACTATGTACTACACGGGTTCTAATCCCACTCTGGAGCAGCTCTCGGGCCTAATGAATTATCTCTAGGAAGCTGAGCTGGAGCCAGAAGACATGACTCCAAATGAAAAAAGTGAAATAAGATAAAAGCCAGAACTTTTAACATGATATTGGGGAAAAGCTGTAGAAACCAAATGGGAGTCACCTAATTTTTCCTGATCCTGAAATGACACTATTGAGTATGAAATCTTATATTTAGACTCTATTTGAGGCAACTGATCCAAACTGACTCATTCATTCACGCATTCATTCCATAAGTGTTACCTTAAAGCAGTATTACTTTTTACAGAATGTGATGGGATGCCACTTTAGACCCATTTTTGGGCAGCTGCATCCTCAAACATCAGACAAAGCAGACTGAAGGCTGCAAAAGAAACCTCCATGAGGGTGGCTTAGAAAACAGTTCTGAAATGGGGATGCCTTCTTCCTGGAAACCTAAGTGGAATCAGGATTTTTACCTTTCCCAAGAGGAGGATGTCTCTCAATCCAAACCCAGTTGGCACCCACCCTCCTTCGTCCTGGCACCTTTGTATTGAGCTCCCAAATCCTAGGCTCCACCTGAAACTCAAATGGATGGGTGCAGATATTGAGGACTGGTCTTTGCACACCGTAAGACCTCAGCTCTCTGGCCGACTAGTCTTTCCATTTCACAACTTGCTGGGATTCCAGATTAAATCTCTCCGGGTGCTTCTAACTCTGCTCTGTATTGATGGAGCTGCTTTTAGACTTCATTTCTAGAGCAGAGCACCTAGGGAGAGGAATACCTGGGAGAGAGAGTGCCTTGCCCATGGTGGTTAAACCTACATGAGGGGAATGAAACCTCTTTGGATGCCAGTCCAGATCCCTTTTTAAGAAAAATACGCTTGTGGTTCCAAGGCTGAGAGCTGGCACCACACACTGGTTTCTAAATCTCCGTCTTCGATTTTATCCAAGCGCATGTTCCTAACGTGCCCGTGAGCAGGAGGGGCAGGCGCAGTGTTAATGATCTAGTTTACTGATAGGGAACTAAATGCCCAAGAGGGTAGGTGGCTTACCAGGCAGGACTGGCTACATAATTTTTGGGACCCACTACAAAATGAAAATATGGGGCCCCTTGTTCAAACAGTAAGAAAACATGCTTTTTGCTTTCTTCTCCGGTCTCACTTTCAACTTGTCATGGTGTTTTAAATTTGCCAGTTAATGCCATTCTAAGTAAAGTCAAAATTTTAAATTATTAGCATGACTTTTTACCATTCCTCTTTATATTGTGCAATGCCAGTTTTGAATGGAGATATCCGAATATTGAACATGCATGTGGAATTACCAAAGCTGCACACTGTATTTCATGGTTCTCTCGGGGGATACCTTGACCTGGCCGGAAGAACAAGCTGGACTCCGGAAGGTTGCAAGAAGGAAGAGAGGGTCCTCTCAGGCATGGAGATGACCCCATGGGGTGCTCCCTAGACATGAGGGTTCTCCCGGGGGAGTGCAGACCCCCACAGGCACCCTGGTGACTTGGGGAACACACAAACACTTGAACCCATCTTCTGGCTCCCTTTCCTATGAGCTGCTGGGCCCACATGTTGTGCCCCAGGCCTAGGGCAGGAGGCTGAGCCAGGCAACCTCCCACAGGCCCCTGCCCCAACCCACAGCAGATGGACAGCCCCCAGGGGCACTACAAATTTTGCACCAGGACACATGAGGTACTGGATCTGGGGGGGCTAGAAGCTCACCCCCGCAGAGTCCCACACTGAATGTGCCCTGGGCTGCCAGCGCAGGATGGGGACTGCTGCCACCATGCCCCACTCTGAGATGCTGTGGGGTGTGCTTGCCCCCCTCCCCCACAGGGTGTGCCTGTGCCCAGGTTGGGGGCAGGTTGGCAGTGGTTGCTGGGTGGGAGGCAGGGAGGTAGAGGCTGAGTGGAGCTGGAGCTGTGGGGGCAGAGGAGCAAGCAACTGAGAAGCAGATCCGGGATGCAGGGAGATGGGCGGCTCCACGCCCCCAGTTCACAGTACACTGTCCCATTGGACTTCACTTACGAAACACAGTGACAAAGATAAAATTATTAAGAATTTGAAGACAGTGACTGCAGAGCCTTATTTCCCAAGTGTGGGGCCCTTCTGGCCACAAAGCCCTGTGTAGCTCTACTGGTCACACACCTGTGACACCAGCTCTGCATCCTGGACCACTTAGAAGCTCAGCTTACCAAGTCTCGTGGTCTTCTAGAAGGTTCTACAAACCACAGGCTGCCATCTTAGCCTTTGGCTCTTACTTTGTTGGGAAGGTTCCCTTTGCACTGCCATGAAAGGCTGGGAGCTAGCAGAGACCTACCTTCCTGAGAGATTTTCTAGCCCAGCTTTCCCATTTTGTGGATGAGGAAACCGAGGTCTGGAGCAGGGTATGACTGGCATATAAGGCCACACATCAGGCCACTGGCACAGCAGGGCCTAGAGCCCCGAGACCTGAGGCCCAACTCGGCATGAAAGGTGCCAGCCTCTGGGAAAAGACCAGAGCCCCACTGGTATCTGTACCGCGCTGTTCCTGGCTGTGACCGCATTCCAGCCACAGCCATCTGGACCCAGGAGTGGTGTCAGGGTTCCCCTCCAGCTCTGTCATCCAGGCTGGAGCGCAGTGGCGCGATCTTGGCTTACTGCTACTTCGGCCTCCCAGGTTCAAGCGATTCTCCTACCTCACCCTCTCGACTAGCAGGGACTACAGGCATGCGCCTCCACACCCAACTAATTTTTGTATTTTTGTAGAGACAGGGTTTCACCATGTTGGCCAGGCTGGTCTCGAACTCCTGACCTCAAGTGATCTGCCTGCCTCGGCCTCCCAAAGTGCTGCGATTACAGGTGTGAGCCACTGTGCCCAGCTGAAAACTGAGTTTTTCTGTACATGTTGGTTTAATAAAAATGTAACTGGAGAACTTTAGCACCAAGAGTGTGAAGGCCAGTACTACTAAGGAGGCCCCCTGGCTCTGTGGCTGGGCCACAGCCCTTCTGAGCCTGAGCGGGGTGAAAGACCCAGCCTTGAGTTGCTGGGCAGTGGGTGAGGATGAGGCAGAGAGGATTTGAAACCAAAGTTTCAACCCCTGGTGCTGTTTGAAGTTCCACTTCCTGGTGCAGAGGAAAGACATCTCACCAGAGGCTGAAGGCATGGAATCTACTCCTGGACCTGTTACCGATTTGCTAGGTGCCATTCAGCAAATCTTGTCCCCTCTCTGAGCCCCCATTTCCCCATCTGAAAATCAGCAGGTAGGCCATAGTGGCCCCCTAGGGCCCGCAAAGCTCAAAAGTTTTATAAATCTGAGCTCCCGGTTGGCCCACCCCATCGCCAAGGTGGCTAGCACTGAGCTCAAGGAATGCCGATCCACACTTCCTCATTTCAAAACGCTGCTCTTTCCAGCTCTGTGGGCTTCATCTCCCCTCACAAAGGAGTTCAGAGAGGCCGTCCAGAGGCGGAACATGCGGCTGCATTTGCTGGGATGCCCAGGCTCCTCTGTCCCTGAATGCCACGCACCCAGACATCAAAGTTTCTCTGCCGTCTGGGGGAGGATGGTGAGGGAGGAGGACCAAATCAGCCACGCGCCCCGATCTGGATTCTACTTCTATTTTCCCCTTTCCGCATGGGGGACAGAGAGAGGAGAAGAAGGGGAGAGAAGCCTTTGAAAATGTCTGCTGCTCCATTTCCTCCCCGTTCACTGCTCTCTGCTTAGCAATTCACCTCGCCGGCGGGCCCAGTGACACTCCTGTGGTGCACCTCTTAGCCACTCGGCAACTTTTTTCCCTTTTATGATATTTTGGGCTCCTGATTGCCTGCCAAGTCAAACCTTTAACATTTAATAAGCAGGAGGAAAAAATCCTCCAAGTCGGCCCCGATCTAAACGGTCCCCATTCCTATCCCCGGCCTCTCCTAGGCCAGTCCTGGAAGTAGGGCCAGTGCTGATGGGGACCTGCCCACCTGCAGGCAAGTGTCATCCCTACTCAGCCTCAGCGGGGCTCCTTTGCTAATGCAGTCATGGGGATTGCAAGGAGGAATGAACATATAGCATCGTCCACTTGGAGAGGATTTTGCCTAGTAATTCACAGTGATGGGGCATTCATCTCAGGGGGCAGCGTAGAAGGTGGCAGAGGCACAGGCATCGCAATGTGATGTTGAGACCCTGAGAGTGACCTTGCTTGGGATTGGAGTGAGTCAGGATTCTGGAAATGAAAATAGTTTTCTGACTTCCAGTGCTGTGAGACTATCTTCCTTCTTTTCTTATCTATCTTCTTCACCATGTGTCTTCGGGGCCTGGAACATAGTAGATGCTCAATAAATATTGATTGAATGAATGAATAAATCTGCTTATACCTCTCATGCTTCAAACAGGGAAAGGCTGGATTATTTAGAAGTCTTGTCGGGGACAATAATGAGCTCATTGAAGCCCTCTAGTTCTCACTCGAGTTTATCCCTTTCTTTAGAAATGCAGTGTAGAGCTCTGGAAGGGTGGGTGTGGATGAATGAGAGAAGATGGAAATTGAGCGGAGAGTCTCTGACGGCCACAGTGTCCCCTCTGTGCCAAGACCCTGGATGTGGCAGTGTGGGGAAGGTCTGCTCAGGGCAGAAAAGAATCGATTTTGGGTCCTTCCTCAAATGCCAAATTGTACCCCACAGCGGATTTGGACTTCTTTCAGCCTCAGCAGGGCCAGAGGAGGGACACAATTTTCCTGCCTCCAGGGTTAGCTGTCCAAACTCCAACCCAGCCTCCCTGCTCTTTCTCGATCCTTCTCAGCCAGGGCATGGCTGTGGGACCTGTCAGGAGACCCTCAACCCATTACTGCTCCTTGGCAGAGCCCATTCTCAGGCTCCCATGTTTGCCTGAATGCAGCCCTAAGCCAGGACGCAATCCTTAGAAGAACGGGGGCCTGGCCAGGGAGTGGGCTTTAGGACAAAGCTGAAGGCAGCTGATATGGGGCAACCTCCAGGGAGCTGGTCCTAGGGAACCAAGCTCCCCTTTCCTTCTAACCCTTCTCCCAAAGACCACTCAGCCTCCCTCATGTAGTAGGTCTGTCCTCCCCCAAACCCAAAATCTGCCCCCAGGAAAGGGTCAGACAACTCACTTAGAGGGATCTGTGGCTGGCAGGACTGAAGCTGTCTAGGGAAAAATGAATCTGCATTTTTCAAGTGTTACAGGGCAGAAACCACAGGACGGCCGCTCTAGGGGTGGGGTTTCGGGCATCTACCACCGCGCAGGGTGTCACTGCACAGAGGCCTGGCGTCCCTCAAAGGGTCAAGACCTTGACCACTTCCTGTGTCCAGAAGAGGTGCAAACACGGGAAGGGACAGTCTGGTCAGAGGCTGAGGGAGTGGGGCTGGCAGGCTTTGGTCTCTGCTGGTCTCCCAGCCTGTGGCTGATGCACGTCTGTTGAATTTTGCAACAGTCCCCATCCCCCAAGGAGGTGGTGAGTCCTAGCCATGTTCTTGGCTCCTCTTTTCTGATGGGATGAGACGGGGGAGAGTAACGGGAAAATGTGGTACAGGATGCCAAAGTGCTTGTCAGCGCTGGGGGTATAATAGGACTCCCACATGTGTCAGCCCAGGATGCCTCTATGGCCTGGGTCCTTGGCAGAACATTCTGGGGAGAAACTGGAGCGGGAGGATGTGTTCATTCTCAACTCTGTGGGGCCTCATCATGAAAAAACATTTCTCTCTAACTTAGGTGTTTTCCCTGGCAAAATAAGTGAAAAACAGCAAAGTTGCGGCAACGAAGTGGCACTGAGCTGGAGAGGGCCTGGGCTCCCCCAGGTATTGTCCCCTCCTGAACACACCTAGGGGAGGCTGGGGAAGTGGGAGGGGGAGAGGCGGCTGTGCTGAGCGATGCTGGTCCTGCCCCCAGGAAAAGCCCTGGCAGCTCTCGGCGGAGCTGCGTGTGCAGCCGATCAATACGGCTTCGGAGCCGCTGAGCTATTATTCACGCCAAAGGGCCTTGTTTGGATGAAGGGAAGGAGGAGGTGCGCGAGTTCACGGAATCACAGTCCAGAGCTCTGCTTCCTGGCGATTGCCCCCTCTGTGATGCCCAAGTTCTTCATGTAGCACGAGTAACGAGCGATTCCGGATGAGGAAGTGCTTTCCCCATGGCACTCTGGGAGCCCAGGAGCTATGGCCACAGGGGTGTGTGACTGGGGCAGGGGGCCCTGGAGAGATGCACCCTGTCTTTCCCCCTCTTTAGCTCCTCCTGAAGAAGGGCAGTGATGAGCTCAGGGGGGCCTACTTGCCCTTGCTATCCCCTGGTGCCGGAAAAACCCTCCATCCCTCACCTGTCCACCCTCTGCTACCCAACCCCCAACACATCGTGCCCCATCTTGCTTTCGCCCTGCTCGCCTCTGGTAAGCTGGCTCCTTGTTACTGCGCTGGAATCCCAATAGAGATGGGAACTCACTCGGCACTCCCTGCATCTGCCCTCCTCCACAACAGGACAGTAACCCTGGCTCAGTCACTCATTTCAGGAAGTCTTGGCTCCAGTGACACACTCTTGCTGCCTGGGCCTGGCTGCTCTCATCCATCTTGGGTGCAATACTTGTGGCTTCAGGAGCTTTTCTGAGCTGTCCACGCAGTCACCTGCCCTGTTTAACAAAGACTGGCATTTGGTCTGAGAGCCACCTGACTGCTGACATTATGTGGCCAGCCTCTGGCAGGTGCCACTGGTCTGAGTCTGATGGGTCACAGGCAAAGTGAAGCTACCAGAATATCTCTTGGGGGCTAGTTTAGAGTTAGAGAGTTACAGCATAGGGTGAGGTTGAGTTTGAGCTAGTCTCAGGCAGACCCTCAACCAGGGTCACTGGGAGTTGGACTGAGGATGGCTCTTCACAGAGCCAGTGTGCCTGCCTGCCTTCCTGCCTGCCTGCCTTCCTTCCTTCCTTCCTTCCTTCGGGAAAAATGGCTCTCGGTACCTATTCTGTTGAGGTGTGAAGGCCATCCTAAGGAGAACAGATTGTCATGTGGCTAATTTATCCTGGATTGAAATGGATGCTTGTGATCCTCCAAAGCCTGGCACGTCTGCTGTTCCTACGCCCATAGTAACCAAAGAGGCTTGAGGCCAGGTCTCACCTGGCTCGTGCCTGCCAGGCAGGTACCTCCCACGCCATGGCTCCTGCAGGACCATCTGTCCTTGGATGGGTGATGCTGAGAGATGCTACACTGAGCAAAGAACATGCACCATCTCTTCCCCTCACACCCATGGTGGAGCTACATAAGGGGCCTGGTCCCTCTGGGGATGGGAGAAAGGAACTTCCCATTCCCTGATATTGACCCAACACCCCTGCCCTGAAGTGTCAATGAACCAGGCCTCTAAGGGTGGCTTCCATGGTTATATAAACTCATCAAACAAACAGGCTGAGCAGACATAGACAGCAGCCACAGCATGGAGAAGGCCACTGACTTCCGATTTAGGATGAGGACGATGGGGCTCTGTCCTCCCTGGCCCTTCAAGCTCATGGTCCATGGAAAAGAAGAGCCATTCA